>NC_136073.1:156619575-156939575 GCF_964261635.1 Lissotriton helveticus
GAATCCAATTCAGAACCCTTTTTTCTGACTGAATCGTACACAATTCTCAAAGACCGATTATGATGCCCAGCAACCGTTAGGGCTGTCCAAATCGGAGAGCTTTCCGGAACCAAATCGGTCAGAATGCTTTCAGGAGGAGATCATAATCGGCCCCCTAAGTGCAAGCTGTGCAAGCAAAACGCGTTACCTGGAATAATCTAACTTTCTAGTATTTGCAAAAACTCTGAGTGATCGCTGAATTGGAACTTTATTGGAATACTGAGGTCTGGCTTGCTCTGCCAGCTGCAAGCGATCCACTGCGTAGGTCATGGGAGGACGGAAGGAGCTTAACCTGTGGAATTATATATCTCTATATTACCTACTGGCGGTCGCCAGTAGGTATATATAGTTAGGATTTTTTCTCTATGGGTTTTTTGAAAATTCTATGTCTAATAACTTTGGCGTTTGTGGACGGAATTGGCTGAAACTTTCAGGAAAATGGAACATTTTGTTTCTGAGCAGCCCTTGAAAATTTGGGGGGGGTTCGTCAAGGGGGGGCTGAGAAAAAAGGGGGGTCCCAAAACGTGTTTTTAACATTGAGTTTTCCATAGGGCGGTTGGCCTCACTTTTAGCCCGAACGGCTGAATGGATTTGCACGAAACTTGGCAAAATTGTAGGGACTGGTAGCCCGATGTGCCTTTTGTAGGTCTCAATATATGTGCTACAGTGGATTTTGAGAAATTAACGTTTAAAAAAAGATATATATCTGTAAGCGCGGACCGGGCAGCGGCCTAGGACGCGTACTTTTCGCGCAACGGAGCTTTGTGAAGCGAAGCTGATTGGTTCTCCGGCGTCTGTCAACATTCCAAACAGTCCGTAGCGGCCGCCATCTTGTCTCTCGGTAGGATCGAGAGACAAGAGGAGGCCAAAGCGAAGGGGCAAATGACCATAAGGGGGAATAGTAGATCCTCGCTGACCCCCTACGTTTGATGTGGAGGTTTTAAAAGGGCTCCGCGGGGCAAAAAAAAAATAAAATAATAATAATCGAACGGCTGAATGGATTTGCACGAAACTTGGCAAAATTGTAGGGACTGGTAGCCCGATGTGCCTTTGCTAGGTCTCAATATATGTGCTCCAGTGGATTTTGAGAAATTAACGTTCAAAAAAAGATATATATCTGTAACAGCGCACCGCTTCGCGTACTTTTCGCGTTACGGAGCTTTGCGAAGCGAAGCTGATTGGCTCTCCGGTGTCTGTAAACATTCCAAACAGTACGTAGCGGCCGCCATCTTGTCTCTCGGTAGGATCGAGAGACAAGAGGAGGCCAAAGCGAAGGGGCAAATGACCATAAGGGGGCATAGTAGATCCTCGCTGACCCCCTAGGTTTGATGTGGAGGTTTTAAAAGGGCCCCGCGGGGCAAAAAAAAAAATAATAATAATAATCGAACGGCTGATGACCATAAGGGGGCATAGTAGATCCTCGCTGACCCCCTAGGTTTGATGTGGAGGTTTTAAAAGGGCCCCGCGGGGCAAAAAAAAATAATAATAATAATAATCGAACGGCTGAATGGATTTGCACGAAACTTGGTAAAATATTAGGGACTGGTAGCCCGATGTGCCTTTGCTATGTCTCAATATATGTGCTTCAGTGCATTTTGAGAAATTAACGTTCAAAAACAAGATATATATCTGTAACAGCGCTCCGCTTCGCGGAGATAAAATTATATGTGTATTACCTAGCTGTTGCTAACACCAGTTAGCGACGGCTAGTAGGAGATAGCGACCATCTTGGGTCCCACTTTGCATGTGAGTGATATTTATCACTAATGACATGCAAAGTGGGCATGCCAAGATGTTACCGACTGGAAACAGTCGCTAACATCGCTATCTCCTATTATCAACTTTTGGAAATATTCGAGATAAGCGCGAATATCTCCAAAAAGTAACAGCTGCCCTGAGCAGTTCTTAGCCATGTTATCCAATGGGAGGTGGATAACATGGCTAAGAGCATTAGCTCGGTAATGCATGAATATCGCGGAGTTTTCAGCGACATTAATGCATTGCGCTCGTTTTTTATCGTATTTGCGATAAACCTTGATAATAGCAAGGTTTATCTGCGATAATTTCTGACGGTAAAAAAATCTTTGCAATGCATCGTTAGGGATAAATATCGCTTAACTTTGGTAATATGCCCCAACGTCTGTTAACGTTCGATTCGAAGGAAATCAGGAATTGTTGAAAAACATTGTGTGCGCCATCTTGTCTTTTTTCAAATGCCACACTTTTGTCGTGCACGGCAGCCATTTTAGATGCCTTGACCAGATCCACTCTGTGAACGCTGTCGATCCTTAGCATGGCTCCCCACCCTCGCAAGCATCTCCCCCAGGCAGTGGTCACCCCCGCTCTCTGTTTTATGCATGGGTAATAAACCTCCCCCCATCTGCGCTGTTCTTCCCTGAGAATCACACCCTGTGCCCGCCCGACACCTCCCTTTCGCCCTATTCACTACCGCACCCTCTGACACTCCTTTTCCTCTGTGTCCGATTGTCCAGGCCGGTCCTAGGCTATCAGCTAGCCCTGCAGATGTAGTTTATGGCCACAGCTGTAAAGAATCACCCGTCTTCAAAGGAGTTATAGTAGATCAAGGCCCACACTCGATGAGATCCGTCACAGCAGAAGCGTTGCTATTATCTGAAAACCATTCTGTATTGTGATTGGGGAGGGGACCGAGCGTGAAGCGGAAGATTCCAGGGATGACTCTTTGTACATCAAAGTTTTTACAATTATGTGTCACATTAAAAATATATAGCACTCCGACAAAGTAGTAAGATTATAAAACTTTAATAATTTATAAATATATACAAGAAAACAAAAATAGTAATAACATATAAACATTTTTAGAGAAAAACAACGAAGTAGCGGTCGGCTGTGCGAATAGTCCCAACGCAGCACAACGTCCAGATTTCCGGCGTGGGGCGTCGCGGGGGGTGGGTGATCAGTAGCAAACTGTTGTGCGAATAGTTCCAAGGCAGCAGAACGCGCCGAAATCTAGATGACACAAAAGTGATGTCTAGTAAGTTGCCACCCAGCAAATAACGGCGTGGGGCGTCGCGGGGGGTGGGTCATCAGTAGCAAACTGTTGTGCGAATAGTTCCAAGGCAGCAGAACGATGGCACCAAGGTGATGTCCAGTAAGTTGCCGCACTGGTTTTGGTATCCTACAATGCTGCTCCGAATAACGGCGTGGAGCGCCCCGGGGGAGGCGGCGTGAACGGGCCTCTCCAGGTGGAGTCTCGTCTGTTGTAGTGGGGCGCCCCTTTACCGTTTCAGTTGCCATTCCGTCCGCTTTTGGTCCACTGTGTCAAAATCCGCCATTCAGCTGAGTTGCGCCCACTCTTGCGGTGCAGCGATAGGCGGCTGTCACAGGACTCTCAAAATGGCGGCAGGCTGTTTCCTTTTTGGGCCTGGTCCACTGAAATGGCCCTGGGACACCTTGGAAATCGGACGCTTGTCTGCTAGGTCTTGGACCCCATTCTCGAAAGCGTCCCCTCCGCCTTGAGAATTCATCAAAAGTTTTGGGGGCCCCGACTCCTGCAGGCTTCTGGTGGGGAGCGGCTGCCATGATTGCTCGCGGAATGACCACGACGGAGCTACGAGATGGTGGTGCTCTCATGGTGACGCCAGCTTCAGTCTGAAACATCCAGAAACAAGGTGGGGCTTTCATCGTTTGGGGGAAAAAAAAAGTTTTCATCCAATGAAAAGTGTTGTTTTTAGGTCACATGATCATGCCTTCCATCATTAGGAAACCAAAAGTAAAATGAACCAATGAAAAGTTTTATAAACAAGTCACATGACCTGTTATGCGGCATAGGGTGTAAAATGCGGAGAAAATACGTTGGCACGTGAGGCGGCGTCAATGTGGAGGCTTTAAAAGGGCCCCGCGGGGCAAAAAAACAAAAACAAATTTTTGTTTTTTTTGCGTGGGTAGCGCCCGGTACGCGTACCGGGAAGCGGTCGGAGGAGCGTACTATGAGGAGAAAAGAAAGACAGGGTATAAACATTTTGGCAATTTTGTTATAAATGGAAGGTAGTTCTGAAAAGAACTGTTTTTTTATTCTTTTTCTTTTTTTTCTTTTTTTTAATGAATTTTCTGAACAATTTTTTGATTTTTTTTTGGATTTTTGAAAACTATTTTGTGTTTTTTTTGTGTTTTGTAAGGGGGAAATAACAAAAAAGCAGGGTTAGAACATGTCTCAACAGGAGCAAAAAAAAAATAAAAAGGATTCATTGTTTTCTCATCTTGTAGCATTTATGATTTTCTCCAGCTCGGTTAATCAAAGTAATACTCTTCTCTCCATAAGCAATAGTTCCTCCACAATATATACAAACTATTTTGTAGTGTGCAAAAGGAGCTTGAATATTGGGGATTATTTCTCGGCCTTCTGGTCCGGCGAATGAGCTTTGACCCCTGTTGGTGCTGGGGATGACATCTGGGGGGTTGGCAGCAAGATCCCTTACTTGTGCTTGGGAAAGATTATTAGGATGCCATCGCTCCATGTGGCGAATCATTGTATGATTGCCAAAGCTGTATTTCTTGTTGGGGTTGCCACGAGAAAGTATATTTTTGCAAATCAAACAAGACACCTGGGGTGCATTGACCTTCTTTTGTCCAGGTGGAATTTTAAAGAATTGCCATATGTAGTGGTCTTTAATATGGCTCTGCCTTGGTGTTTCTGGCAGGAACTGCCTTACTTGCTCTTCCTCCTCCTCCTCCTCTTCGTCCTCATTATCTTCCTCTCCACCAAAGTCCAGTGTTGGTGGTGGTCCTTTTGGTGGTGGTGGTGGTGGTGGTTGCTGAGAAGCACCAGCTGCAGCTATTACAGAAGCCATTGTGAAAAATAGGTCTTGCTCTCTGGAAATAGAAAGTAAGAATGAGGTAAAAAGAAGGAGGGGTTTTCATCATTTGAGAAAAAAAAATAGTTCTAAACCAATGAAAAGTGTTATTTTTAGGTCACATGACCAAGCCTAACAACATTATGAAACCAAAAGTGAAATGAACCAATGAAAAGTGTTATTAACAAGTCACATGACCTCTCACGCTTATGTTACGCGCTGCGGAACGCGCCCCGGATAGCTTCCGGGTCGCTGCGCTTCGCGCCTTGGTCCGCGCCCCGGAGCACTTCCGGGTGCGCTAACGCGGTACGTCATAAGACGCATTACGCGGTAACGCGATACGTCGCGCTTACGCAACGCGCCGCGGATCGCTTCCGGGGAGCTGCGTTTCGCGCCTCGGTCCGCGCCCAGGAGCACTTCCGGGTGCGCTAACGCGGCGCGTCATAAGACGCATTACACGACAACGTGATACGTCACGCTTCCGCGACGCGTCACGATAATGATTTCTAACGTGGCAGTTGCGCTAACGGAACGTTTACCGGTTCGCGGACCGGGTCGCGGCATCAAATTGAGCTAACGGGAAGCTTCTTACATCATTAGGAAACCAAAAGTGAAATGAACCAATGAAAAGTGTTATTACCAAGTCACATGACCTGCTGTGTTTACGTTACGCGCTTTGCAGGGCCTCCCGGTTTGCTTCCAGAAACCTGTGCTTTGCGACTCGGTAAGCGTACCAGTTCGCTAACGTAGCACGTCATATGACGTATCACACGACAACGCGAAACGTCATGCGGACGGGAGGCGTGATGATGTTGTTTTCTAACGCGGCAGTTGCGGTAAAGAAACGTTTATATGCTCGCGGTCTATTTCGCGGCATCAAGGTCAGCTAACGGGAAGCTTCCCGATTCGCGAAGCGGGAACGAAGAAAAAAATATATAAAAAAAAAAAGTTATTAATAAACATATAAAATATATTTTTGGATTTAAAGAAGAATACATTTTACAGGTATAGATATTAGCTTTTAAAAAACCAATGAAATTCACTGAAAAAACCATAGGTTATAGACCATATATAGTTAGGAATTAGCATTTACAAAACCTTGAAAATTCACTGAAAAAACCATAGGTTATACACCATATATAGTTAGGAATTAGCATTTAAAAAACCTTATTTTACTCACACAAAACCATTGAAATTCCATATATAGTTAGTTGCACTAACTATATATCGCGCACCCGCAATCCACTGCTGATGATGTCACATATTACATCATTCATGACATGGTCAGTGACATCACTGATGACATCACTGATGACATCTCAAATGACATCACTGATGACATCTCATTTGACATCAATGACCACATCACTGATGATATCATTCATGTGACAATACAATGCATCTCCTCACATTTTAATATAACCTCTGTTTCACCCAGTGTTAAAAAGAGTATAATTTTTGAAACCATTGACACACCAATACTAGTTACTACATACGCACTCACTGATTGCTACGTCTACACACACCTTCACTCATTCACCCATACAACCATTCATACATACAATCACTCATCTTTACAACACTATCATATGCACTCATACACCTATACAGACACTCACAGTCTGCCACTCATCCATGGAGTTACTCACACACCTAGTCAGTCCTGTAAAGAATCAATCACACTTCCATTTTCTTGTCTATACAGTTAAACATAGAGCACCTTACATTTTCAAACATATACTAACACATACTTACTTTCTTATACAATCATTGATACAAGTACACATTGATCTGCACAGAGTCACACACCTCCCAGCCAGCCACACACACACTCAGTCTCCCATACAAATACTTGGACAATCAATCAATAACCCATATAGTTAATCATATAGCTACTGATCAACACATGCAGCAGTTTACAGAACAACAGACATAATGATGCACAAATTAAGACAGTTTAGTCACTAACCCATGCACTCAGTGAGACACATTTAATCACTCACTCATACATTCAGTCATGCACCTACTAAATCCTTCGTCCAGACACTTATACATCTACTCATTCTTCAATATGTAAAACATATTTAAACTTTACAAAAACACACAGTCACTGGATGATGTCATCAGTGATCTCATCAGTGATGTCATTTGAGATGTCATCAGTGATGTCACTGACCATGTCATGAATGATGTAATATGTGACATCATCAGCAGTGGATTGCGGGTGCGCGATATATAGTTAGTGCAACTAACTATATATGGAATTTCAATGGTTTTGTGTGAGTAAAATAAGGTTTTTTAAATGCTAATTCCTAACTATATATGGTGTATAACCTATGGTTTTTTCAGTGAATTTTCAAGGTTTTGTAAATGCTAATTCCTAACTATATATGGTCTATAACCTATGGTTTTTTCAGTGAATATATATTATACATATATACATATATATATGAAGAAAGTTCAAACCCTGACAGTGACCAAGAAAGAGAGGAACAGGCAAGGGCAGCGGTGCCTAAAAACACACTGGATGAAGAGTTGGCCCTTTTTTGCAAGGACAGAAGACAAACGCTACGTCCTCGGACAAGACAACAACACTATGCCGCTCAAAAAACAACAAGCGAAGTGAGCGGAGGAAAGCCAACAAACGCAGGGGGAAATTGGAAAAACAAAAAGAAAGGGGGTTGGAACAAAAAGCAGCAACCCTAACAGACCCTGACAAAACAATTGTGAATCTTGCCGGCATTGAACTAAATGATAAAGATAAGGAAATTCTCAGCCTGGGGCTATCATATTGTCCAAAACGGGACTTCAATTATGTCAACACAAGACTGGATGTGTACAAAAGCACTAGGAAGCTCAAATTAAAGACATTTTTCACAGTAAACAAATTTGAAAGAGAACCTGATATTGGGTCTGAATCTTTGACATCAGATGCAAACCCAAGCTCTCAAGCCACATTAAACCTAATGGAGGAATTGGCCGAAATGTGGCAAACAAATGAAATGAATGAGAGTGGTTTATCTCCAATCCAGTGCGTTCCTAGTACTTCGACCGGCGGGGAAACTCCTGCGAAACCAAAAAAGCCTCTAACAAATTTCAAAGCAAAATCCAAATACATGCCAGTCATGCTAAAGGACTCTATAGATCTCTACCATGAACAAGTAACCAGCCAACTCAAAGACTTGAATATGAAAATTCATAAAGGCAAACATAAGTACAACATGGAAACAGCAAATTACAGAGCTCTAATAACGAAACTCCCAAAAAACTCTAATGTTATTGTTCGAGCCTCTGATAAAGGGGGCAACATTGTGCTAATCCACAGAGACATGTACATGAAGGAAGCCCTCCTACAACTTAATGATAGATCATGTTACCCTAGATTCTCTTGGACAGAACTTAAGAATATGTATGCAAATTGCAACAAAAAACTTTCCAAATGGAAATCCAAAGGCCTTATCACCGGTCAGGAGCACAACTTCCTTAAAAATGACTATCCTATTGTTCCAACGATGTACTTTTTGCCTAAGCTGCACAAAAACTCTACTAACCCACCTGGACGCCCAATTATCTCTGCCAGGAATAGCTGCCTAGAACATATGTCACAGTATGTTGACTTTTTTTTGCAGGAGTGGTCAAAAAGCTTCCATCCTACGTTAGTGACACTAGCGATTTTTTAAACAAAATCAGCAATATTGAGTGGCAACCTGATTATACATTGATTGCATTGGATGTATGCTCGTTGTATACAAGTATTATTCATTCAGATGGACTTAATGCACTTGACTTCTATCTCAAAAGATCTCTACCAGAAATGCCTGACCACAGAGAGATGTTGTTGGAAATGGTGAAGTTGTGTTTAGACAATAACGTCTTTATGTTCAACAACTTGATGTACAGGCAGTTGAGAGGTGTTGCCATGGGGGCCAGCTTCTCCCCCAGCTACGCGTGTTTACACATGGGCTGGTGGGAGGAGCTGGTCCTTTTGGTTCAACACTCAACAACCATGCAGCTACATGTTATAGCATGGTTACGCTTTATTGACGACTTGTTTGTAATTTGGAGGGGTGATATAACATCTGCTGAAACTTTTGTGACAGAGCTAAATCAAAATAATTTAAATCTCCAATTCACAGCTACATTAAGTACAACTTCCATCACCTTTCTGGATACTGAGATCTTTATTGATAAAGGCAGAATAGAAACCAGGCTACACCGCAAGGCCACAGCGGGCAACTCCACCCTGCATGCTGGAAGTTCACATGTGAAACACTTAGTGAACAGCATCCCCTACGGGGAGATGCTACGATTAAAAAGAATTCACAGCAGGGAAATCGACTTAACAGTTGCGCAAAATGAAAGCAAGACGAGATTTATTGAAAGGGGTTACTCCCCTAAAATGATAGATGCAGCGATATTCAAAGCTAATCAGAAAGATAGATCCTTGTTATTGGCTGGAAACGTACAGACAACACATGATAGTGGGCAGGATACCACAAAGTCACCTGAATTCAGATTCGTAGTACAGTATAATGCCCAACACAAGGAGATAGAAACCATCATCACGAAAAACTGGCCGATACTTCTCAGAGATCCGGTGATAGGTAAAGACCTCCCTAAGAGGCCCTCCATTACATATCGGAGAGGACAATCCATGAAAGACGAAATAGTAAAGACCAGCCCTGAAGTCTTAGAAAGTTCTGCCTGGTACCAAACACAAACAGGATTTTTTAACTGCAAGGTATGTAAGGCCTGTCAACAAGCTACAAATAAGATCAGCTACTATTCACCTTTTGATTGCAGGGAGCACAAAATCACCAAATTACTGACGTGCAAGACGGAATTTGCCGTCTATATACTAGTCTGCCCCTGCAATTTGTGATACGTAGGGAGTACTAAACTCACTGTACACAAAAGAATTCTGCAACATCTACGGGCAATATCTAATCAGGACAATACATACCCAGTAGCTAGACATTTCAAAATCAAACACAAGTCTAGAGGCAGTGAGTTAAGATACTTCGTAATTGATTGTGTACTGGCCAGCAGACGGGGTGGTAATAGGGAGGAGAAACTTCGCCGACTTGAGACACAGTACATTATTGAACTGAATACCAAGCAGCCGTCAGGCCTCAATATTACAGAGGACCTGTACACATGTCTGTAAACAATGAGATGGATCTTGACCAGTGACTACAAAACTGTACAGTAAGATATAGGATTCGTAAACTTTGTAATGTATTTAATGAATTTTAGAGCTATATTTATGTATTAATCAATTTATATTTTTTCATAATCAATTTATATAACCTTATAGGTTTTGGAAGCATGATATGAAATATATGTCTTTCAGCCTTTCAGGGACCAATCTTTTAGGCTTTGTATAAGTAGGTTTATGAATTCTATTTTGAGAGGTTTCATTATTAGGTGCCTTAGTTTGAATTTCAATACTGTCTAAATACACTTTGCTAGCTCTTAATTTTTATAACTAGTAAAGTTACATAATTGTGAATCTGAAATATCTGGGAAGACCACTATTTTAGCCGTGGGCCACATCTGATTAATAAGGTATTTGACCGAGACTAGATGTATTTAATGGTTTGTCACCGGTGTATCTGTGGTACTGTCCCTTGTATGAAGACTAAATGTACAATTCACTGCAGCACTTTATGCTCTTTAGAATACGACCCGAAATATACATGGACATCATGAACATATGGGGCTCCATATCGTTTCCATGTTGACAATAATGTGCGCTTTGTCATCTTGCACTCAAAAATATAATATAAAATAATCATTATATGTTCATACATCTGAAAAAACGCTGCACTCTGTATACTATACATGAATTTTTTAAAACACACCAGACAATTCTGTAGGGATTGTAAATTCTTATATTTACTTTTCTCCATCTTTTTGCACTATCACCCTTATTTAATTTTCACGCATAAGGTTTACAAATTATATATTGTACTACCATGACAGGCTTTTGGTTCAAATACTTATATAAAAAACAAAAGACAAAGTGGTAAGAATGCCTAGACAGCTTAAATGTCTTGTGTAGTTTAATGACTAAAGAACTCTTCTATGTCTACACAAGTTGTAGGCTCTACGGTCATGTGATATTGTATTTAAACCTATGCTTGGTGGATAACTGTGTCATGTGATCAAGCGCTCTGTGAAGCGCTAAACGCGTCGTGACGATTGGGAGCACTAAGGTCGAATAAATTATACTCTTTGCACCAAAACTGGGTTCGTGTCCGTACTTGCAGGAAAGAAGCATTTCTGCGCCGTTTCGGATTATCCTTGGAATATATATATATATATATATATATATATATATATATATATATATATATATATATATATATATATATATATATTCACTGAAAAAACCATAGGTTATAGACCATATATAGTTAGGAATTAGCATTTAGAAAACCTTATTTTACTCACACAAAACCATTGAAATTCCATATATAGTTAGTTGCACTAACTATATATCGCGCACCCGCAATCCACTGCTGATGATGTCACATATTACATCATTCATGACATGGTCAGTGACATCACTGATGACATCACTGATGACATCTCAAATGACATCACTGATGACATCATCTAGTGTCTGTGTGTTTTTGTAAAGTTTAAATACGTTTTACAAATTGAAGAATGAGTGGATGTATGGAAGACTGAGTGTGTGTGTGGCTGGCTGGGAGGTGTGTGACTCTGTGCATATCAATGTGTACTTGTATCAGTGATTGTATAAGAGAGTAAGTATGTGTTAGTATATGTGTGAAAAGTATGGTGTTCTGTGTTTAACTATAGATGAGGAAATCGAAGTGTGATTGATTCTTCACAGGACTGACTAGGTGTATGAGTGCATATGATAGTGTTCTAATAATAACTGACTGTATGTATGAGTAATTGTATGGGTGAATGAGTGAATGTGTGTGTAGACGTAGGAATCAGTGAGTGCGTATGTAGTAACTGGTATTGGTGTGTCATGATGTCATCAGTGATGTCATTTGAGATGTCATCAGTGATGTCATTTCAGATGTCATTAGTGATGTCATCAGTGATGTCACTGAAGTATAGTGTTCTGTGTTTAACTGTATAGATGAAGAAATGGAAGTGTGATTGATTCTTTACAGGACTGACTTGGTGTGTGAGTAACTCCATGGATGAGTGGCAGTGTGTGACTGTCTGCATAGGTGTATGAGTGCATATGATAGTGTTGTAATAATGAGTGACTGTATGTATGAGTGATTGTATGGGTGAATGAGTGAATGTGTGTGTAGACGTAGGAATCAGTGAGTGCGTATGTAGTAACTGGTATTGGTGTGTCATGATGTCATCAGTGATGTCATTTGAGATGTCAACAGTGATGTCATCAGTGATGTCATTTGAGATGTCATCAGTGATGTCATCAGTGATGTCACTGACCATGTCATGAATGATGTAATATGTGACATCATCAGCAGTGGATTGCGGGTGCGCGATATATAGTTAGTGCAACTAACTATATATGGAATTTCAATGGTTTTGTGTGAGTAAAATAAGGTTTTCTAAATTCTAATTCCTAACTATATATGGTCTATAACCTATGGTTTTTTCAGTGAATTTTCAAGGTTTTGTAAATGCTAATTCCTAACTATATATGGTCTATAACCTATGGTTTTTTCTGTGAATTTCATTGGTTTTTTAACAGCTAATATCTGTAGCTGTAAAATGTATTCTTCTTTAAATCCAAAAATATATTTTATATGTTTATGAATAATTTTTTTTTAAAATATTTTTTTTTCTTCGTTCCCGCTTCGCGAATCGGGAAGCTTCCCGTTAGCTGACCTTGATGCCGCGAAATAGACCGCGAGCCGGTAAACGTTTCTTTACCGCAAGTGCCGCGTTAGAAAACAACATCGTGACGCCTCCCGTCCGCATGACGTTTCACGTTGTCGCGTGATACGTCATATGACGTGCTACGTTAGCGAACTGGTACGCGAAGCGAGTCGCAAAGCGCAGGTTTCTGGAAGCAAACCGGGAGGCCCTGCAAAGCGCTTAACGTAAACACAGCAAGTCATGTGACTTGGTAATAACACTTTTCATTGGTTCATTTCACTTTTGGTTTCCTAATGATGTAAGACTAGGTCATATAATCTAAAATGAACACTTTTGATTGGTTGAGAACTCTGGTTTTTCCCAAATGATGAAAATCCCTCCTTCTTTCCTCACTCTGACTTTCATCATTGTGAGAGAAAGACCCTTTGTGATCACTGAGCAATGGCTTCTTTAGTAGCTTCAGCTGGTGCTTCCCCACCACCTCCACCACATCCAAGGAAGAGTGGACCACCTGCTCAAGTTATAATTCAACAAGAAGATGAAGAAGAGGAACAGGACGACGAGCACGAAGAGAGGCAGTTTTTGCCTGAGCAGCCCAGGACGTCTCACCGGAAAGAAAACTTCATTTGGCAATTTTTTAAAATTCCCAAAGGTCAGAAAAAAGTATATGCAAGATACGTAACTTGACTTATATGTCAAGATAGACTGTCCAGAGGGACCGACAAAAAATACAGTTTCGGAAACTACACAATGCATCGCCATATGACTAGGTGGCATCCTAACAACTACAGTGCTGCACAGTTTCGGAACGACCTAGATAATCTCCCTATTATGGCCAGAAGATCTGTTGTACCGGAAGTAACGGGACCAGAGGGCAGGGAGATGGTGCCAAATATACAAATGAGATTTGGTGATGTAAAACACATCTGCGTATTTTGCGATGGATTCATTTCCTACGGAGAAAAAAGCATCACTCTGATCAACAGAGCTATTGACTATCATATGCAAGTTTGTACGAAACGCCCAAAATAATAAATACTTCTTTTTTTGTTTTGTTGCTCCTGTTGAGCCCTTTACAATGAATCGTTTTCATTGCCCCCTCCAAGAAAAACCCCAAAAAATCTAAAACTGTTCAGAAAAATTCAAAAAAAGTAAAAAAATGTTCCGAAAAATAATAAAAAGAATATAAAACAACAAAAACAATAAAAAAAAAGTTCTTTTCAGAACTACCTCCCCGTTATTAAAAAATTGGTACAATATTTGGAACTGTGCCAACCTCTATTTCTCTTAGTTCGCTTCCCAGTTCGCTCGCCGATACGCGAACCGGAAGCGAACCAAAAACAGTAAGTATAAGGGAAGGAAACAGACACTTATGTTAAAAGAAAGACAGCTATAGGGGAGTAAACTAGAGATACTATTACCCGTAATCCACTGCTGATGATGTCACATATTACATCATTCATGACATGCTCAGTGACATCATCAGCAGAGGATTGCGGGTTTTTTGGCAACGTGCCTTATCCACGGTTTAATAACGCTGCCTTTTGCTTTATATAAGTTTTCAAATTGTATGAAATATATACCAATAGGTCGTTATGAACCTTTAGGTAGTGCTTTTCTTCATGAGGTCTGGTCGCTTCCATACACATACAGATGTTTCAAAGATGATCAAGAAGTTTATCTGAATGGAGAGGAATGCACTGAGACGCCAGATCATTCACTAATGTGTAGGCACATACAGTTACACGGTTCATGCAACAAACACCGACCAAATATGGCTTGCGTGTTGCAAGGCACGCCAGTTCCTGCTATCATCCCCACGTTCAAGTTGTTGGAAAATGGTAGTTATTTGATGCTCAATAATGAAGATTGTTCTGAGTTAATTAAAAGTATTCCTTTTATCGTAACAGTAAGTGAACGGGTTATTTGCTGCAGAAATGTTCTATTTCCTCCCACACATGAACATAGGGAGTTTTCAATCTGGCCACAAATACCAACCTTGGGACAGATTTCAACGGCATGGCAAGAATAAGAGCTCTTTTGTCTCAGAGAGAGGTGGCCTTGAGTTCGGCCCGTGAAACTTTCGTGCTTCACATAGCGAACACCCGTACAGAGGTGCACACCCTTTTCAATTCAGATTTGCCTTTCAATTTCAGCAAGATGGTTCCGACTATCTTTAACGCATCCTCCACAAAGACCCTGGCGCACTTTTTTAAAGTTGTTACCAGTGGTCTCGTGACTTCATTTGAGAAAATCTTTGGAGTCATCCCTGCTTCCTTTCATTCTATTTTCTCCACTCTGGTTCGTGGATTGGCATTTTTACTTGCATTACCAGCGGACGCTCTTGTGCTTTTTTACATTTTTAAATATGGATGTCCGTCCTATGCAACCTCCCACCCTGCAGCTGCTGACACTGTTCCGCAATCGCATGCTAGAATATTATGGCACAATGCCGTTGGCGATATTAAGCACGGCATATGGATTATCTTTTCGATTCTCCTACTTCACCTGTGTCCAGCCTGTATTTCACTGCCTGACCTGTGATTTCGATTGGGCCATTGATTTGTGTCTCTGCGGACCGGTTTCTCCTGACGTCGACTTTAATCAGCTGATGACTCCTATCATTACTCACGAGTTGGTTTGTCCTGGCGAAAGGATTATGGCTGTGGCATTGATGCATGGACTACTTGGTCCCTGGAATTTACTGGCGGCAGCACAGTCTTTCTTGGAACAGAGCTTTCTTGAAAACCCACCGAGCTGTCCTCTGATGGTGATAGAGGATCCGGTGCTGGGAGAGCACGTATGTTCTTTTCCGCTTTTAAATTGGATGGCTGAACTGTTTTCGGATGAAGACGGTGACTTCCTATTGGAGGCTGTTGCAGCTTATTTTGCATACACAGTTATGTCATAGACCTTTTTCATGTTTGATATGCTGAGTACTAGCATTTCATTGACAATTCATTGACTTATTTGTCAAGTTTTTATTATTTACCTTGCCTATTGGCTTAAGACTCGATAAAGTACTTGGCTGTTTTATTTTTCTTTAGCATTAAATTTTCCTAGTTTTTAATGCTTTACCTTGCGGACCGTCCACATATAAACTTGCAATCTGCTCTCATGAGATGGCACTTCTATTATCTTATTCAGTTCGTTTCCGGATCATGGGGAGGTGTCATCTAGGTCCTGGATATCTTTACACCGTGTTAAGTTAGCATGGGCTCATTACCGGTTTAAACGCCATTTTTCCTTTTTTGCAACTTCTGCACACGACACTTAGTTGTTGCTTTAGCTTTCCACCTAGTAGTTCATCGTGGTTTACATGAGAATAATATGTTATTGCTCTACTATCTGCTTTGCTTGTTAAACTATATCTGTACAGCGAGTGCTAAAGTTTCAAGAACAACACGATACAGAATTGTTATGAGGTCTGATCTCCACGACTTCATACTCATGACATAAGTGCAACTTCTGCCAATTCTGGGCATGAGGCGGGTTTTATATTGCTTTGCCGAACACACATACACAACAGTTGATGCGGTTCACATGAAGAGAGAGCTGGTGTATGCTGATGTGATTCCTTCAAATCTAAGACACTAAAGTATGGGCACGCCCTAAACCAACACATAGAGAGACCTTCTTAGCAAATAATATAATATGTGTATTAGGGAGGTGAGATATAAGCAGCCGCGGGCCGTGGAGGGAGTTACGGTGAGGCAGGGAGGCGGGGAGGGGGAGAAGCAGGGTGGAGCCCTCTCTACCTTGCCCCTCCCCCTCCCCGCCTCCCTGCCCCACCGTAACTCCCTCCACGGCCCGCGGCTGCTTATAAGTGTTGCTAACTCTTATTCATTTACAGCATGTTAACATACTATCACCATTCGCTTTTTATGTACTAGTAACTATGCTGGTAATTTTGCTACTGATAATATGTGTACTTGTATTATCTAAGATACTACGCCTGAGAAGACGGCATTAGTAAATAAACATTTCAAATACACATGTGTTCTTCTTAACTCCATGTTCTGGTTTCTAAGAAATATATAACGACCGACTGTTCATGAGTTCCACGTATCCTGAGGTACTATAAGTTCATATTCTGGATTGTCTAAACATTGAGAGTTTGTTATATCCAATGTGACACTGTACCTAGCTTGCTAAGGAGTTTTTGATTACTAACGTGAGTTTTGGGACACCCTAATTCGCCGAGGTTCCAATCCTCTGTCCACAGTTCTGTGTGAGAACAGAAACCCTGCGACAAGGGCACCCCCGACCCTTGCTGGAGCTTCATCACACTTGCGATACAACTCCAGCAATGCGCCACCTTTACGGCACAGATACATCACGCATCTGTGCTGTTTTTGCCCCATGATGCGCCGCATTGTAAATGCAGCACACCATAGGTGACGGAACAGCGGCACAGAATGACTAACACATCCCTGGTGATGCGCCAGTCATCATAAATGTATCCCTATGCTTCTTATCTTGTTAGAGATGAACCGCCATATGTATCATCAAAGTTTTTTGCATTTCCTAAATAGCGAACTTTAAGGAATAAATAGCGATTCTTTACCATTCCTAGTGTGCGATTAGCTATTTGCTAATTACAAATTACCCATTCATTTCCTTCATTTCCATAGGGCGGTTGGACTCACTTTTAGCTCGAACGGCTGAATGGATTTCCACGAAACTTGGCAAAATTGTAGGGACTGGTAGCCCGATGTGCCTTTGCTATGTCTCAAGATATATGCTCCAGTGGTTTTTACGAAAATTAACTTTGAAAAATATATATTGGGCTACATTGGCCTATATATATGTTGGAGCCCAAATGTAGCCCAATGTAGCCCAATGAAGCCCAATGTAGCCAAATGTAGCCCAAAGATGGCCGCCAGACACACAAAAAAACAAATGTAGCCCAAATATCAGCCAGATGTAGCCCAACTATAGCCCAGTGACAGAATGACCAATCAGCTTCGCAAACCTCCGTTACGCGAAGCGGAGCGCTGTTACAGATATATATCTTTTTTTGAACGTTAATTTCTCAAAATCCACTGGAGCACATATATTGAGACCTAGCAAAGGCACATCGGGCTACCAGTCCCTAATATTTTGCCAAGTTTCGTGCAAATCCATTCAGCCGTTCGATTATTATTATTATTATTATTTTTTGCCCCGCGGGGCCCTTTTAAAACCTCCACATCAAACCTAGGGGGTCAGCGAGGATCTACTATGCCCCCTTATAGTTATTTCCCCCTTTGTTTTGACCTCCTCTTGTCTCTCGATCCTACCGAGAGACAAGATGGCGGCCGCTACGGACTTTTTGGAATGTTGACAGACGCCGGAGAACCAATCAGCTTCGCTTCACAAAGCTCCGTTGCGCGAAAGGTACGCGTCCTGGGACGCTGCCAAGTCCGCTGTTACAGATATATATCTTTTTTTAAACGTTAATTTCTCAAAATCCACTGGAGCACATATATTGAGACCTACAAAAGGCACATCGGGCTACCAGTCCCTACAATTTTGCCAAGTTTCGTGCAAATCCATTCAGCCGTTCGGGCTAAAAGTGAGGCCAACCGCCCTATGGAAATTAACATGGGAAAAACGCGTTTTGGGACCCCCCTTTTTTCTCGGCCCCCCCTTGACGAACCCCCCCAAAATTTTCAGGGGCTGCTCAGAAACAAAATGTGCCATTTTCCTGAAAATTTCAGCCAATTCCGTCCACAAACGCCAAAGTTATTAGACATAGAATTTTCAAAAATCCCATAGGGAAAAAATCCTAACTATATATACCTACTGGCGACCGCCAGTAGGTAATATATATATATATATATATATATATATATATATATATATATACATATATATATACATATATATATATAGTGATCAAGGCTGCAGTGACGCAGCCGAAACGCGCCATGCTGGGGAAAGACGGGGAAATAAATCTTTAAACTTTGAAATGTATCGCGCCAGAGTGGTCTGTACCTGATTGTACCGCGGTGGAGGATATATATATATATATATATATATATATATATATATATATATATATATATATATATATATATATATTACCTACTGGCGGTCGCCAGTAGGTATATATAGTTAGGATTTTTTCTCTATGGGTTTTTTGAAAATTCTATGTCTAATAACTTTGGCGTTTGTGGACGGAATTGGCTGAAATTTTCAGGAAAATGGCACATTTTGTTTCTGAGCAGCCCTTAAAAATTTGGGGGGGGTTCGTCCAGTGGGGGCCGAGAAAAAAGGGGGGTCCCAAAACGTGTTTTTAACATTGAGTTTTCCATAGGGCGGTTGGCCTCACTTTTAGCCCGAACGGCTGAATGGATTTGCACGAAACTTGGCAAAATTGTAGGGACTGGTAGCCCGATGTGCCTTTTGTAGGTCTCAATATATGTGCTCCAGTGGATTTTGAGAAATTAACGTTTAAAAAAAGATATATATCTGTAACAGCGGACCGGGCAGCGCTCTGGTTCGCGGACTTTTCGCGCAACGGAGCTTTGTGAAGCGAAGCTGATTGGTTCTCCGGCGTCTGTCAACATTCCAAACAGTCCGTAGCGGCCACCATCTTGTCTCTCGGTAGGATCGAGAGACAAGAGGAGGCCGAAGCGAAGGGGCAAATGACCATAAGGGGGCATAGTACATTGTCGCTCACCCCCTAGGTTTGATGTGGAGGTTTTAAAAGGGCCCCGCGGGGCAAAAAAAAATAAAAATAATAATAATCGAACAGCTGAATGGATTTGCACGAAACTTGGCAAAATTGTAGGGACTGGTAGCCCGATGTGCCTTTCCTAGATCTCAATATATGTGCTCCAGTGGATTTTGAGAAATTAACGTTCAAAAAAAGGTATATATCTGTAACAGCGCACCGCTTCGCGTACTTTTCGCGTTACGGAGCTTTGCGAAGCGAAGCTGATTGGCTCTCCGGTGTCTGTAAACATTCCAAACAGTCCGTAGCGGCCGCCATCTTGTCTCTCGGTAGGATCGAACAGCTGAATGGATTTGCACGAAACTTGGCAAAATTGTAGGGACTGGTAGCCCGATGTGCCTTTGCTAGGTCTCAATATATGTGCTTCAGTGCATTTTGAGAAATTAACGTTCAGAAACAAGATATATATCTGTAACAGCGCTCCGCTTCGCGGAGATAAAATTATATGTGTATTACCTAGCTGTTGCTAACACCAGTTAGCGACGGCTAGTAGAAGATAGCGACCATCTTGGGCCCCACTTTGCATGTGAGTGATATTTATCACTAATGACATGCAAAGTGGGCATGCCAAGATGTTAGCGACTGGAAACAGTCGCTAACATCGCTATCTCCTATTATCAACTTTTGGAAATATTCGAGATAAGGGCGAATATCTCTAAAAGCTACCACCTGCCCTGAGCAGTTCTTAGCCATGTTATCCAATGGGAGGTGGATAACATGGCTAAGAGCATTAGCTCGGTAATGCATGAATATCGCTGAGTTTTCAGCGATATTAATGCATTGCGGTCGTTTTTTATCGTATTTCCGATAAACCTTGATAATAGCAAGGTTTATCTGCGATAATTTCTGACGGTAAAAAAATCGTTGCTAAGCATCGTTAGGGATAAATATCGCTTAACTTTGGTAATATGCCCCAACGTCTGTTAACGTTCGATTCGAAGGAAATCAGGAAGTGTTGAAAAACATTGTCTGCGCCATCTTGTCTTTTTTCAAATGCCACACTTTTGTCGTGCACGGCAGCCATTTTAGATGCCTTGACCAGACCCACTCTGTGCACGCTGTCGATCCTTAGCATGGCTCCCCACCCTCGCAAACATCTCCCCCAGGCAGTGGTCACCCCCGCTCTCTGTCTTATGCATGGGTAATAAACCTCCCCCATCTGCGCTGCTGTTCCCTGAGAATCACACCCTGTGCCCGCCCGACACCTCCCTTTCGCCCTATTCACTACCGCACCCTCTGACACTCCTTTTCCTCTGTGTCCGATTGTCCAGGCTGGTCCTAGGGTATCAGCTAGCCCTGCAGATGTAGTTTATGGCCACAGCTGTAAAGAATCACCCCTCTTCAAAGGAGTTATAGTAGATCAAGGCCCACACTCGATGAGATTCGTCACAGCAGAAGCGTTGCTATTATCTGAAAACCATCCTGTATTGTGATTGGGGAGGGGACCGAGCCTGAAGCGGAAGATTCCAGGGATGACTGTTTGTACATCAAAGTTTTTACAATTATGTGTCACATTAAAAATATATAGCACTCCGACAAAGTAGTAAGATTATAAAACTTTAATAATTTATAAATATATACAAGAAAACAAAAATAGTAATAACATATAAACATTTTTAGGGAAAAACAACGAAGTAGTGGTCGGCTGTGCGAATAGTCCCAACGCAGCACAACGTCCAGATTTCCGGCGTGGGGCGTCGCGGGGGGTGGGTCATCAGTAGCAAACTGTTGTGCGAATAGTTCCAAGGCAGCAGAACGCGTTGAAATCTAGATGACACGAAAGTGATGTCTAGTAAGTTGCCACCCAGCAAATAACGGCATGGGGCGTCGCGGGGGGTGGGTCATCAGTAGCAAACTGTTGCGCGAATAGTTCCAAGGCAGCAGAACGATGGCACCAAGGTGATGTCCAGTAAGTTGCCGCACTGGTTTTGGTATCCTACAATGCTGCTCCGAATAACGGCGTGGAGCGCCCCGGGGGAGGCGGCGTGAACGGGCCTCTCCAGGTGGAGTGTCATCTGTTGTAGTGGGGCGCCCCTTTACCGTTTCAGTTGCCATTCCGTCCGTTTTTGGTCCACTGTGTCAAAAGCCGCAATTCAGCTGAGTTGCGCCCACTCTTGCAGTGCAGCGATAGGCGGCTGTCACAGGACTCTCAAAATGGCGGCAGGCTGTTTCCTTTTTGGGCCTGGTCCACTGAAATGGCCCTGGGACACCTTGGAAATCGGACGCTTGTCTGCTAGGTCTTGGACCTCATTCTCGAAAGCGTCCCCTCCGCCTTGAGAATTCATCAAAAGTTTTGGGGGCTCCGACTCCTGCAGGCTTCTGGTGGGGAGCGGCTGCCATGATTGCTCGCGGAATGACCACGACTGAGCTACGAGATGGTGGTGCTTTCATGCTGACGCCAGCTTCAGTCTGAAACATCCAGAAACAAGGTGGGGCTTTCATCGTTTGGGGAAAAAAAAAAGTTTTCATCCTATGAAAAGTGTTGTTTTTAGGTCACATGATCAAGCCTTCCATCATTAGGAAACCAAAAGTAAAATGAACCAATGAAAAGTTTTATAAACAAGTCACATGACCTGTTATGCGGCATAGGGTGTAAAATTAGGAGAAAATACGTTGGCACGTGAGGCGGCGTCAGTAGCGGACCGATGTGCGAATAGGCCGAAGGCAACACAACGCGCCAAGATCTGGATGGCACCGAGGTGGTGTCCAGCAAGTTGCAGCACTGGTGTGGCCATCCTACAATGCTGAAAGTCGGCGTGGGGCGCCCCGTTGGCCTGTGAGTTTGCGTCAGTAGCGGACCGATGTGCGAATAGGCCGAAGGCAGCACAACGCGCCAAGATCCGGATGGCACCGAGGTGGTGTCTAGTAAGTTGTCGCACTGGTGTGGCCATCCAACAATGCTGAAAGTCGGCGTGGGGCGCCCCGTTGGCCTGTGAGTTTGCGTCAGTAGCGGACCGATGTGCGAATAGGCCGAAGGCAGCACAACGCGCCAAGATCCGGATGGCACCGAGGTGGTGTCTAGTAAGTTGCCGCACTGGTGTGGCCATCCTACAATGCTGAAAGTCGGCGTGGGGCGCCCCGTTGGCCTGTGAGTTTGCGTCAGTAGCGGACCGATGTGCGAATAGGTCGAAGGCAGCACAACGCGCCAAGATCCGGATGGCACCGAGGTGGTGTCTAGTAAGTTGTCGCACTTCTGTGGCCATCCTACAATGTTGAAAGTCGGCGTGGGGCGCCCCGTTGGCCTGTGAGATGGCATCAGTAGCGGACCGATGTGCGAATGGGGCCAAAGGCAGCGCAACAATATTTTCTGATTTGAAGACACCACAAGGCGCTGAGATGCCAAGATCCGGATGGCACCGAGGTGGTGTCTAGCAAGTTGTGGCACTGGTGTGGCCATCGTACAATGGTAAAAGTCGGCGTGGGGCGCCCTGTTGGCCTGTGAGATGGTGTCAGTAGCGGACTGATGTGTGAATGGGGCCAAAGGCAGCGCAACAATATTTTCTACTATATTTTCGGAGTAGAAGACACCACAAGGCGCTGAGATGCCAAGATCCGGATGGCACCGAGGTGATGTGTAAGTTGCGGACGGATGTGCGAATGGGGCCAAAGGCAGCTCAACAATATTTTCTGAAGAGAATACACCACAAGGCGCTGAGATGCCAAGATCCGGATGGCACTGAGGTGATGTCTAAGTTGCGGACCGATGTGCGAATGGGGCCAAAGGTAGCGTAACAAGATTTTCTGTATGGAAGATACCACTAGGCGTTGAGATGCCAAGATTCGGATGGCACCGAGGTGATGTCTAGGAAGTTGTGCCACTGGTGTGGCCATCGTACAATGGTAAAAGTCGGCGTGGGGCGCCCTATTGGCCTGTGAGATGGTGTCAGTAGCGGACTGATGTGCGAATGGGGCCAAAGGCAGCACAACAATATTTTCTGACTGACACCACAAGGCGCTGAGATGCCAAGATCCGGATGGCATCGAGGTGATGTCTAAGTTGCGGACTGATGTGCGAATGGGGCCAAAGGCAGCGTAACAATATTTTCTGTATGGAAGATACCACTAGGCGTTGAGATGCCAAGATTCGGATGGCACCGAGGTGATGTCTAGCAAGTTGGTGTGGTCATCCTACAATGCTGAAACTCGGCGTGGGTCACCCCATTAGCCTGTGAGATGGCGTCAGTAGCGGACCGATGTGCGAATAGGCCGAAGGCAGCACAACGCGCCAAGATCCGGATGTCACCGTGGTGGTTTCATAGTTGAGAGGCACTTCATCTGCAGTGGGGCGCCGAGATCCGGATGGCACCGAGGTGATGTCTAGCAAGTTGCTGTACTTGTGTGGTCATCCTACAATGCTGAAACTCGGCGTGGGTCGCCCCATTAGCCTGTGAGATAGCTGTTCTTTGGATTTGGGCCTGGTCCACTAAAATGGCCCTGGGACACCTAAGAACTCGAACGCTCGATTTTTTTTTCCTTTCCTGTACATGCAAAAAAAGGTAAATGCCCGGTATGTTACACGCTTCATCTGCCACGATGAACTCTCCAGAGGAACCGAAAAAATATATAGTTGTGGTAACTATACCATGCATCGTCATATGGAGAGGTGGCACCAATTAATTATAGTGCTGCATAAAAGAGAGATTTGGAGGAGAACCCCTGACCTGCTAGTACATTCATCAAAGAAGTGGCACTGAGAGCTTCAGAGGCAAGGGAAATGGTCCCAAATATTTAGAAGAACTTTGGAAAGATTAAAATGACATGTTTAGATTGTGGTAAATTAATTTCATGTGGGCAGATGAGTGTTACTCTAATAAATACAGCATATGAACATCATCATAGTCGATGGTTGGTAGAGACATTTTGACTATATCCTGGACCTGCCCGTCCTCGCCCAAAATGGCGCCGGAATAAATGGGACTCGTAACTCCTTGTTGTGTACTGGTTGCAGAACCTTGAAATCACGAGATACGTATGCAGTTTTGAAGCACATGGCGGGCGGGGACGAGAATTGATTGAATATTTCGACATCCCTATTGATATTAAGTTCTGATGTGTTATTGATTACTGTACTATTGAAAATTCGAATTAACGTCACCCATGGTACTTGCCCGCAAATGTATATCTAGATAATTTTATTGTAACTGGCCCTGTCGTATTTTAATTATAAAATGTACGTCCACCGATTCCGTAACTGTTAGACACCTTAGTTTTTGCAACCTAATGGCCCGCCCGTTACGTTCCTCTACAGTGTAAATGTCTACTCATCATATACGATTACAGTTTGCTCCGTGGCAGGCCCACGTGGTTATAGGCTCGTATTTGTATAATGAAATTTTCACAATAAAGGTTTTTAAAAGAAAACATGGTAGTAGTGTATACATTGGTAAAGTTTTTAATAATAGTCACTGTTTTAGAATCATTAAAAGGCAAGTGAAATAAAGCAGACCAATTACATGAAGGGTAAAAGGTATAATACGAAGGAACGCAGTAAAGATAAATGGTCAAGGGCTGTTGTGTTTTCTATTCCTGCAACATAAAGTGATCGATAAGAATCTCATATTCAGGCGTATCGGCGACTAAGACAGCAGGTCGACCCTCTTTTGCTCAACGGCTCCGTCATGGGACGAAGAAACGCTCTTTTTCTCGAAAAAAGAATATATTTTACTTGCAGGACAGTTGTAAAATTTACGGGAAAGTACATTAGCCTGGAACATTATAACATATATTTAAGAGAAAATAATGTTCGGAAGTAATTAAAAGCGTAATTTTTAGGTGATATGACCAAGGCTTTCATCATTAGAATAAGAAAAGTAAAATGAACCAATGAAAAGTTTTATTAACAAGTCACATGACTTGTTATGCTTACGTTACGCGCTGCGCGCCCCGGATGACTTCCGGATGCGCTAACGCGGCGCGTCATATGACGCATTACGCGACAACGCAGGTCCAGAATATAGTAAAATTTCTCCACCAACCAGCGGTCGAAACACAACCCCTTTCAGCAGGCTAAATAGTTCTGTTAAATGACAACAGAAAGGACAGGCAACAAGAACCATCAGTCAAAGAGGGGAGGGCTAGTTCTTCTCTACCGGGTTACATTGGGGCGCTACCGGAACTGATCGAATTGGTAGTCTACAGTGTTTCTGGATGTTTCAGACCGAAGCTGGGGTTAGCATGAGAGCAGCACCATTTCGTAGCTCCGTTGTGGCCATTCCGCAACCAATCATGGCAGCCGCTCTTTATCGTTATTTTGGGCGGGGTGGGTGGCGGAGCCGAGCTGTTTTGCAGCCATCATTGTGTGGAGTTCAGTTCATCTCACTAGTTTTGTATTTGTCATGAGGGGTTGTTCCTAATGTTTCTATTTTAGCGAGGTCAAAAAGAGATCCCATTAGTGGCCTACTGATTTTGCTCGATTCCTTTTCTTTTTTTTACACGATTTTTCGTTATCTGCAAAGACTAAACAGAGTATTGCGACTCTGTGTTTGTTTGTAAATAGAGAATGAACCAAAGAGAACTAATTCTAAAACAGTAAATACTTGGATAACAATCAATCAAATGGAGAGAGAAGCAGGCACGACGGATTACAACGGGGGCAAAGGCCTGCGTTAACTACCTTTCACTATCTGCAAAGAGAGAGTACTCGTAATAGAAATGAGGGGGGGGGGCACCATTCAAAGCAGATCAGTGTGCATAAACACGAAAATGTTTTCACTTACCACGTACTTGACATTCGACAGCTTATGATATTTGCTATTAAAAAACCATTGAAATTCACTGAAAAAACCATAGGTTATAGACCATATATAGTTAGGAATTAGCATTTACAAAACCTTGAAAATTCACTGAAAAAACCATAGGTTATAGATCATATATAGTTAGGAATTAGCATTTAAAAAACCTTATTTTACTCACACAAAACCATTGAAATTCCATATATAGTTAGTTGCACTAACTATATATTGCGCACCCGCAATCCACTGCTGATGATGTCACATATTACATCATTCATGACATGGTCAGTGACATCACTGATGACATCACTGATGACATCTCAAATGACATCACTGATGACATCACTGATGACATCTCATTTGACATCAATGACCACATCACTGATGATATCATTCATGTGACAATACAATGCATCTCCTCACATTTTAATATAACCTCTGTTTCACCCAGTGTTAAAAACAGAGTATAATTTTTGAAACCATTGACACACCAATACTAGTTACTACATACGTACTCACTGATTCCTACGTCTACACACACATTCACTCATTCACCCATACAATCATTCATACATAGAATCACTCATGTTTAGAACACTATCATATGCACTCATACACCTATACAGACACTCACACTCTGCCACTCATCCATGGAGTTACTCACACACCTAGTCATTCCTGTAAAGAATCAATCACACTTCCATTTTCTACTCTATACAGTTAAACATAGAGCACCTTACGTTTTCAACCATATACTAACACATACTTACTCTCTTATACAATCATTGATACAAGTACACATTGATCTGTACAGAGTCACACACCTCCCAGCCAGCCACACACACACTCAGTCTCCCATGCAAATACTTGGGCAATCAATCAATAACCCATATAGTTACTCATATAGCTACTGATCAACACATGCAGCAGTTTACAGAACAACAGACATAATGATGCACAAATTAAGACAGTTTAGTCACTAACCCATGCACTCAGTGAGACACATTTAATCACTCACTCATACATTCAGTCATGCACCTACTAAATCCTTCGTCCAGACACTTATACATCCACTCATTCTTCAATATGTAAGACATATTTTAACTTTACAGAAACATAGTCACTGGATGTTGTCATCAGTGATGTCATTTGAGATGTCATCAGTGATGTCATCAGTGATGTCACTGACCATGTCATGAATGATGTAATATGTGACATCATCAGCAGTGGATTGCGGGTGCGCAATATATAGTTAGTGCAACTAACTATATATGGAATTTCAATGGTTTTGTGTGAGTAAAATAAGGTTTTTTAAATGCTAATTCCTAACTATATATGATCTATAACCTATGGTTTTTTCAGTGAATTTTCAAGGTTTTGTAAATGCTAATTCCTAACTATATATGGTCTATAACCTATGGTTTTTTCAGTGAATATATATATATATATTACCTACTGGCGGTCGCCAGTAGGTATATATAGTTAGGATTTTTTCTCTATGGGATTTTTGAAAATTCTATGTCTAATAACTTTGGCGTTTGTGGACGGAATTGGCTGACATTTTCAGGAAAATGGAACATTTTGTTTCTGAGCAGCCCCTGAAAATTTGGAGGGGGTTCGTCAAGGGGGGGCCGAGAAAAAAGGGGGGTCCCAAAACGTGTTTTTAACATTGAGTTTTCCATAGGGCGGTTGGCCTCACTTTTAGCCCGAACGGCTGAATGGATTTCCACAAAACTTGGCAAAATTGTAGGGACTGGTAGCCCGATGTGCCTTTGCTAGGTCTCAATATATGTCCTTCAGTGGATTTTGAGAAATTAACGTTCAAAAAAAGATATATATCTGTAACAGCGGACCGGGCAGCGCTCCGGTTCGCGGACTTTTCGCGGTACGGAGCTTTGTGAAGCGAAGCTGATTGGTTCTCCGGCGTCTGTGAACATTTCAAACAGTCCGTAGCGGCCGCCATCTTGTCTCTCGGTAGGATCGAGAGACAAGAGGAGGCCAAAGCGAAGGGGCAAATGACCATAAGGGGGCATAGTAGATCCTCGCTGACCCCCTAGGTTTGATGTGGAGGTTTTAAAAGGGCCCCGCGGGGCAAAAAAAAATAATAATAATAATAATCGAACGGCTGAATGGATTTGCACGAAACTTGGCAAAATATTAGGGACTGGTAGCCCGATGTGCCTTTGCTAGGTCTCAATATATGTGCTCCAGTGGATTTTGAGAAATTAACGTTCAAAAAAAAGATATATATCTGTAACAGCGCTCCGCTTCGCGTACTTTTCGCGTTACGGAGCTTTGCGAAGCTGATTGGTTCTCCGGCGTCTGTAAACATTCCAAACAGTCCGTAGCGGCCGCCATCTTGTCTCTCGGTAGGATCGAGAGACAAGAGGAGGCCAAAGCGAAGGGGCAAATGACCATAAGGGGGCATAGTAGATCCTCCCTGACCCCCTAGGTTTGATGTGGAGGTTTTAAAAGGGCCCGGCGGGGCAAAAAAAAAAATAATAATAATAATCGAACGGCTGAATGGATTTGCACAAAACTTGGCAAAATTGTAGGGACTGGTAGCTCGATGTGCCTTTGCTAGGTCTCAATACGCTTACCCGTGCGTTCACCTGTCCGCGCCCCGGGAGCGCACCAAAAATAATATTTAAAAAAAATAAAAAAATTATAAAATATAAAATTCGATTTAAAATGTATTATTTTTATAAAGATTTGCTATTAAAAAACCTATGAAATTCACTGAAAAAACCATAGGTTATAGACCATATATAGTTAGGAATTAGCATTTACAAAACCTTGAAAATTCACTGAAAAAACAATAGGTTATAGACCATATATAGTTAGGAATTAGCATTTAAAAAACCTTATTTTACTCACACAAAACCATTGAAATTCCATATATAGTTAGTTGTACTAACTACATATCGCGCACCCGCAATCCACTGCTGATGATGTCACATATTACATCATTCATGACATGGTCAGTGACATCACTGATGACATCACTGATGACATCTCAAATGACATCACTGATGACATCACTGATGACATCTCATTTGACATTACTCATGACATCATTCATGTGATGATACGATGAACCTCTTCAGACTCTAATATAACCTTAGATACACTCAGTGTAAACAGACACTCACAGACTGTCACTCATCCATGGAGTTACTCACACACCTAATCAGTCTTGCAAAGAATCAATCACACCTCCATTTCCTCAACTATATAGTTAAACACACCTTACTTATTGAAACATATAATAACACATATTTACTCTGTTATACAATCCCTGATACAAGTTCACAATA
Organism: Lissotriton helveticus; assembly: GCF_964261635.1. Lineage (NCBI taxonomy): Eukaryota > Metazoa > Chordata > Amphibia > Caudata > Salamandridae > Lissotriton > Lissotriton helveticus. Next base: position 156,649,055 of record NC_136073.1, read on the forward strand.
ATCCATACAGCCACTCACACATTCACTGGCTCTTATGCACAGTTATTTATATATGTCAACTACCACATGTACTGTGTTTTACATATGTACTTACTTTGACATGTAGCACTGAGATATCCATTCACTCACCAATACACTCATGCACACAGTAAACCGCCGATACAGCTGTTTCCACATGCACTTTTGAACCCATACATCTAGTGAATCAACTGCTCACACATCTATGCACAGAGTCATACACCTCCCAGACACCCACACACACACTCAGTCTCCCATACAAATACTTGGCCAACTAATCAATAACCCATATAGTTAGTCATATAGCTAATGATCAACAATTGCATCAGATTACAAAACAACAGACACAATGGTGCACAATTTAAAACAGTTTAGTCACTAACCCATGCACTCAATGAGACACATTTAATCACTCACTTATACAGTCAGTCGTGCACCTACTAAATACATCATCCAGACACTTATACATCCACTCATTCTTCAATATATAAGACATATTTTAACTTTACAGAAACATACAGTCACTGGATGTTGTCATCAGTGATGTCATTTGAGATGTCATCAGTGATGTCATCAGTGATGTCACTGACCATGTCATGAATGATGTAATATGTGACATCATCAGCAGTGGATTGCGGGTGCGCGATATGTAGTTAGTACAACTAACTATATATGGAATTTCAATGGTTTTGTGTGAGTAAAATAAGGTTTTTTAAATGCTAATTCCTAACTATATATGGTCTATAACCTATGGTTTTTTCAGTGAATATATATATATACATATATATATATTCACTGAAAACACTATAGGTTTCAGACATGTTATAGTTAGGAATTAGCATTGAAAAAACCTTAGAAATTCACTGAAAAAAACATAGGTTTCAAGGGTGTTATGGTTAGCTAGACATTTCACTGGTATAAAAGCATTGAAATTCCCCTGTTATAGTTAGTTGTACTAACTATAACGCGCGCGCCCACAATCCACTTCTGATGATGACATGGTCAGTGACATCACTGATGACATCACTGATGACATCACTGATGACATCTCAAATGACATCACTGATTACATCATTCAGTGAATGTGGTTTGCTTTGATATTAAAATAAGTATTTTATATATAGGAATCTGTATTGAAGACTGAGTGGATGTGTAAGTGTCTGGATGGAGGCTTTAGTAGCACTGTGTCTCACTAAATACATGGGATAGTGATTAAACTGTGTGAATACCTGTATCACTCTATTTCTTGTTGTGTAAACTACTACATAAGATGTTTACTAGCTATGTGAAAGTCTACATTAGTTATGAATTAGTTAAGTGAGTATTTGTATGGGATAGTGAATGAATGTGTGTGTGGTTGGGTAGGACGTGTGTAACTGTCGAAAGATGTGTAAATAGTTCATTTACTAGGTATATGAGGTTAATACTGTATGTGGAAACAGTTGTTTGGGTGAGTGAATCTCCTTATGGGTGTGGTGATGAGTAAATATATTTCTCAATGATACATGTCCAACAAACTAGAAATATAAAAGGCAGTGTATGTGACAGTTGTTGTATATAAATAAGTATACATAAGACTCAGTGATTGTATGAGTGATGTATGGATAACTGTATACTTGTAATAGTGATTTTATAACACACTAAGTATGTGTTACTATATATATGAATTAAATAAAGTGGTGTTTGTGTAAGTGTGTACCTTAGTAAATATAAGTATGATCAATAGTTTGCATAAGTGAGTAGGATGTCTGCATAAGTTAATAGGATGTGTGCTGGTGTGTAATGTTGATGTAGGTGTATAAGTATATTTAATAGTGTTCTATTGATCTTTGTTAGCATGTATGAGTGAATCTATAGGTAAGTGTTTAGATGAGTGTGTAGATGTAGAAATCACTGAGTGTGTTTTTAGAAACTTGTATTTGTGTGTCAATGGTTTCAAATATGGTACTTCATATTTTATAATGAGTGTTGAAAGTTTATGCTACTGTATGATGAGGTGTATTATTTTGTCACATGGATGATGTCATCAGTGATGTCATTTGAGATGTCATCAGTGATGTCACTGACCTTGTCATGAATGATGTAATATGTGACATCATCAGCAGTGCATTGCGGGCTCGCAAGTTATAGTTAGTACAACTAACTATAAGAGTAAATTTCAATGGTTTTATACGAGTGAAATATCTAGCTAACTATAACACCCTTGAAAACTATGTTTTTTTTCAGTGAATTTCCAAGGTTTTTTGAATGCTAATTCCTAACTATAACATGTCTGAAACCTATGGTTTTTTCAATGAATTTCAAAGGTTTTTTAAATGCTAATTCCTAACTATAACATATCTCAAACCTATGTTTTTTAGTGAATTTCAAAGGTTTTTTAAATGATAATTTTTAAATATATTTATTGTTTTTTATTAAAATGTTTTTACACAAAAAATATATTATTGTTATTATGTTATATTGTTTATAATATACTTAAATTATTTTCATAATTTTTTCCCTTTTTTTGGGAGCCATGCACCCTACGAGTATCCTGCTTGTTTACTCCGCGAAACCAGTCCGCCATTTTAGGTTTGCTGTCTAGGATACGACGGGTACGACTTTTGCAACGCGGTTGCTATGCGACTTGTGAATGACTTCTGGTGCATACACGAGATGTATGTAGTACGTGACGTAACGGACGCGCGGGAGCACGTGACGTCATATGTATATGGGTTGCGTCGGTTGCGTGACTCCCGCGATTTTTTTAATGTTGAAAAACTCATTTATATATATTTAATATAAATATTAAGACAAGAGATAATGTGAGGTTATTATAAAAATAATATTCTTTGACTTTCTTAAAAAGTACATCACTTTTTAATGTGAAAAGTCGCGCTGGGTGTCAGCAGGGTGCGTGCTGACTGCGCCCATCCTACGCGCATCCTACGCACACCCCATGTGACCACAAAGAAATAGGTTTGATTGGTTCATTACACTTCCTATTGAAACTATTGAAGGACCCCACCCATTTCAATCACTCTTCTTAGAACTTTTCCAAGGGAAAGAGAAGATCTCCTATTCTTTTGCTGTTGGAGATGACATACATCTTATTCAACTATGGCTTCAAACCAACCACCATCCTCAGGTTCAGAACATTCTTCTGAGCAGGAATTTGTTGCTGAAACTCCCCCAAAGGAAAGATACAGCAGTATTGTTTGGAACATTTTTACATTTCCTCCTGGATTAAAAAAGGTAAATGCGACCAAAGTTACCTGTCGCATTTGCAAGGTGGTGCTTTCACGGGGAGACCCCACTAAGAAATACTCTTGCTGAACTGCAAGTATGTGCAAGCACTTGCAAACAAAGCATCCAATTAACTTTGCCAGAGAGGAGTTAAGAAGGTTGAGGGAGACTCCTTCACATTCATCGGCCAACCCGAGTAGCAGTGGAGCAACACCATCAACCTCTACCGCACAGCCTGATATTCGTCCCCAATTTGGGCAACTTAGAATGACCTGTATAAAATGCGGACGACTGATAGCATATGGAGAGCAGTCAGTGGATCTGGTGTGTCGAGCTGTGGACCACCACCATTGTTAGATTTCTTTTCTCCTCTCCTCCCAGTTTTTAGTTCTCTTTTCCCATTTCTCATTTTTTCCCTGTTTTAAAAAAACAAAAAAAATACAAAATTGTTCCAAAAATCCAAAAAAAACCAACAAAAAGAAAACAAAAATGTCTTTTCAAAACTAACTACTCTGGTTAAAAAAAATGTCTAAACTAGTAGGCTAGTGTGTGAAAGTTGAGTTGAATGTATGTGTAGTATATAATTGACAGTAAAAATAAATTTCTGATGTGTAGTGAATGCATAAGTGCAGAATTATAAGTAAGTGCTGCAGCATGACACTGTAAACTGATTAACTACAGCATGCTGTGGTACTTCCGAAGTACAGGGATGTAACATATGTACATAAATATGTTGCAACTCTGTGCATCTCTCTGCCCTGCTGTACAAACTGCAGCCATGTGGTGCAAGGATGTCTGTGTCGCGCAGATATTGTTCTTGTGCAGGAAGGGACACCTTCCTGCACAAAAAACAATCAGTAAAGGCATTTTTCTCCTTCAATATATGCTGTGCATTGCAGCATATATTGAAAGTGAAAAAATGAGGAGAAGTGAAAACAATTTTCCTTGTTGTGCTTTGCTACTCCAATAGGAGGATGGTGTAGCATTCACAAACATGTCCAGATTTATGATTTCTGATATATCTGGAGATGTGTCTTTTTCTATGAGTGTTCTGTGCAAACACGCACAACAAAACTTATAGAACACCTTTTCAACGCAAAGTACTGTATGTGATGAGATTATATTTACATGGAAAAGAAAAAAAGAAAAGGTATACAGTATGCCTTTCCCTCACCTTATAAATAAGAAAGAGAGTTAACGACTAGGCCAATTGTTATTATAGGAGTAAATTTGTGTACTGATAACAAAGAACAAGATACATTTACAACTACTTACGTTTTAGGAAACTGATAGGATATTATTATATATTACTGAAGGGAAGGGATGCGATCTCATATGACATGTGAATTCATATGGTTTAAGTTAAAGAGTTTTATTTCTTTTAATTCTCAAATTATCAAGACCTGCAAAACAACGATATTAGTCTATTCTGTACTATACCATATATCTTGCAGACAGGTGTTCTGAAGTTGTCCCCTATTTTATACCTTTTTGCATTGCAATTTTATGACAGAAATCTAGTCCATCCATGTCCCTTTTCTTCAACTGTGTGGAAACACTGTCCATTGTGCATTTTAAGACTTACTAAAACTTACCTCAACTGTAATACACGTAAAAAACGGTACACATTTTATTCACTTGTTTTTTATCATCTAACTGGTGGTAAATTTGATATCTTAAAATTAAGAAAAAAAGAAAAAATAGATATAACATGTAATAATACATTTTTAACAGTACAGCATCATTTTAACATTTTACAAAGTCATTTCTTTGCCTTTTTTGCTGTTCTCAGAATATATTGAATTTCACTAGAAATAGTGATTTCAATCGTACTCATCACATAACAGCAGGAAAAAAAACCAATCAATTAGATTGTTTAAAAAAAAATAATAATCCATCTATACTAAAACACTAGATAATACAAATCACACATTTATAAAATGATTACTGCTAAGAAAATGTTATAACTTAAATTTATAAACACTATAAATGATGTCAGTTAAAATTATACATCGAGACAATGTGCAACAAAAAGTCCTCTGTGAGGCCAAATTGTATTTCTTCACTCATTTTTATGTAAATTGTCCAATGGTAATCCAAATAAATCATAATAACAAATTCCTCAGAGACTAAATTATCTTCCTAAAACTTTGGCTGTAAAAATATTAGGTAGGAATTTGGTAATTCAGAAGGCGAACATTGTTTGAAAACCAACTCAGTATCATTACAAAGGCTCTAGCCTTTCTCACTTTTTAAATAGGCAGTATAATGTCCAGATGTTGTTGAAGGACCATCATGGAAAATTATAGCTACTGCTACAAAAGTCCTTCCTGATATTGATAGTTGTGCAGCTACAAAATGTTTTATTAAAGTGTCCAAGTTTGTTCCATCAGCTGTACAACGTTGCATCATTAAAATTATATATTGTCCATATCTTTGTATAAATAATGTTGATAACATTTCTGATTTGCATTGGCCACACTCAATTATTTATTGAAAGGCACTGATTTACAGTCCGGTAATGTCAAATATAGAAACCTTTCAGTGTCTACATAAGTGCTACATGTATACATACATTTCTCACAATAATTTATTTTTATTTATTTTTATTTTGGAAGTTTTATATAGCGCTAGCCTGACCAGAAGGTATCGGAGCACTTCACAACAAGTACAGAGCAGTGCAAAAGAAGGCAAGCATAGAACAGTAAGCAAAACACTCAGGGTACAAATCGTAAGAGAGGATACTGACGAGTTCAAAATACAGAGTCTTGACAACCACCTCGACGAGAGGAGCAGTGACGTTTAGAACTCCGAGCTACTCCTATCTGTTCGATAGAGAGCGGTCGAGGAAAATGATTTTGAGCTGGCTTTTGAATTTGGGGAAGGAATAAATAGTTCTGATGTGGGGGGGGATGGAGTTCCAAATTTTGGGCGCATTTCCGGCAAAGGATCTGGCCCCAGTTTTTTGTTTTGGTGCTTTTAGCGGGATAAGAAATAGAGTATTAGACTTCTGAGAGTCCTGTTCTGGCCCGCTCTTCTGAGTTTGGACGCCAGATATTCGGTTTGCCTGTGTGAAGGGCCTTGTTAGTGAGGCAAGCTGTTCTAAAGTTCACCCGCATTTCAATTGGTAGCCACTTGAGTTCTTTTAGTGCCGGAGAGATGTGATAACATTTCTTTATTCCAGTGACCATTTTGGCGGCCACGTTGAGGGTTGTTTTAAGAGAAGCAAGGTGAATTTTGGCTATTCCCGAGAGGATAGCATTTCCATAGTCCAATCGAGACAACACCAATGCTTGGTGGCTTGTTTGAGGTCTTTGGGTGGAATGTACGGTTTAATTTTGTTTAGTAGTTTCAAGTTAAGGAATGCACTCTTTGCCGAGATCTTAATGTGTTTGTTCAAGTCGAGTTTGGTATCTAGCGTGATGCCTAGTGATTTAACAGCGTCATCCAAGGGGAGGTTTCCATTGAGCGCATCGATATCTTTTAACCATTCAACCATTTGTGGACTATCTTCTTTGTTCAAGATGAGGAGTAGTACTGTTGTGTCCGGGCTCAGCTTTAAATGGTTGCTTGATAGCCAACGTTGTACTTCCTTTAGTGTTTCATTGAGTCTGTGAATGTCTTTAGAAGAGGAGATTTCCAAGTAGAGTTGGGTATCATCAGCGTAGAGGTGAAAGGGGATGTTAGCTTTTCTGAGTAGGGAGGTGAGGGGTTCCATATAGATATTGAAGAGTTGAGGGGAGAGCACAGATCCTTGGGGCACTCCCCTCTTGACTGGGTGAAGGTCGGATTCAAAGCTTCTGATTTTGATTCTTTGTGAGCGGTTATGCAAGAATGAAGAGAACCAGTTGAGGACCCCGTCAACGAGTCCGGCCCTTTCTTCGAGAGCTTTGAGGAGAGGATTGTGATCGACCGTGTTGAATGCCGCCGATAGGTTTAGGAGAATGAGGAGGCAACACTGGTCAGAGTCCAGTGATATGTATATGTCATCAATTACGTTGAGGATTGCAGTTTCCATGCTGCACCCTTTCCTGAATCCCGACTGATGTGAGTCGAGTAGGTTGGTATTGTCCAAGTCCAGGGTTAGTTGGTGGAGAACACATCTTTCTAGGATTTTGGAAAGAAGAGGAAGGTTAGAGACGGGCCTGAAATTATTTAAGTCATTTCTATCCAGGCCTGTTTTTTTTTAGCAGTGGAGTGACTTATCCAACTTTCAGACAGTCTGGGACAACTCCAGTTTTTAGGGAGCTATTCATAATCCTGCACCACAGTGGGGCTAGGGAGAGTTTCAGTTTTTTGAGTTGAAACGGAAGGGGGTCAAGGGTATGAGATGAAGGTTTAGAGGTGGAGATAAGTTTGATTATCTCTTCTTCTGGAATGGGCTGAAAGAGAGACCAAGGTTTAGTAGTGGGCGGGAGGGCGCTACCAGGCGCCCCGCTGTGTCTGCTATGGGAAGGGGAAGAGCAGCTGGTGATCAGAGATCGTTCGATCTTGGAGATCTTGTCATTAAAGAAGTTGGCAAAGTTGTCGCAACGTTCTTTGGAGGCCAGCCCCAGGGAAATGTCGGGTTTGGAGTTTTGCTGTCTAATAATCCGGAAGAGTTCCTTAGGTCTGTTTTTTGCGCTCTCCAGAGCAGAGCGGAAAAACATAGATTTGTTGTTCTTGATGTGATTGTTGTATTTCTTCCGTATAGTTCTGAGTTTGTCACGTTCGCAGGTAGTGGGCAAGCTCCTCCAGTGTCTTTATGCGGCTCTTAGTTGTCTCCTTTCTTTATTAGTGTCAGAGTCGTACCAGGATCTGGATGGAATGGCTCGATTTTTTCTTAGTTTCAGGGGTGCTAGTTGGTAAAGGAGGAGACCCATGTTCGTGTTATAGTGCGCAGTGAGGTCATTTGTAGAGAGATCTTTGTCACTGGGTAGGAGCAACTTTAGTCTACCCACCATGGCGTCCAGGGGGATCTGGGTGAGATTTCTTGACCATTTGGGAGGGTCATGAGCAGGAGGCAGGGACAGGGCTCTTTGGTTGATGTGGAATAAGATCATGTGATGATCTGACCAGTCCACTGGGGGGATGTTGTCGATCGTGATTGCATCTTGGTGGGCAATGATGACATCCAGGGTTGCTCCTTTGTTGTGGGTTTCTTCAGAGCAGTGTTGGGAGAGGTTATTGTCACAAAGGAGAGTATTGAGAGATTGAATTAGTGTGTTGTTGGCTTCGTTCCAGTATAAGTTGAGATCACCCAGGATTATGAAGTTAGATTTTTTAGAGCACCATGGGCGATCAGGTCGGAAAGGTGTTCACCAAAAGTGGAGGAGTTGCGAGGTGGATGATAGATAAGGTGAACAACTAAAGGGTGGCTGTCCTTAGTCTTGATGGTGACAGATAGACATTCAAAAGAGCTGTAATTGCATGGGTCCATTACCGCGATGTCCATGTTATCTTTATGGATGATGGCTGCCCCACCCCCACGTTGATCTTTTCTATCTTTGTTGATGATGGTGAAACCTGGGGGCACCAGCATGTCTAGACAGGGTGGGGAGATCTCATTTAGCCATGTCTCCGTGATGAACACAATGTCTAGGTCCTGAGAGAGGATGGCTTCAGCTAATTCCGTTGCATGCTTGGGGGCTGATCTGCAGTTAATGAGCATGCAGTTAGTTGCTAGATTACTTTTGTTCCCAAGCTGTCCTAATGGGGCCCTCTGTAAGGAGGTGAGGGAAGGACGGGGGTCTTGGGATTTTCAATAGAGGAAGGTCTCGTCCGAAGCCCGTGATCACTTGAATATTGGAGTTAGTGGGAAATGGGAGAGGGGAGAGGCTAGGTCCATAGCTTCTTCAGCGGACAATGCTGCTTTCGTTCTGGATGGTCTTTGTTTTTGGGTCTATACATCTTTATTAGTGTGGCTCTGAGCTCCAGACGTGGAGGCTTTGATTCCTGTGAGAGATTGTGTCATAGTGTCGGTGTTAGAGGACCTTAGCAGTTGATTACCGCGGGCAGGTGCTGTCCCGAATTGGGGGTTTTCGGGGGGTAGAGTCAGTCGGATATGAGGCCATTAGTTGTGAATGTTTGGGCTTTTGCGCCTTGTCTAGATTGGAAAGGATTTCATCCAGACCTCTGAATATAATTTCTAGTTGATCCAGCCAGTGAGCCATGTTTTCCGGGCTGTTTACTTGCAGTTCTGGGGGGTTGGGAGTCTGGGTCGCCTTGTGTGGTCTCCTGTTGAGTGGGTCCGCCTGGCTGACTGTTAGTGACCCTTGGTAGGGTGATTAGTCGTGGGCTCTTTCTCAATGATTCTACAGGAGTGCTGTGGGGGTCCATAGACCAAGCCCGAGGAATGAAGTTGTGCTGTTAAGGAAGAGGAGAATGTTGAGGCGATGGGGATTGTTCTTCTTCGGGAGATAAAGAGGGGTCAGTGGACCGATCCTGTGAGATGATGGGGTGATGTTGGGGAGGATGGGAATGGGGGGGGGGGCAGTGAGGACTGATCTTCCTTGTCATGGTTCGTGGGGACGGGGGAGTGGGAAGAGTTTCTGGGGGGTGGCTAGGGGTCTCATCAGGGGAGTGGAATTAGATAATTGCTTCTCCTGGTAGGGCCGGTTGATCGGGGAGGGGGGCTGGGGTGGAACGTGATGAAGAGAGTGCAGATGAGCGGACCGAAGAGTAGGGAAGAGGGAGTCAAAGGCCTCCAAGGTATCGTTGTTGGCCTGTATCAAAACTGTGCCATCTGCGAAAATGGTCACTGATGTATTACCTATTCTAGTTGCCTGGTTGGGAAGAGAGGTTGTCAGTTTACAGCTATGTGAGGTGGTCGTCATTTTAGATATGTGAAGTTGTGTTCTTAGAGTAGTGTTCCAACTCTCTGGTCTATCTGTGTGGAAGATGAGGTCCATCTTCACCTGCCCTTTGGAGGAGCAGTGGTACATGTCTACAAATAGCGTTTCTGGGTGTTGTCTAATTAGATTATCTATGATTCCTTCTCGCTTTAGGAGAGAGGTTAGGAGGGAAGCTAATGGCGAAGGCATTCGCATCGTGTGGTTTCATGTGGATCGACATGGGTGGTTCGACGGAGACTGGCGTGTCTGATGACATGATTGCGTATTGTGTAAGCAGGATGGGATGAGCTAAAGATGGGGGGCAAGGCTCCCTGGATCTGGTAGTACTAAGGGAGCCGTGGTCGAGGGGGCACGGAGTAGACTAAGGTATAGTGGTGTTTACTGAAGGGGGAGAAAGTGTCATGGAGCAAGAGGAGTGGGGGCATAGAGTGGACTACGTTGTAAGAATTGTTACTGCGGGGGGCTAGGAGCAAGTAGTAGAGGGGCGCAAAGTGGACTGCTGTGTAAGAGTGGTTGCGGCAGGGGACTAGGAGTGGGACTGGTACCTTAGAATGGGCCAGCAGCAAGTAGTGGAGGGGCGCAAAGTGGACTGAGGTATAAGAGTGGTCGCGGCAGGTGGCAAGGTGGAGCGGGTCTGGTACCTTAAAGTGGGCGGGGAGTCACTAGCATTGTTGGAGCAGAGTGGACGGTGGTCCTTGTTGGTCGCCATCATAGGGTCCGTCAATCTCTAGGCTTCGGGAGGCTGACCTAATTTGTCTTCAAGATGGGTAATGTGGAGGACGGCTCGCGCTTGGTTGGGCGTCCTGGTTAAGCCCTTCGGCTGCAAGGGCATTTGGCTTGGCGACCAAAGTGTAGTCTTAAGCCTGGTGGCGAGTGAAATGCCACTTTCCTAATGCCGCGGTGGGTTGGCGCCGGCCATTTTCAGAACTGGCATAATCCGGAGCTAAATTCTTTGCAATTCTATTGGGCCAATCCCGGGGGGGCGCTTCATCTGCTTGAGTTGTCCAATGAGCAAAGGTCACACCTTTGGGTAAATAGGTGAGTTGAAAAGGGGAGCAGGGGCAGCTTCAGATGATCTCCAAAGATCACTCGAGGTCCCAAGCGGTGGCCATTTTAGGGCCAGGCATCGCCATTTGCGCTGATCCTGTGAGGCATTCCATCTCTTTTTTTATGGCTTCTGTCGGGGTAAGGCAAGGGACTTACTGTGAGGGGGCGGGGAGGAGGAGGTGCGTTCCACTGTTAGAAGGAACAGTCTGATGTGTCCACCAGTCTTTCATATCCCAGGCGGCGGCAATCTTAGGGCCTGTCATCGCCATTTGGGTCGCTCCTGCGAGGAATTTCATCTCTTTTTTTAGACTTCAATCAGGGTAAAGCGGGGGGCTCATTGCGAAGGGCACGAGAGGTGGAGGCGCGCTCCACCTTTAGAGGGAACAGCCTGTGAGCTGCCTTCTGTCTTTCAAGTCCCGGGCGGCGGCCATCTTGGGCCAAAAATACTCTCTATGTCTACACCTTCATTTTCCAAAACAGTGAGCATATACATTAGAAATTCCTGAGCATCTTGTGGGACATTTTGTGTAAATTGTGTAGAACCAGAACATACATTCAAAAGATTACGAACATCAGAAATGCTTTGTATTTTACTTTTATCAGTTCTCAATTTTCCATAAACAGAATGCAACAAGAAACACAATCTTTTCTCCTGATTCTCCATAATTTGCTGTTGCAAACCGAAAAAAAAAATTGACCACTACATTAGCATAGCAGTTGACACCAGAACTATTTTCAGACTGATAACCAACAATCTCTTCAACAGTGTCCTTTTTCTTTTTGCTTGCAATTACAACATTATCTTGTTTTTTTCCCTTCTCTACACCTTCAATACAGATATTCTCATACCTTCTTTTTCGACCAACCACACGCTTTTCAAATACAGGATATTGACCTAAATTAGGAGCATATGTTCTTCTTAACCTATTGTACTCTTTGACACAGTTGGCATCTGCAGTAACCTTTGTATCACCAAAATCAATCAAAAACAGATAATGTTCTGACTCGCGACAAAGCAACATATGCCACACCCTCTTTAAACACAGTATTTCCAATGTTCACCATAGCACTGTCAACACTTAAACCTTGAGATTTATGAATAGCCACTACATATGCCAGAGAAACTGGAAACTGTTTTCTACGGACATATAAATCTTTAACAAGAAAAAAACAAACTAAACAATGACCAATTAGTTTAACTTCTTCAATCTGATCAAATTTAATTTTTTAGAATTCAATACCTTCTTTATTTTAATAATTAACAAAATCCACAACGTTGCCCATTACTCCATTAACTAAACCTTTTTCTACGTCGAAATTACGCCTTAAAATGACTCAACAGTTTCTACGTACAAATAGATTATTTTCTAAACCAGCAGTTTTAGATATTGATTTTTCTAAAGAATCCAAATTTGTCTTCAATTTTTTGGACAAAATAATAGTGATTCCTTCATGCTCTATTTTATCGATGGCTTCCATTTTTATTATTTCTTCATTTTCCAGTTTCAAAAGTTGTTAGTTGAATATAGAACACTCACGCAGTGTTGGCATTAAGCAGATTACAGATTTCTTTTCTGCAATTTCCATGTATATTTTCTCAGGAACTACGTTTTCATTTGGAAACAAATTAGAAAGTAATCAAGTCTGTAAAGCTTGTTTGCCTTGTTCACTCAGTAGTCCAATTCTTATATCTTGCAGAATAGTTCCATAATCAACATCATTTGCCTGTCGCATATTTGTAATGAGTTCTTTGTATTCAAAATATGACCAAATGCTCACGTTTCCAACACTACCCAGAGACTTTCTGGTGTCTTCATGCGCAAGTGTTTTAAATACTGGTTGTCCTTTTACAGACGTCAGTTGCAGTAGATCTCCAAAAACGTTGATGTGTTTTGCTCCAAATAACATGTCATACTCTGTTTTAAGAATTTGCTGCATTCTTAAATGCACAAAGGCAAGCATTAAGTTTGATACCATGCTTACCTCATCAATAATGAGAAGTTTCATTTTCTTCAAGACTCTTAAAACTTCACAACAAGCTTCTCCAGATAGCTTGTGATATTCCAATGTGTTTCCATGCTCTACTGGTAGCATTAGTAAACAATGTAAAGTAATTCCTTTAATGTTGTGTGCTGCTAACCCAGTTGGAGCAGTGACAACACAAGAAAAATGCGACTCAGTTGTTTTCAGTAGATAACGTGTAATTACTTTAGTTAAAAAACTGTTTCCTGTTCCAGCATGTGCACTCACGTACATTCGGATAGGTTGAAATGATGTGCATGAGCACTCTTTCTTTTCATGAAGTAATCCAAGGTCGATCTGTTGTCTCACTTCTTCATATATTTGTGTTTGCTCAACTTTAGTTGTTCTTTCAAGTTTGCTAAGTCTGTTACATCTTCTTCAGCTTGATGCATTGCTGTTTCCACCTCATTCATGGCGATTGCTGCTTCATTTTCAACAATTGGTTGTCCTAGTGGATCTTGACTCAGCCCAGCAGAACTTGGATTGTCTTGAGAACTGTTTCTAGCAATCTCAGCTGCAATTGTAGCTTCCGGGTCAATTTCATCGTTAAACATTTTCACATAATTTGCAAAAGCACTGCATTGTATGCTATCTTTACAACCATTAAAGGACTCTTCATAGCTCTGGAAATCTCCAAGTAATTCCATTTCTGAACACCATGGTTTGAACAGTTGTTAAAAGGCTCAATAGTAAAAGTCCCCTTTATCAGCAGTGTCGCAACTCAGCTATCTGTGATTAATCAAATATCCTTTTGTTTGTTTCACCAAACATCCATCGGAACCAATGGCTCCATATTTGCCATCATTGATGTTCTCTGTAGTATTCTGTTTAAAAGTGTAGTTTTGCAGCACTTCATAGAGACACATGTTCTCAAGATGATGACTTCTGTTTGGGTAATATGTGTCCAACATATTCGTTTTCAAAATATCTGTACTTTCTGGATCTTTTGCTGCTAAATATTCAATTTCAGTACTCGATTTCGCATTGCTGCAAGACATCGACACACATAAAGGATTTTTCTAGATTTGGAGTATAGACTTGCAGATGATAACCGATCTGAGCATTCATATGCTCCGATTTCTCGATGCGATTACATCTTCAAACTGAAACTGTTTAATTTCTAAGTTAGAGTCTTCTTGTGAGAAATCTCTTTCCACATTTCTTTCAATTCTGTTTTTTTCTGATTTTGTAATATAAGATGTTACATATCGAGCAACAGCAGTGGAATTGTCCGCAACAATTAGAATTTCCATGTTAGCATTCCACATGGACAAAATAACTGGGTTGTAGTCATTTATGTATTTTGACTCTTCATTTCTTCTTAAGTTGTAGGTATTTTTTGGAGACTTTCTTGTGATAATATGTCGCAAAGATGACATAAAACTGTTCACTCTTCCTTTCGATATTACAGGACGTGGTAATCCAAAACGACATTTAGTGTAGAATTTGTCCTTAGATTTTTACTTTCGTCGACAGTATTTTCCACATCTGTGGCTTTGGAATCGTAACATTGTGCTCTTAAGTTGTTTTTTTCTGTGCTTTTGGGTACAGCACATGTTGCATATTGTTCAATATAACTCAAAACAGTATAAACTGCATCTGTTACAAATTTGGGAGCGTCCTTAATCCATAACAGCACCTCTTGCTTGATACTCCTTTCTCTAAAAGAAATCCACAACTTCTCCAAGAGGAGGATTTTTTTATTGCAGATAAAAGACATCAAAACCTCAAATCTATGATTGAAATACCTGCATACATTAACAGGATCCTAAGAGCACGATTCTCCAGGTGTCTTGTATTCAATATTTTTCATATTAGAATTTGCCTCTCTAAGAAATTCTAGTAAAGCATCCCAAGCGTACTCAGCACAGCTTAGGGTAAGGAACGATGTTGGAGTTCCTAAGTTCCGTAGCATATATTTCAGTTCTCCATGATGACAGTAACAGTGGTGTTAATGTAGTGTAGGGGTTGTACTAGGGGTAGATTTAGAGTTTAGGGTAGTGCACCGGTGTTTGTGTAGCTTACAGGGTTGTGCTGTGGTAGTGTTTTAGGGTAGTGCAGTAGTGTTTATGTAGTGTAGGAGGTCATGCTGGGGTAGTTTTAGGGTTTAGGGTAGTGCAATGGTGTTTGGGTAGTGTAGTGGGTCGTGCTGGTATCCGTTTTAGAGTTTAGGGTAGCACAGTGGTAAAAGGGTAGTGGAGGGGGTCGTGTTGGGAGTAGATTTACAGTTTAGGATACTGCAATGGAGTTTGTATAGTGTAGAAGGTCGTGCTGGAGTATATTTAAGGTTTAGAGTACACCAATGGTGTTTGAGTAGTGTACAGGGTCGTGCCGAGGTAGTATTTTATGGTTTAGGGTAGTACACTGGTGAATGGGTAGTGTAGAGGTCATGCTGGGGGTAGATTTATAGTTTAGGGTAGTGCACTAGTGTTTATGTAGTGTACACGATCATGCTGAAGTACTCTTTTAGGGTACTACAGTGTTCTTTGAGTAGTGTAAAGGGTCGTGCTGGGGTAGATTTAAGGTTTAGGGTAGTGCAATGGTGTTTGGGTAGTGCAGGGGGTTGTGCTGGGATATAGTTTTAGGGTTTAGGGTACTGCACTGGTGAATAGGTAGTGTAGGTGGTTGTGCTGGGGGTAGATTTACGGTTTTACGTTAGTACACTGGTGTTTATGTAGTGTAGGTGATCATGCTGGAGATAGGGTTTCAGGGTTTAGGGTAGTGCAGTGGTGTTGGTGTAGTGTAAGGGGTCGTGCTGGAGTACTGTTCTCGGGTAGTGTACTGGTCTTTGAGTAGTGTAGTAGGTCATGCTGGAGTAGATTTATGGTTTATGGTAGTGCACTGCTGTTTGTGTAGTGTAGAGGGTCATGCTGGGGTAGTGTTTTAGGGTGGTACAGTAAAGCTTGAGTAGTATAGGGGTCATGCTGGGGTAGATTTTAGGTTTAGAGTAGTGCAAATGTGTTTGGGTAGTTTAGGGAATCCTGCTAGTGTAGTGTTTAGAGTAGTGTAGTGGTGTTTGACTAGTGTAGGTGGTCGTGCTGGGGTAGATTTAGGGTAGAGGGTAGTACAATGGTGTTTGTGTAGTATAGTGGGTCATGCTAGGGGTAGTGTCACTACAAAAGTACATGTACTTCTCTGTCTGCAAACTCATTAACCAAGCAAATCATTCTGTCACAATTTTCCCAAATGGACACTGACTCACAGTGTAATTCTAGACAAATAACATTATGCCTTGTAATTCACTGAAAGGATTACTACATGCTACTGAAAGAGTCACTATGGCATTTGAACAGCACTCACAGGGTCTTCACTAGAGTGTATAGATACTAACTGGGGAATTGTAGGCCTGAAACACCAGTGTGAAAGTGGTTAGACCACTACGTGCATACTGCATAGGAGTTTGAAGCACTGAATGCCCTAAAGCCTTGCTCACTGCATGAGTACATGTACTTCTATATCTGCAAACACATCAACCAAGCAAGTCATTCTGTCACAATTTTCACACATGGACACTGACTCACAGTGTGATTCTAGACAAATAACAGTATCCCTTGCAATTCACTGAAAGGATTACTACATGCTACTGAAAGAGTCACTATGGCATTTGAACAGCACTCACAAGGTCTTTACTAGAGTGTATAGATACTAACTGCGGAATTGCAGGCCTGAAACACCAGTGTGAATGTGGTTAGACCACTACGTGCATACTGCATAGGAGTTTGAAGCACTGAATGCCCTAAAGCCTTGCTCACTGCATGAGTACATGTACTTCTATATCTGCAAACACATCAACCAAGCAAGTCATTCTGTCACAATTTTCCCAAATGGACACTGACTCACAGTGTGATTCTAGACACATAAAAGTATCCCTTGCACTTCACTAAAAGGATTACTACAAGCTACTAAAAGAGTCACTATGGCATTTGAAAAGCACTCACAGCCTGTTTACTGGAGTGTATGGATACTAACTTGGGAATTGTAGGCCTGAAACCCCAGTCTGAAAGTGATTAGACCACTACATGCATACTGCATAGGAGTTTGAAGCACTGCATGCCCTAAAGCCTGGCTCACTGCATGACTACATGTATTTATATGTCTGCAAACACAGAAAGCAACCAAATCATTGTCTCCCAATTTCCCCAAATGGACACTGACTCACAGTGTGATTCTAGACAAATTTCAATATTTCTTATAAATGCAGTACTATGGTAGATTAGTATATATTTCAGAACTGCATTTTACTTTTAATACTAAACTTATTTTCGAAACACATAAACAAAGACAATTTTCTAATTCTACCAAAGTGTGAGAACACAATACGTTTTTAACCAATTACATGCCAGAGAACACAAGAACTAATAAAATGCTTCTCTCAGAGTGATTCCTAAATACACAGACTCACTGTGTGATTCTAATCAAGCAACTCTATCCCTTTCATTTTACCAAAACACATTTACCACTCAACAAGACTTTAGGTAAATCTACACATTGCACAACATGTTTTACTTCTCATTGATATAGAGTGCTTCTATCAGTATAATTCCTACATGCTCACAAGACTCACTGTGAGACACTAGACAAACAACACTATCCATTGCATTTTACCAAAACACATTTCATAGTCTGGAGTGAGTACTGCATTTTAATGTAGAAACTGGAGTCATTTTTGCAAATAAATAAAAAATAACTAGTATCTAATTCTACCAAAACATGAGAACTGTATAGTTATCTGTCTGCAATCACATAAAATACACAAATGCTTATCTCAGAATGCTTTTAAAAGGCACACACACTTACAATAAAATTCTAGAGAAAAAAAGTATTCCTTGCACTTTAGCAGGACAAACACATTAGTCTGATTAAAATCAAAATGCACCACATACATTCCCTCATACATTAATAACTCATCTTTCAAATTGTTTTGTAGAATAAGAAGTATATCAGTCACGCAGCAGATTTTCTTATACAGAATCTCTGTTTTCAACACCTCTCACCAGAACCCAAAAATGGCACAGTTTCCCTCACATTTTGAACACATATACACCTTCACATCAAATCACATTGCTTCCCACATTATTTCAAAAGCAAACACACATTTCTATTGGTTACAGATTTCAACCCTTTCCAAATGACATACATTTCAACCCTACCCCTATTCTGCCTTCTGCCTGTTTCCATAGAAACACTTCAAGGAACACGTATCTAAGCACACAGGTCAAAAGTTCATTACACAATGTTGCTAATCAAAACAGCAAGTAAACTTTACTTTTCACTATACCAGCTCATCTTAAGTAATGTTCCTTTCAATCAGTTTTTGTTCACCAATAAGAATCATGCTTTTAAAAAACAGAAACATGCACCCTAGTTTTCAGTGTAGAATATTGTCAAACAACCAATGATTTATTTTCTTTTTTCAAGACTGCATCTTATCCACCATTTTAGAAAAATCTTAGTTTTCAATCTGCCAGAGGTCTGGCTGGCTACTTCCAGAGGTTACCTGAGCGTGAGCTGACTCCAGTCCACTCCAGTCCACGTTTTTACGGCGGCGGCGAAGCGCGGGAGAAGGCTGTACGGGTGAAGGCTGTGGTGGCGGCGGTGGTGTGCGGTGTGCGGTGAGAGCTGGTGGCGGACGGCTGCATAATTATACAGGAGGAATCTGCGGGGAACCATCGTGCCGAAGCCGCCGCAGCCGCAGCAGCCGGGGAGGGTGGTTGCAGGGCGGAGCTGCACAGCATCGGAAGCTGGGTGAGTCCGAGCGGGGGATCGGAGCTGCAACGCCCCAGAGCCGCCCAAGACTAAGCCTTGCAGAGGCTATCGCCCTGTTGCCCCTCGGAGGTGTGCGGACTCGCGGGAGCGTGGCCGTCGGCCGGCCGGGCTCCTCTGCTCCTCTGCTCTCAGGTTGCACGCACCCTCAGCTGACACGGCACTGCGGGAAGGCCCTCCATAGCGGGGCTGCTCCTTCTCCCCCTAAGGGGTGGTAGGCGCAACAGCAAGCGCAGCTGCCTCCAGGCGGTGGCTGCATTAAGTGGGAGCTCAAGACAGAATTGACAAGGCCAGGAGGCAACGGTGACCTCTCTATTGAGCCACGCTTGCCCAAACTACTCCCACGTGGATCTGCCAGCTCACAAACAATTTCACTTCCACCCCAACCTTTGGCCTAGGTGGGGGACAGGGAGCATCCGTCCACTTTTGTTATCAGTTCAAGTATCACCCCAAAGGAGAATTGACAGACCCTGCTTCCCCCACAAAGCAAGAGGGGAGAGAGCGTTGAGCCCGACAAGTAACAAAAGGCAACGAAGGCCAACAGGGGTCGGGTTCTAGACTCAGAGCAGCTGCCTTCTAGAGGGAAGCGAAACCCCAGAAGGACACCTGGCACATGGGCCTCAAAAAGAAGGGGCGATTGCTCACGACCCCGGAAAAAAGCCCCACGGTGCATCCGCCGATCAACATGACATCAACCAGAGTCACGAGGAGCAAATCATTCACACATAGCCTAAATGAAAAAACGCAAGAGGCTGACCAAAGGGGCTCGATCAGAAATGTTCTAATTAAGAAAACCGACCCCCTTAGTAGCAACCATGATACTAACCGGGGGGCTCTCCCTGACGTATGTTATAATCTATGAGTAATGTCTCCCTATGTATGTTCCTGCCATCTGGATGATGTCCATTAGAATGCTTCAGTGCTGTGATGTAATATAGAATATTCAGTGCTGCTGGGAGACTAATGACAGTTTAGATGGGGCTGAGCTACCTACTGGTTGCTCCTGGTGGGGCTAGACTTTAACTAAACTTATACTTAATCTGGACTTACTTATCATCTTAATAAATACTTCTTAAAATACCTCTACTTGCCTGGACCACCTTACTACATTTTGATGGCGACGATTTGAACTTACCCTCTACGTGCTCAACTGGATTTTCAACGTCACAGGTACCTCTCTAGGATTTCAACTCAATACTTCAAACAATATTCAAGCGACAAAAAGGCAAGTGGTTTAAATCAATTTTCTACCTTATTCAAAGAAGCATCTGGCACCTAGCCCCACCAGTGACCATTTCACCGGTCGCCCCCAACGTCTCTATGCCAGACTTCTCTTTCCAAATAACAATAATAAACATTTTAACCACCTTCAATGTTTCTATCAAGCTATTATTCAGAAGTGTTTTTCAAATTCCAAGTAACATGTATACACTTCAAACATCAAATACTCTATCGTGTAAATTACACAACTTCTCCCTACAAACATCCTCAGCTATTCCTAAAACATATAGGAAACTATCTATTCAACCTTATACAAGCGTCATTCCACACGGAAAAGGAACCGTCACACTCAATAAGCCCTCTTTAATTCTCAAACATCATGTGCTCGTGTGTGTTTGAAGCACTGATAAATGAAATTACCATCTGGTTAGTGCCAAACACTTAATTTACGAACTGCACTCAAGAGATATTTTAACTAAAAGCAGCAGATAGAAATGCGATCTGACAGAGACATTTGAAAAACGAATAGCCTTGAAAAATAAGAAAGAACCTTTTACATAAATTTCCAAGAAATTTAACTGTCGTGCTCGTCCACTTGAAGCACAGCTGAATCAATCTGTCATCTATTTAATATTGGGCATTAGATGATTAACGACCTGCACTGCAATAGAAATTTCCCTTCTAACAAAGACTTTGTCAACTGTGAGGATGAATACGCCGTTTTAAATACTTCGCCACACTCTTTAATAAAATAAGGAGAGAGTCACAGCAAGAGCGAGGTGCGTTCAAACATTTCTAAATATGCAGCAATTACGTTTAAAACTTCCTTGTTATTTCTATTTCAATTAATCAACACGGAGCAAAAACTAGCCATTCAAGAGACAGTTGAACGTGTGCGATGTTTAAACCTTTGTGAAGGTTCGATTTTCACACACGCACATCTTACCTTGCCTGTCTGTCCTCCATATGACGTCTGGTTCTACGTAAACTCGAAGATAATATGCTATTCATGGACGCATTGCTGCATTAACGTGCCGGTAGCCATCCGGCAAGACGTAAGCTGTGAACCTGTGTGTAAGAAAGCGATAAGATGCTTCATGTTTCCGAAATTAAGGGAAAACAGATGGAAATGAAAACCTGTGTTATAAAAACGGTTTCAATTTAATATTCAACTTACCTGCACGAGTTCTAATTTCTAATTTATATTCGCTTTCAGAGAAAAGGAGATATATATATAATTTATCCTACAGCGATAGGCACGCTTTAGCATATTTGCCTACTTCATTTAATCAAATTAATTACTGCGACTGGCAAATTATCTGTTCTTTGAAACTCTGCATTCCACAAGTCTTCAAAATGTTTTCTTCTAATTTCATTGAGACAAGGTACTGTAAACACCGTGATCCACATATTCAAACAAGACTAATGCTGCCATCTAGTGGGTATTTTACACCAGCTTCTCCTTGAGAAAGACAATATTCGATCTAGTTCAAGTAAATTCGAGCCTACCCACTTTTTATATCGAAATAGAGTGTAGTATTTTTTGGTGAAAATATATATTAATACTGCACTTTAATACTGTTTCTTAGCACTCAGTACATGCATTCATTTGTAATGTTTTCAATTTATTATTCAACTTACCTGCAGGTGTTCACATTTTTTTAATTATCTATGCATATGCATATATACAATGTTTCCTAATTCAATGGTGACCTTTGTGAAGTTTTTACTTAATATTACCTCACTTATTATCAATATTCAGCCTTTAGATTATTGATATGGATGTATTCCTGTCAATATTTCAATGTATTGATTCAACTTACCTGCAGCTGTTCAAAATTTTATAATTTTGTCTCCCTATGTATGTCCCTGCCATCTAGATGATGTCCATTAGAATGCTTCAGTGCTGTGATGTAATATAGAATGTTCAGTGCTGTGGAGAGACTAATGACAGTTCAGATGGGGCTGAGCTACCTGCTGGGTGCTCCTGGTGGAGCTAGATTTGAACTAAACCTGTATTTACTTATCATCTAAATAAATATCACTTAAAATACTCCTACTAGTCTGGACCAACTTACTACATTCCATGCCCATCCCAAGACAACAGCACTAACAATCACAGCAGTCTATTGCCTATCTCTACCAGCAAATCTAAGGATGAGACTGCCCCATGCGAAATACATAGGATCAACCAGGAAATGGGCAGCGAAGCCCACGAACAGTTCCACCTAATGCAATCAGCAGGTCAAATTAGGGGTGGAATCCCCCCTCTGCCCACAGACAATGGGCAAGGCATCACAACCAGCAAGACCATCGATACAGCTACGCCCAAAGGAGGCCTCACAGTAACGACAACAGCGCAAATCCATCAGGCCAAAGACCCTGGCCCACATCTTCAGACCACGGTGAAAAGTGACCCCCAAGATGAACTCAAACACTCCAAACCAACGGACTCCCAGCCCGACGTCCCGTCCCCATTGTCCCCAGCGGCAGGGATGTTCACAATCTCACTCCTCCACAATCTTGAACAAAAGATCGAACGAACCCTCGACCTAACTCCAAACCTGTCATGGCCTTTAATGTCTCCATGGGCCCCCAACACTAAAGCGGACTACCTCGCTTGCAACAGCAGTGTGGACACGACCTCAGAGAAATCATTCCCGACTGAGACTAATAGTGCCACTAATAAAGCCCTCCTATGACAATCAATGAAGATGGAAGTGCAAATAGATCTTCTACAAGCAATTGCGGGGCGTTTAGCAGATATAAGCTCCATGGTGGAGGTCCTAGACGATAAGATCTCTGAACTTGCGGTTTCCAACCGGGGCGATTGCTCCTGTTGCTGTTCTATCCTTATCGAGAAATGGGCATCCCTTCCCGAGGTCCTAGACGATATAGTAGAACTAGCGAAAGGGAGCACGGCGGTTCTGACTTCAGACAACAAAGAAGATCGGGTGAAGTACAACAGTCACATCCCAAGGGTGACACAGCTATCTGTGGTTCCAGTCGGACAGAAGAACATAGCCGACAATGGCAAAAGTGCAGAGCTCATGAACATCAAATCAGACAGTAGCCCAAAAACAACCAAAAACCCACAAAACCCAAATCTCAGGGACAGCGTCGCCACTGGAATAGTCCTGCAGGAACTTATCTCACGCACAACGGATACACAAGAACCCTCATTATAAAGGAGAGCAAAAAAGAAGCTAAAGAAGCAACAGAAAAAAACAAAGCTAAAAGTGAGCCAATCGCAGTTATTGAAGACCAACTAACCGCCTTAACAAGGGGGCACAAAAGCTACCCAGCTGTACCCAATATTTACAGACAAAAACTGGGCAACAGGGTCACCCCGGTCTCCTTGCCAACGGAAGCTCAACACAAACAAACTACACCATCAAGCATCTCCAACGTGAAGGGCCAAAAGCCACCATCAAGGCAAAATCACCCCATTGACATCCACCCAATGGCCGGAGAAAATCTACTTCCTATAGAACTGCCCTCCCAGATATCTTTGGCAATAACGACGCTGCAAGGGGCTACCCCAAATCAATCACACTTAAGCACGAAGCTCCAGCCTGCCACTCGGATGAACAACGGCCAAAATAAATGGTCTCAAGGAAGTTCTCCTTCAATCCACCAGGGAAGTTCTAATAAAGAACCAACCTCAGCAGAGTTTGATACAGAAAAGGGAGAAAGGGCACAAACCGAGGCTGCACTAGCAGTTGTCTATGAGATGGTCCTCACTCCGAGATTTTCGAGCACGGGAAATCCTGACATCCTGAACCGGAGTAACATCTTACGCCTTTTTAAACACCTGGACACCCTAGACAAGATAGACACAGCGGACATAGAATGGGTGCAATTTCAGAGTATGAAGGGGGACACACATGGTGACTCTTCAGTGGTGGGACTGAAAAATAAAGTAATACAACAAGCCATTGTGAACAGCACCACTCTACTCGCTGAGTGGGGCATTGAAGTTCAGATATTGTCGAACACAAAATACCCACATGTCTTGGCCCCTGAAAGAGGGAGAAAGGCTACGTGGTCGGTCCTGCACGGGATAAACAGTTTGGGACCCCAAGATAGAAGCCAGACAGGCAAAAGGGACCAAACGGGCATTAGAATTTCCTGCCAAAACAATCAGCGGGTTATAAGCACCACCTCCCCCATCCCTGATCAAAAGGGACTCGCAAGAAGAAGGATACAGTATTCCTAACCGGCACAAAAGTCAGGCTGCCAGAGGAGATGCTGAGCCTGGATCAACGTCAAAGTCGCAATTAACCACAATTTCATGGGACATAGCAGGGATCAGCAAAATTTGCAAAAATGAAAACCTGAAGCAGTTCCTGGAAAGCGGAGACATGATTTGTTTCCAAGAAACGTGGGCCTTGTCCACTACTCCTCTGGCAGGATACTATGAACATCAAGTACCAGCCATAAAAAGGAATATCTTTGGTCGTCCAGCCGGCGGTCTATCAGTTTTTATAAAACACAAGTGTGCCCTCGCAGTTACCTCCATCAACTCGAACTTCCCCGGTCTGCAAGCTGTACAGATAAGAGGTTTGAGTCACAACAAACATCCAATGCGTTTGTTGGTAATAAACTGCTACATCAACCCCGCACAGACCCTAATGAAAGACTAGCTGGAGGCACTGGCACAAAAACTAGAAGATCTGCTAAACAAGCACAAAACATTCCAGGTCATCCTAGCTGGTGATTTCAATCTGAAAAACCTGTACAAAACTGAAACGTCTCCCCAGGGATTAGGCAGGGCAGCTTCCCTGCACGATTTTCTCAACAGTTACAATCTGACATCAACCAACGCACTGAAAAAAGCCTGCTCAGCCGCCTGGCAGCCTAAGCCCACTTTTCGGGACGTCTCAAGAATAGACTACATTATGATTAGCGTAGAGCTGGCGGGCAGAATGCATGATTTGAAGTTGAAGATCGGAAGGAAAGTGACCATAGGCCATTAAGAGCAGCATTTCAGTTGGACGTACCGCCTGCTACCATCTATCAATCCATCGGGAAGACACGTGGGGAGGAGAAGCACAGTGTCCTGCGGAGGATCAAGTGGTCAGAAAAGACCAATACTACACTCCAAATATGGCAGGACCAGGCACAGGAAGGCAGTCTGTTTAAAGAACTCTCACCCATAAATGGATGGGAGAATATTTGGCGGCGGTCTGGTTAAAGCGTAGGGAAGCGCAGGGAAGCACTGAATGCCATTCGTAATTGTTAATGCATAGGCACTTTACTGAAGATTTAAATAATTGATGTCTGCAAACATAATGGACTGTTGGATAATCCTTGTCTTTTAGATCCTCGACAGCTGTAATGAATACTGTTTTTAATGTTTTTAACCATTTACATAGGTTGTTATTATGACTGTTTGTCTGTCTTTCATGGCATATATTGCCGAAGTAAAGGAATTTGATGATGATGGATGGGAGAATATAATAGAGGATCTACAAACTAAGCTTGGGAATCTCAAATCCCAAAAATCCAGAACAAAAGGGCTATTCAGACCAGGAAGTACCTGTCCACAGGAAATACGAGACCATAAAAGACTTTTGCGTAAGGCTCTCGCAGATAAGAAAAGAGGGGGCATCCAAACAGAGGGAGCACCGATTGCCTCACTGAGGGCATCCCTTAGGAAGAAGCTTTGGGAACACAAAAAAAGCCAATATGGAAAGCAAGTGGCTTAAAGTTTTCTCCCTCCTGAAACAAAAGAACCCAGCACGACTCTGGAGATATATAAACCAGCTGACCAACCGAGGAACATCAAGAGAAAACGGGGTTGCAGAAAAAGACTGGATGCAACACGTGAAGCAGCTATATGTAACAGCCCCCACTAAGGAAGTTCCACCAAGCGACAAGGCGGAGCTTGCTGAGCAAGTACAGCTGATTAGCACAAAGCCAAGAGTTACAACGTCCGCCCAGGTATGGCCCCCATGGGTAATAGATCCCCGGCCGCCGCTGATGACATTTTACCAACTTGGGCAAACATCCAACAGGTCATCAAAACCATCAAGAACATGAGGAATGACGGGGCCCCGGGGCCCAATGGGATTCCAGTGCCAGTTTTTAAACAGGCACCGGAGTTCTGGGCAGCACTCCTGACTCCGCACTTCAATTACACCTTTTCGACTGCCATAACCCCCGAGTCCTGGAGGGGTTCCATACTTGTCCGAATCTTCAAAAAAGGAGATCGCCTAAAGCCGTCAAACTACAGGCTTATTGCCCTGCTTGATCTGGAAGTCAAGGCATATGCTCGCCTATTATTGAATGACCTAGAAAAATGGGTAGAAGAGAGAAACATAATACCCATGCACCAGACTGGCTTCTGGTCCCAGGCATCAACAATGGACAACGTCTTGGCGCTAGCACTTCTTTCTGCCCAGGCAACGTTGAAGAACCACCCTCCACTCTTTTGTTGCTTCGTGGAGTATAGTACTGCCTTCGATAAAGTAGTCAGAAAACGACTATGGTGGAAATTAGAAAAATGGGGCATTCCACCAAATCTTTTGAAGGCAATAAGGTCATTACACGAGGACACCTGGGTGAGGGTCAAAACAAGTGCCCGTACGGTCTCCCCCAAAATAAGCACAGAGAATGGGCTGAAGCAAGGGTGCGTGCTGGCCCCCACCCTCTTCAACTTATATACGGCGGACCTGGGAGAGGCACTAAAAGGAGCCAGTCTAATAGCCCCAAGATTAGGAAGTGTGAGGCTTCCCGTTCTACAGTATGCCGACGATACAGTCATATTGGATCATACGAAGGTGGGACTACAAAGAGCATTAAATGCACTAAATAGCTTTAACATCGCAAACAACTTGATAGTTAATCAAGGGAAATCCAAGGTCATCATTTTTGGGTCCTACCAACGGAAAAAGAACGTACAGTGGTAACTGGGAAACGATCTAATTAACTCGGTGGCTTCATACAATTACTTAGGGGTCTGGTTTACGGAAAAGGGCCAAGGCGAATGTACATATTAACCAGCAGAGCTCTAAAGCCAACATGGTTACCCACTTATTAAGACAACTAAGCCAGAATTTGATTAGCCCATCCGCCAGCCCTATCCTGATAGCTCTAAGAGCAAAGCTCCTTCCAGCAATTAGCTACGGTCATCTAGCCTTCCCCGGGAAATTGGACACTCTCCTCAATTCAGCCCAAGCCAAGGCATACAAATCGGGGCTACATATACCAAGGTCAGCAAAAAAAACTAGGCTAAGACTGGAGCTTGGCCCAGCAATGCCAGACCTGATCTGCCAGGGGGAGATTATAAAGTTATATCTAAGAACATTAAGGGCTCCGGCTAATTCCTTAAAAAAATCACTTGAGATCTATCTTCGAGTGGCCAGGCTCGGAATGGCACACTAAGCTGGGAATTGCAATCAGAGTATTGAAGATCGAAGAAGAAAGCATGCCGGGGCAGGACATCCCCATGAACGCTTTGAAGAAAGCTATCAATAAACAAGTGCGTGAAATCTCCTTTGACTTTGACTATAAAACTCTACGCCGAAGTCCTCACCTGGATTCATTAAATAATTCATACAAGGCAGGAGCAGCACAACCCTACCTAAGTTAGGCCCTCACAACAAAGACCTGATGCAAAATTTTATACATGAAGCTGACCATGCTGGGGATAGTAGATTTCAATCCCGCATGGGCCTGAAGAAGGGAATCCATAACTTGCAGACTGCACCTATAAGAAGGAATCCTGGTTGCACCTTCTCTGTTGCTGTCCCAACCTTAACAATGAACGCCGGCGACTGTTGCACCCGATTTGCCTCAGTAAGAGTATAAAGTCTTGCAGCGGAGCATCAGCCTTGTGTCTGTCAACCACCAACACAATGATCTTGGCGAGACTGGCGAAATGTATTCACCAAATCAGGTTAGCCTTAAAAGCCGCCAATGACAGTAGAACAACCTTGGGGAAGCCCACGGAAAGCACTGTGGACCAAAGCGGATGGGATCCCTCTACGCAGCATCATTGACAGTGCCCCACTTGCATGCCCCCCCCAAAGAAAGAAATGTCCCTAGTAAGATACTTAGTGTGCCATTGAGGTCAGCTCAAGCGCCCACCAACATAGACTAAATCCAAGGCACACAAGTCAGGGAATGGCTAATTATGCGGGACTTAGACAGTGGAGCGGAATTTTTCATGGAGGCAAAGAAGTCTGTAATCACAGTCTTGTTTTTAGTTTTGCTTTTAATTTTAGCCTTTTTTGTACCTACTCCTTTTTATATACAAGAATCGTTTTTTTATTTATTTTTTGCTGCTTTTACTGTAATGATTTTAATTAATTATACAGTCAATAAATAAATTGAAATTGAAAATTGAAATCTGCCATTTCATTTACAGAGACCATCTGAGTGCATCCAGACCTCCCTTCAAGATGCTTAGAGTGTGGATTGTGGGGCACAGCTAGGCACTTTGACTGGGGTAGGTCTGGAAATGCTTATGAAGGACACATTTGCAGAACTGATGTCACTTTTTCCCCAAACTGCCTTTGTCTATTCTAACATATGCCAAAGGCAGAAATGGAACTGTTCCAATCAATTTTGTCCACAGATTGAGAAAGCTTGGAAACATGTGAATAATTCTGTTTCTGATTTTCTCCGAGACTATAGAATGGGTCCATATACCACAACAATTTGCGTTTCAATATGCATGGCATTTATAGGAGAGAAGGTGTACATTTTACAGATGAGGGCAACAGAGTCTTCCTCTTGAACTTTAGACTCTCCATCGGTACTTACATGTAAGTACTAAAATCTCTCAAACACAAGGGTTCTTTTTAGAGCCACCTAACAACTAAACACATAAGCTTGATGTATATTTGAAAAATAGTATTTGTTTTTTTTCCAGGAGTCGTGCACCCAACGCGCGAAAGTCGTGCAGCCGAAGCATATGAGTCGTGCACCAAACGCGCCGAAGTTGCGCACCCTACGGGTTAGAAACCATGCATCCAACATGTGCACACCAGGGGAAACGTGCTGAGCGCCGCGAAGGGTGTGCGACTCCTAATTTTACGTAAAAATAAAAATAGCCTCTACCATTAATTTTTATTATCCCCGGGGACCCCATCCCCCGGGGCTTATGTAATATGTTGGGGACCGTGGGGGGAACCCCAATGCCCCCACGGTCCCAGCCGGCTTCCCGCGTCCTTTGGGAACCGGCATTGCTTTTCCTCAGGGAGAGCAGCTTACATGCTGCTCCCCCTGAGGAAAAGCAATCTGCTTTCCTATTTGGAAGAGAGAGCAGGTTTCCTGCTCTCTCTTCCAAAAAGGAAAGTAGTTTGCAATGATAGGGTGGGAGCCTTGAGGCTCCCGCCCTACCATTGCAAACCACAGTGTCCCGGGGGTGGGCACCCCAGGACACTACAGGAGCCGGCCCAGGGGGGTGGCGGTCAGCAGGGCCATCTTGGGCTTGGGTTCTGGGTGGAGGTCCCCGGGGCTGCGGGGGGCCCCGTGAGCCCCCCGCATATATTAACTTAGATCCCCGGGGGTGGCGGTCCCCGGGGCAGTGTGGGGGGGATTGGGACCCCCCAACATTATTGTTTAATAATGCCCTCGGGGGCAAATTACCAAAGCCGCGTGTGAAATGCGTGTTTCTTTTTTTTTATTATCGCTAGGATGCGCAGATCCTACGCGCACCCTGTGATTTAAAAAAATATTTTTTTTTATTTTGGCCCTGGGGGGTCCTTGTGGGACCCCCTGAGCAGACCTAGAGGGTCAGGGTGTGTCTACCCTGACCCCTTTTCACGTTTTAAACACACATTTCACAGGCTTCTTCAGCCTACCTTCTGCCAAAGCATAAAATGGCTGCCAACAGTTATATGTACTTTTAAATGTCATTTTCTCAAAAACTACTGAACAGATTTACACCAAATAAGCAAGGTATTGTGTTAGGACCTATTATCCAT
This sequence comes from Lissotriton helveticus, assembly GCF_964261635.1. Taxonomy (NCBI): domain Eukaryota; kingdom Metazoa; phylum Chordata; class Amphibia; order Caudata; family Salamandridae; genus Lissotriton; species Lissotriton helveticus. The sequence continues at coordinate 156,679,122 of NC_136073.1, forward strand.
AGGAAATCGCAACATTCTATTTGGGATACCTTTGGCATCGGTTCATGAATCTGTGTGAAATTTACCAAACTGTTGGCCAGCTCAGTTCTGCTCCTTCCCTGAAAGTCTCGGTATCATTCGTCAAGTGGGGGCAGAGAAAAAAGGGGGGTTCCAAAACATGTTTTCCCAATGCAATTTCCCATAGGACCTTTAGCTGCAGCTAAAGCCCGAACTGCTGAATGGAATTACACCAAATTTGGCAAAGAGGTAGTCCTTGGTTCAGACTCGTGCCTTTTGCTTATTTGGTGTAAATCTGTTCAGTAGTTTTTGAGAAAATGACATTTAAAAATACATATATATCTATGGGCGCAGTGGATCCGCGGACAATTCGCACATTGTCATCGTACCATAAGCGCACCCTTCCGATCACGCGCTGAATGCTAATTGGCTGTCAATTGTTGTCAACATTCGAAACTAGAAACTGTTGGCAGCCATTTTATGCCTTGGCAGAAGGTAGGCTGAAGAAGCCTGTGAAATGCGTGTTTAAAACGTGAAAAAGGGGCAGGGTAGACACACCCTGACCCCCCCTTATATTGGTAACTTCAAAAACAATAATACAATTATATTGGAAGTTATAATTTATATTTCAGAATGTTACATGCATGTGCAGCACCTTACAAGGTGGACCCCTGAGCTCGGAGCTCCGTGCTGCGTCGGGAGACGAATCTTGGATTCCGGCGGTTCCAATGCTGTCATACCGCTTCCATGGGAAGTTCTTCTTTGCGGAACATCCCCTGAGCATGAGGGTATCATTTTTATCCTCCCTCCTGCTTCTTGTTATTTAAAACTATGTTTAAAAGGATAAAAGCTCACGTCACTGTTCTTTTTACTTTTTATTTTTCATTAAATGGAGACTTTTCTTTTACGCATGCTTGAGTGGAACATTACATGGACAGATCTAAACATCTCTTATATTCTAGTAAAAAGTCTACCCCTAGACTGCCTGTGTTGCACTCAGCCTCCCAGGTGCCCCCTATGGATGACTTGCATAACTCTGTCAATATGGCTCATTCTAACTATTCCAAAATTGAATTTGCCCTCCTCTGCTAACAAAAGACTTAAGCAAGATCCTCCTTCTCCACCGTAAACAGCTTTGCCTGTTTCTTTGGACATTGTTTTAGAGGGAATACATGCATTGCGCCCATTTATTGAGGAAACCAATTTACGGCTGGACATGTTCTGGACACTGGACATGTTCTGGACACTAAATGGTTTACACTTGACTCCAGGTTGTCCAGGGTCTAACAGCACATCAGTGATCTTCAAGTTACCTCTAAAAAAATCTCATCTCTGGAGAGAGATGTGATAATCTTGAAGAAATCTGCTGAGGATCTAGAAAAAAGAAATAGGCACAGCAACCTTAGTTTGTATGGTCTTCCTGTGGGTATTGAGGGAGATGACCCTGTAACCCTTTTCACCTCTTTTCTTCCGAAGCTTTTAGACCTCCCTGCTTCAGTGTCTCTGAATATCCTGCATTCCCATAGGCTGGGTCCTTCTTTTTTTGAAATTCACAGACCTTCTGCAAGTCTTAACAGTTGCCAACATTAGGAAGCAACTAATGTGGTCAGGATCTAAAGTGTTCTTATCCCAAGACGTCTCCACGGTAACAGCTAAATGCGGAAAGAGTTCCTTGATCCCAGACCGACTGTATGTGCAAGGGGTGTGCGATATGATTTACTTCTTCCATGCTTTTTCAAAGTAACTTTTCAAAACAGCACCTCTACTTTTGAAGACCCTGAAGATCTCCAAAAATGTCTTCATTCACATTCCACGGCCTCCAAGGATACAGCTGGTCCTTCTTCTATAACTTGTTTCTTATGTGACAGTCTCTAAGAATTTTGAGAGTTCCATATAATGTTCACTCTAATCCTCACTTGATACTTCTTTTACAGGGTATATTTTGGTGGTTGTATATGTCTATAGTCATCCTTTTTGTCTTTCTTAGTTTTTTCATCAATGCAGATCATCCGGAATCCCTATGTATCCATAACCCTGCCCTTTCTTGATCTCCCGACGGGGTACGTCTCCCCCTGTTGGATGGCACCTTTACTGTCCATCGCCAGTCCTTGTTGTTTGCTTGTTTCCCTTGCAGGTATGTATCACAGTTATAATTTTTGGTATGACATGTTCTGTCTTCTCTTACTATCTCACTTGTTGCTTTTCTTTCTTTCCTACTCTTTTCCAACTTTTCTTTAACTGACCTTACTGGATATTTCATTCTATATACTTATTTTTTCAATATTCTTTTTCTCTCTTCACATCAATGTTCATCTTGTGGTTTTTTAACTAATTAATTTTCTTTACATTCAGAGTTGTATCTTGGAATGTGAACGGTTGTATTAACTCTATAAAGAGGCAGAGACATCTATCCCATTTAGCCTCATATAATCCTGACTTAGGTTTATTGCAAGAGACTCACTTGATGGAGACAGAGGCTTTGAAACTCAAACGGAATTGGGTTGGTTTAGTCTTAGTGTCTCCTACGACCACAAAGAAAAATGGGGTAATTATTCTATGTAATAAATGATTGAAATGCTCTGTTATATCTCAGGTTACTAATTTGGAAAGTAGATGGTTATTAGTTAAGTTGCTCACTAACAATATTTCTCTACGGTGTTTAACGTTTATGGTCCAACTCAACCGGATTATTCTTTTTGGCCATATATTACAAAAAAGTGTATTCAACATAATGATGAATTTTTTATACTAGGAGGCGATTCTAACCAAGTTACTGACCCTTTCATTGATCGACAAGCCCAAGTACGTTTCATCCCTCACAGGACTAATAAGCAATTCCAAAGCACAATATCTCAGACGGATCTTGTGGCTGCTTGGAGACTCTGTAACCCTGATACTACAGAATTGTATTTTTTCTCTTCACCAATTGGCAGCCTGACCTGATAAGAGGACCTCTTTCTTTCTAAAGCCTTAACACAGAACCTTATTTCCTCCTCAATCAAACCTATTGTCTTTTCTGATCATGCCCCGGTTGTATCTGATTTGAATTTGTCCCACTCACATCTCAAGTCCTCTAGGTGGAGGTCTAATAATTCTCTTTTGCAGGATCAACATTTTCTTCCTCTTTCATTTCCTTTGCGGAGGAATATTTTTCTTTAAATGCAGCTCCAGATGCTTCACCTTCATTTATATGGGTTGCTTTTAAGGCTACTGCACATGGCTTTATTATAGATTTTGTTTCCAGGAGAAAGAAACACTTACTTAATCAGCATAATATTTTGCTAGCGAATATCAAACTCTTAGAAAACCAATTGTATACTTCTTCATCTGATTCTGCCTTACAGGAGCATGTTCGTGCGAAGCTCAACTTTAACAAAACAACTACAGATTATGCTTCATCTATTCTTCTTTGGACTAGTGCTCAGCATTATGGTGGACAAAATAAAGTTGGCTGACTTCTGGCTAATTATCTCAAATCTCAGACGGAATGTGTTTTGGTAGAGCCTATTCACTCATTGGATGGAAAACTTCCTTTTAAAGATCAGGACATTTTAGATGAATTTATGAAATTTTATAAAACTCTGTATACTCCAGCATCCTTTTTATATGCCTCTTCCATCAACACCTGTCTTAGTCATGTTCCGGCCCCTTCCTATTTAGACCTGGACTTTGTACCTCTATGATCTGCTATGTTCATCCCAGAACTAGCTCATTCTTTAAGTCTTCTTAAACAAAATAAAACTCTGTGCCCAGATGGGTTTACCGTAGAAGTTTATTTACATTTCTCAAATCTACTTCTCCCAAAACTCCTACAGCTCCTTCAGTACTTTCATACTACTGGTCAGGCCGAGGGCACCTTTTTTGAAGCTACAATATGTTTAATCTATTAAAAAGGTCATGATCCCAAACATTGTAAAAATGATCGTCCTATTTCCCTAGTGAATGTCGGTTATAAAAATATCGCCAAATTGCTTGCTTTGCATCTTGAACCTCTTTTTACCAAAACTAACTGGTCTAGAGCAGTGTGGTTTTGTTAAAGACAGACAAACTTCTGACACTTCTTGTTGACTATTCAATGTTTTGAATAAGGCCCCAACTCTTTCCTATACTCTAGCTGCAGTCTTCATTGATGCAGAGAAAGCTTTTGAAAAAGTGAATTTGTCCTTTTTATTTAAAGACCTTCATTGCGTGGTTTTGGTCCTAAATTTATTTATTTGAACTCTCTGTTATATTCGGTTTCTAAAGCTTCTACCGTAGTTAATGGTCTTATCTCTCAATTCTTTCATTTGCAACAGGGTGTTTGTCAAGGTTGTCCTCTTTCTTCCTTTCTATTTATTTTATCACTTGAATCCTTTTTATCTCATATCTGCCATAATACCTCTATTTCTTTTTTTGTCTATGGAAGTGCCAGATCCTATTTCTAAACTCCTCTTCTCCTGGAACCCTCTATTTCTTTCTTGGTGGGGACGTCTTAAATCTATAAAAATGATGATTACTCCTATTTTATTATATATTTTCTCTATGATTCCCATTTATATCCTGAATGTCTAATTTAAAAAAATTGATTCCTGCCTCTCAAATAAATTTTTTATGGAATAATAAAAAATCTAGAATTTCCCTGTCAAATCTTTGAGAACCTCATTCTACGGGAGGAGTGAACTTTCCTGATTTTCTACTCTATTGACTTTATCACCAGGCCTTTTGTATTAGATTAGCTTCTAAATGGCTTCTAACTGAAGTCTCCCCTGCACCTCAATGGGTCAATGTTGAACGGTCCTCACTTGCACCTTTTTCTGTAAAGGAAGGTTTCGCCTTTACTACAAAAGTCTATGTAATTTCTCTTCTGCTGTTCAAACACACTTGTTCATTATTAAAACCTCACTGTCAATTGGAAATTGTCTCTAAACATACCTTCATACTGTCTCCTCTTTGGTACAATCCTCTCATTACCATTAATAGTAGACTTCTTAATTGGAAATCCTGGAGACTTAGGGGAATTAGTTGGATTCAGAACATGTTTGTTGGTTTATCTCTGTGTTCTTTTTCTCAATTTCATGCTCGTTTTGGCACAGATTTTTAATTCTTATGGAAATAATTCTAGATGTTTTTCATAGTCTTCCTTCAATGGAGCTTGAGCCCTCAGTGGATCCACTTCTCAGAGTATTAGCTGTGCTTCCTAAGGCATCCCTGATCTATAAACATGTTCCTACCCCAAATGCTGACCATCCTAAATCTAAGATACTGACTGCATGGCTGTCGTTTTCTGGGACACGTTTTGGGGTAGGTCTTTGAAGATCTCTAGATCTGCCTCCACAACTAAATCCATGTTCTTTCTTTCCCATAGATTATATTTTACTCTCTCGTCCATAGCTAATTGTACGCATACTAATAACAATGCTTGTTGGTCTTGTGATTTTCCTTTAGCCAATTGATGCACCTCCTATTTTCCTGAACTGCTGTGTCTTCCTTTTGGAAGAATATTTGGTCACATTTCCAAGCTATTTTTACTTGCATACTCCGCTATCAAATACTATTCTTTTTACAGGAAGTTTATCAGAGTCATTGGGATCGTCTTGAAAAAGGGTATATTTGACTTAATGTTGGCTTTAGCCTTCCAGCAAATTTCACTAAACTGGAAATGTTTGCCTCCTCTGTCAAACCATTTGTAAATAGGGATTTATTTTGGTCACCATTCACTAACTATTTAACTAAGGTTACAACTTGTTTATTATGTATTACTATTGTCCCTGTTTTCTCCTCTACATTTTTTTCACTATTGAATTGAATTGCATTTTAGATGTTCTAAGTATTTGTTTATTCCTTAAGTAGGTTTAATATTGCTACACGATCTTCAATTGTAGATTAGTATTCTATTCCCCTTTCTTTTCCCCCTTCCCTCCCTCCATATGTTATTGTAAAAATGACAATAGCTTTCTGCTTTGTTTTATTGCCTGTTTTTCCCTTTCTATTATATCACAGATATTTGGTTTATTTAAGCCCTATTTTTATGTAGTTATTTACTCTATAAAGCTTATTGAACACGAAGAAAAAATATCTGTATGTTACATATATGTGTATTTAAACATACACACTTTGATATATGTGTGTGTATGTTTGTTCAAATTAGTTAATATTTTTATATTTTCAAATATTGTTTACCATATTTATTTATGTTGTGTTAATGTTATATGTTAAAAAATTTTAACTTGTACTTGTGTAATCTACATATATAGTTAAAGCAATATTGTTGCCTATATTTTTCAATATTAGTGTAAAGCCATGTTATTTTTTCGATATTTTTGTCATTACCATTAAGTATATAAAAGCAATATTTTTGTGATCGATAATTTTGACACAATGTTTTTGTATCACAATATTTTTGGATTCAAAATTGTGTCAGAGAACCTACAATAGGAATAGTAATCTTTCCAGAAACTTGCCTGTGGGTATCTGTGCAGGCCCAAAAGTCGAGCCATGGGAATACTGGAGCGAGAACCCGCATCTCCTATGATTGCTGCTAGTAGGTGAGAGCTCATACAGTGGTAGTTTGGAACAATTGCTGCTTGCCCTGTTAGCATCCACAACGTTCCTTCCAAAGCACGTCCCATCAGCCTGCAAGAGTCATACATCCAGAATCCAAGTGTGACATTGGGTAAAAGAACAGGATCCTTATTGATTTCTTCTATGGCAAACACCATGCCTGAGAGCCTCGGGAACAGCCCAATTGAGAACCTGTTAAGAATGTGAAAATAAACCTTTGATCAGAGAAGAAACAAGAATTGAAACATGCAAATCACTGAAAGAAAGGACTCTGAATCTTTCATTTAAGTCGACAGTAGACCAAACTCATAAAAGTCATTATGAGAAACTCCACCCCTTAACCAAAAAAAACGTAATTTCAAAATTATTATTCAGAAAAGCTTAACCACCCATTGTTTTGGAGGGGGTGTGGGATGAATCCAGAGGGGTATTCTTAATGGGTTTAGGCTAAGCCCCTTCGTTTTCTACCTTATTTGTTTTTATTGTATCAAGAGTGAATTATAATCTATTATTCATTCTTGGCATGATAAAAATGTTGACCTCCTGCTGACTGGCAAAGATATCTGATCGCTGATGCAGGTGCACAAAGGTGCTTGCACCAGCCTTTAAAGAGGGATCACCAGAGCTGGAGAAATCCCGTCCCTGGCCTTGGGTCCTGGCACGCTTCTGTGTCTCCTCCATTTGTGACTTGCTGGGATTCACAGCTAAAGGTTGTCATGGGCTCTGCAGCCTTAGCCCCTGCAGTGTCAGTGGGTACTTGCCAATCGGCCTGTCACCCCACCCTTTCCCAACTCACCACAGGTTGGGTGAAAGAATAGAGAATACAAATTCTAATCCATGACTGTGCTGGTTTCAGGTTTCAGTTTCATGCCTCAGCACCGAAAGCTGAAAAGACAAAAGTGCAAACAGTACCTGCAACAAGGTAAATAAAAAAAAATGTGAAGCTTTTAGATTCTGTGTCCTATGTATATCGATAAATGTTTGCGTGTGGAGGTAAGAGTGTGTCTGTGAAATGCAGTATGTGCAAGTGGGGTGTGTGTGTTTTACTTGAATATGAATACCTTGAAAAAGCAAGAGACAAGAGGCATTTGTCAAAACAGGAATAGTTTGTTTAATTAAACGTAGCAGCTGGGGGAACAGTCATAGGCGTAGGGTCTGAGGACTGTCTCAATTTACAACCAATATAAGACTTGCTTATATACAGTTCATTGTAGGCAATACATATTTCCAAGAATACTTGTATGGTGAGGAATGTAAGTTGCTACTTTTGGAGTCAAAAATTAATTGTCTAATGGATAATGCAGTGGGTTTCAACCTTGTGTGGATACAATGTGGCCAGCGGATAACCTGTCCAGATATCCGGCATAGGGAGCATGGGCTTACTGTGTTTGATTTGTTCTGATTGGCTATATGTTCCTAGCTCATGTGGCATCTGCCTTTATGGTGTTCTAAGAGTGCACATAACCCCACCGTTTATATGTGCTTTTTTAGGGCCAATCTCTTTTGACCATTGTACTGTCTGTGAGATTGATCTAAGGTTTCCTACCCACCACCCCACCTATCAATAAGTAACCTTGGGCCTCGGTATCAGTGCTTGCCTGACTATATATTTGATGGGGTTGATGTGGAGTTCGCAGCATGTGAATTCATTATAAAGATGTGATTTCGTTTACATAAATGAATACAGCTTTATTATACCAGCATAAACTTTTTCCATTTTAGGATTATCCCCTGTAGGTGATTTTTCAATTGCACTATCTAACCCATACTTCTTGACAGCTATTTTATTCGGGCCTGTTGTTCTTTATTCTCATTTTTGACATCTACTACTTTCCTAGTTACTTGCATTTTTTCCCAGTTTGAGGACAGAATTTTTACAGCAAATGTACAGACTCACACAAAAACAAGGACAGCATGAAAACTGGCAAAAACAATGTGCACAGACCAGAGATCTTCCTACCTTTTCACGTATGTCTCTCTATAAATGGTGAAGTGTTTGGATGGCAAGAGTCAATGTTCTATTGTCCATATCATTCCCTGAGATGAAAGTGCAGCAGGATGCACTGCCCTTGGCACACAACCCACCCTCCAAAGTGGTCATTCAGTCTAGCACATGCCAGCACATGGGTGTGTCCAAAGTCACTGTCATGTAGTCAACATTCACATGTATCCAGGTGAACTGATGAGACAGGTGCCTTTCTGCTCATCCTAAACAAATGTATAATGCTACGCCTAAACTGTTGCACTTTGAGACTCTTGCACTATGTTGACAAATGAAAGCAAGATGTATGTGAACGTGTGTAGAGAATTAAAAACTATGTGACTTCACACTCTTACCCAGGAAATGAAGACACAACATTATTGTATACATACACTCAAAGTGCTTTGACGCCATGGAACATATGCAATTCACGTCATACAATGAACCATAAACAAGTTCGTGGACACACAAAATTTTAACCAAAAAATATAAAATGCTTTATTCAGCCGCAACATAAAAATCCAAGAATTTGCAAAAGGCCATTGGCCAGTTCATCATTGTTCAGTCTCATGATGAGCAAGAAATACATATTGCCCATATATTCTTGCCTGCACTAGTTCTGCTAGGGGACACCTCAACTGGGAGAGGCATCTTGGGGGCCTCCCAGGCACCAAAGGAGGCAAACTAATGGGGACTGGGTTGTGTTTTGGGAGGGATGGGATCAGGAGGGGTGTCAGGGTCTACGGCAGTGGCAGGGTCTGGTATTGTGGGATGGCATTCCAAGCAGTGGTTGACTCTAATTGTGAATGGCGCAGCTGTAGTGGGATGGGCTGTTGAAGTTGAGGATGGGATAACAAGAAATAATTTTGGGATTCTATATTTTTTGAGGGGTGTGTAAGAAAAGGGGATGGGAGAGGAATTTTCTGTGGTGGGTTTCTGGATTTAGAGGCACTGGGCATGTCTGAGGAGCTATGGGTTGTAGGTGTGGATGTCTTAGCTTTGGACCCAGGGGATTTTCTGTGGGGAGTTGATGTCTTCTGTTTCTTCTCAGCGGTGAGGGGTTGCAGATGCTAATGGTGGGTCAGCTTAGAGGTACTTCTTCTTAGGAGGGGAGGTATGTTTGGGGAGGGAAGAATTCAATGGAAGCAAGGTGGGGTGCCTTGGCTGAGGGGGGAAGAGGAGATGAAAGGGTAGGAGTTGTGGAGGTAGAGGATTGTGAGGTATGCTGAGTGTCACTGGATTAATTTCTGTTGTGTGCTTTCACGTCCTTGGAGGAGAGTGTGCAGTCTATAGCATGAGTGTGCATGTGTGTAGCTTACAACTTCTGTCTGTGTGTTTGTGTGCTGTGTACGGATGTTGCAGTGTGTGAATGTGTATGTTTACATGTGCTTGGGTCAGGGAGGGGAGTTGGAACTGTGGATGAGGAAGAGGTAGGAGGGTGAGATACTGCTAGAAGAGAGACAGTGCTGCTGTCAGTATAGAGGCATTGCCTTATTTGATCTCAGTAGGGTAGACATGTTTGCGTGAATGCTCTCCATGTACGGTGACATTTCTGTCAAAAGAGTTGTGTGTGCATGGAGGACACTCAGCATAGATGTCTGCCCCACAGAGATCTGCTTCAGGAGGTAATTGGTCTCCACACTGAGGGCAGCAGGGCAGACAGGTACAGGGAGTGAAATGCCAGCCAAAGGCAAGTTTGCCCCTGCCATGGAAGCAGCCATGGACACTGGTAGTGGGAGCAGCTGGGAGGGTGGAGATGGTAGTGGTGGTGATGATGGACTGTGTTGTTGTTGATGCAGTCACTGTGTCCCCCACTACCACATGGAAGTTGTCAACGGAGCTGTAATCAGACCCTGCAGATGGCGTTGCAGATCCGCTCCCAATGAGACTCCACTCACCCCCTCCGTCACTGGGTCCCTCCTCTGATGACTCTTCACTGGACCCAGTATGATGTTCTGCTCTCACCACATCCTTGTCAGTGTCTCCTACTTTGTCCGCTAAGGATGCTGTGACCAAGAAAGACAAAGATTTTCATGAGTCAGTCATATTACTTGACACATAGTTAACATTACATATGTTCACAGATATCAGACATCACATTAAGTTGTGCTATTAGTGCATACTACATTAACATAAATGGGACTTGTTAGTCTGCCAGTTTACCATTGCTCAATCACACACAATGTGAACAGCAACACTGCATGTATCAACATCAAAGTACATAACCACATGTTTGACTAATGGAGTTCATGGCAGGGGATGTTTTGTCTTGTGCTCATGACGGTCTTGTGTCCTGACATTTCTGTCTCCTCTCCTGCAAATGAGTATAGTCATCAAAATGGGAATTAGTGGCTCAGATTTAATTGAGACATGGTACACATTCTGCAATCCTTAGTAATCACATGTGGAACCATTGGCTCATATGTCACAGCTCAAATGCCTACCTTGTTAAACATGCACAATGCATATTCATTGCATGAGTCATGTTACACAGTTCACAGTAATTGATAAAATGTGTTCAGTAGCTTTGTTTCTCTACTATCAGTTCACACATAGGATCATTGTGTCATGTAGCAGAATCCTAAATATTTGAATATAAAAAAACATATCAATTTTCATAGATGTAATAAATGGTCTACAAACTTCCAAGTCTGATAACTGCAGCTTTACAATGCCTAGTGCGGAATACCAATCTACTGGCACATCTGGGTACAATGACGGTAGGGACTCTAGTAGCTGAACCCATTTCCATCAAGAGGACAGTCAACACTGTGGAACAATCTTGGCTAGACTGAACAAGTCAACATTTGTATGTGCAAAGTCTTAATGTCACTCACTTCGATTACACAGTATGCACACTTTGTACTGCTGATATTGTTCATGTCCTACATCTCATGTGGTAACAAACTTAAATTTGATTCATATTTGGCATTTCAGAATCAGACAGTGATGCAACAAACACATTGCTTAGCAAGCCATCAAGTTGGAGTATTCAAGACCATTTACACACATGTCAAGAGTTGCAACTATGTACTTTATATGATACTGCACAAATGCTGCCATGTTACGATCAGTGACAACCTGTGTTTGACACTGAATGGCTTGTGTTTTCACCCTCACAAAGTTCTACATATGGACCCACTCTTCATAATGTTGTTTATGGGATTTTCAACGATATCATGGGTAAGGTCATTGAGACATGCGACCAGAGTTATCCTTGCTGTGACTGTCCCATGGGATACATGTGATCACACTTAGCAGCACTCCTGGGAAAAAACATGCACACGGACCAAGAAAAAACAATCTAGGTCTGAACATAGACAAATAATTCTGCAAAAATGTTTAGTATGGGATTTCCATAATTGAGTCCACCAATCACAACATACTTCAGTGGTTTGTTCAAACCACTCTGAGAACAGGCTCACACTTCAGTGAATGTGCAGATACATGTCAAGCTATGGGATTTCTGCTGAAGCTCGTACACACTTATTTTAAGAAATGTCACTACTGTTCCTACCCTGAACATGACTCACATCTCCCTTAAGAATGGGACATTACCTGTCAACTATTGATCCTTCTACATTTTAATCTTGTTTGGCAGACTAAAAGTGCCATCGGGCTCAGCTCTTAAAACATGCATGAATAAAGATAGAAGTGCAACAAGTAACTAACTTACCCCCTCCTTGCTGCTGTTTGGCCTTCAACTGCCCACCCAGGTCAGGGAAGACCACCTTCAGGATGCAGAGCATGTGGGGGGTCAAGGTTGCCCGTTTGTGACATGGCCAGCTGGACCTCAGCAATCCTGTTGGCCCATCCACGGAGGTCCTGCCACCTCTTGCGGCAATGACGGATGTGACAATATTTGACTCTCACATCACGTTCCTTCTTGGCGATGGTCAGCCACATCCTTGACTTCTCATTGGAGTTGACCTGTAAGGATGACCTGGTGATCGTCCCTTAGTTTACATGCATCATATTTCTGAGTCATACACTACTATACACAGATCATGGTAAGTTTTGCAAAAATAACTAAGGGGAATGCATCATGTGCATTATTCCTGTGTTCAATGAGAACTCTGTTCCATGAGAACCATGATGGCATGTTTGCCTCAGTACACACACTTCTACAGTAGTGTGCTTGCCCAAATCGGCTCCATGCACCCGGTAAAACTTGCAAAAAGCCTAAAAGAATATCTATATTTGAGATTCCTACTGCCAGTGATGCGCGGCTATTGCACATGTCCAAGGGAAATGCACTTTTATCCTCATTCACCTGCTCCTCCGGTTTGACATACATCTGGCTGTGTAGTGGCCGGAGTGTGTGCAGCAGGGCCCGGTTTTCCTTCTCAGTGAAAGATGAGGCCCTCGGATTTGATCTTGTTATTGTGGCTCCCAGAGGATGTTGTCACAGCAGCAGAGAGATGGGGAGATGCAGGAATGAAGCAGGTAGTGCAGGCAAGTGCAGTCTCTAGGGATCAGACAGACTTGTATCTCAACAGCTGAGGCAGTATCAAATCCATGCATCAAAAGTGATAAGTTAGCGTCGACCACATTGTATGAATCGGTCCAATGTATTGCTTTTAAATGACATTCAAGCACTCTCCATCTGACCGTGATTGACTTTTTTGCATTGGTGATGGAGGTAAGTGAGTTGGTTTCCATGCGCTGAAGACATGATCCCAAACACACATCACTCACCATAACAACCAACAGTCAATGGCTGTGACCAAATTGTTTTGGATGTGGCAACCATGTGCTTTGAATACTCACCCGGGTCTTTCACCATGACAACCAATGGCTGTAACAAAATCATTTTGGATGCGGCTAACATGTCCTTTGAATACTCGCCTACATCTTTCACCATGACAACCAATGGCTGTGACCGAATTGTTTCAGATGTGGCTACCGCTTCATTTGAATACGCACCTGCGTCTTTCACCATACCAACCAAAATGGCTGTGACCGAATCGTTTTGGAGCGGGTACAGCGTCCTTTGAATAATCGATCATCAGAGCACACACTGCTGTGATTGATGTCTTTTTATACATTACTAGTGTGGATGCAATTTTTAAATAATAAAAATGATCTTTAAATAGATAAGGTGCACTACTATGAGGAGCTAATCTTAAGGGGCACATGACACACTGTTTTATTGATATGTACAAGCATATCAGGATAGAAATCCAGTTATACACATAGTATTGGTCACAGTACCCATTATTTCTGTGTGGATGTACATGTGCATTCTTGTATTGTCACTGCATTTGTGTACTGTATGACCCATTGTACCAGTTTTGGCATTTCCTGTAGATGTCTGTTGTGTAAGTAATGGCTAAAACTTTTACCATTGGATGAGTAGATAGTGAAATCTATCTGTATTTCAGCTTGTTTGTGAAATGTGAATTACTAGTCTATCTGTGTGCCCAAAACTGCAGTGTATGGTGTGTTTAGGTCGAGCTGGTGTAGCAATGCGAAGCATTGAGTCCAGCGAAGGATCTATTGTTGGTCCCATCCTGGGAATCTGAGACAGGGGATGTGCACGCGCAAGCCCTCGGCGATTTCACCTCGTGGGCGCACACGCCCAGCCCGGCGCCCTGCAATCTCCTATCCCACATTCTCAGCAAGTGAATAACACATACACACACACAGCCACAGTCATGCATGCACACACACACACACACACACGCACGCAACAGCCACACTCACGCATGCATGCACACAAATACACACACGCACGCGCGCAGGCACACACACACACACGCACACACACACGCTCCTCACCGCTGCTGTTGGGGACATTCGCCAGGTTATCGGCTCCCGATGAATGGGCGGGCGGAGGCGACGCGGCCAGGGGCTCCCGAGCAGGGACTGGCTGACAACTTCCAGCCTGCTAACTTTCTGCTGCTCCGGCGGGACCTGCGGTGTGCTGCGGGAACGGCGGCTGCGGTGAACGGGCGGGGCAGGACGGCGGCTGCGCAGGATCCGTGGCCCCTGCCCTTCGGCCGCCTCCTGGACTGCGCCCTGCTAGCGCGCCATTGGCTGAGCGCCCCTCAGCGCTGGCTCATTTGTGAAGGTATGAGCTCCCGTTGTCGCCTGCCTGGTTTTTCATTCTATTGTACCTGTGTGCACGAGACTGTGCTGTCGAATAATAAATATGAAAAATACATCAGAAAGCCACGAAGTTGTACTGTTGGCTCGTGCAATGGCCTTTTGTTGGTTCTGAATAATGCTTGTGGAATTGTGTAGAAAACATCAATGACAGCCTCTGCACTGTTTGATTGCGACATGCAATGGCCGTATTTAGGGTGTTTATATTTAGCCTGCCTTCCATCTGGGGAGCGATGTGGCCTAATGCCTGCAGTGTTCCATGTGTCTGCTTACTAAGAAGGCATGGGCTGTGTTTGTCAAATAACATACGCTCGCGCAGCCTCCTCCCTCTCCATCAGAACGGAAGAGCACATGCGCCGCACGGTTGCCCCATCACATCGTGCGCGCTGCACTAATTGCCATCCGAGCGCATTTTCCTGGGGTCCCTGAGCAGTTGCTGAACTCCGACTTCCCTGCGGGTGGCACTCAGTGACAGACTCGGCTCGGAGCGGGGACTCGCAGCCGCTGTGCGCTTCACAGCGCCGGAGATGCGCGATTTGGAGAGTGGGCGTAGCCACCCACAGGGCTCCTGTTGACTGCCAGCCCCACGCAGAGAAGGGGACAGTCACTGCCGTCGCAGGGCACGTAGGGCACCAACATGATGGAGCCGAGCAGCAGGAAGGAATGCTTCAAGAAGTGCCGCAGCGCAACGTTCAGCATCGATGGCTTTAGCTTCACCATCGGTAAGAAGTTTGCACCTGCTGCTGTCCCACCATGCGGTGTTTAGTTGTTGCGCTGCGTGGAACATGGCAACATGCATTGATTGACAGATGGTTTCGTGTGTAGTTTGATTAAAAAATTGGCGCACTACCAGCTTGTTTTTGTGTGAGTTTTTCCATTTATTAAAGTTCAAATGCATATGTCGCTTTACCAGTGAATTCGTGTAAATCGCTGCTTGACAACGATTAAACATGTTGCTTTGTTTACATTCTGCCCCCCATTAACCCTCTTATTTAAGCAGCCAATATTCTTACGCGCTCACCTGCATGTGAGAAAGTTCTTCAAATGAAAACAACGGGCAGATTCCACAACCTCAAGCTGTTGAAATTACAGCCCTGTAATCAGACAGCAAATGTATGCGCGCTGCCATCAGCCGTGCTTCCCGGGTGCCGCGGGCTAGGCGGCTTTACTCAGGCTGGCTAATGCTTAATGAAAAGCTGATGTTATTAAGGGCTTGATCACGTTTGGATGTCTTACATTTATTATTTGCCTGGAGCGCTTGTTTTGAACGGGACGCTTGATTGCTATTTTTTCCTAACTTATACGTCAGCCTCAGTCGGGGTTTGGGAATAATTTATACAAAGCAAATGATGTGTGAAACTTCCGTAAAATGCTCTTTGGAGAGAACAACTACAAGGCATCACGAGGCTTGATTTGTGAAGCCAGAGTTGTATAGCTGTTGTTTTCAACAACATGTGTGTTGAGTAGAGCTTCTGTGTTCGCCGCACGGTTTGACCCTTTGGGGATAGCCTAGTTGAAGATGTCCAGCAGTTACCTACTCTACTGACCCATGGCTAGGGTGATCAGAATTTGAAAACCAAAACATTTCACAAACATAGAAGTAGGACTACAGTTTCACATCAACTATGGGGGACAGAATGACTCAAGACACTGTACAAACGACCAGGCACTGAGGGGAATACATTAAATGCTACTTTTACTCAAAGCATCATCTGAGTTGATTACATTGTTTTCTGAAAAGGATGGTGGTAAATCCTGCACTGTAGCACATAAAAGCTTGCACCTCTCTTTGTTGTATTGATCCTCTTTAAAAAACAGAATATGTGCTGAATTTTGTAACATTTGCTAGGACAGATGGTGAAAGCCCTGCATTGTTCTGGCAAATCTGGGACACCTGGTCACCCTACCCATGGTATTCTGCTTGCCTGATGTGCACATTATGCATGGTCCACTACAAACTGGAGAAACACACCTATATCTGTAATAGCATGCTCATGTGTGAGTGGCCTTCCTTGACCTCCAGAAGCCAGTACTTTTTGTGCTTCATATCTACAAGTGAACTGGTGGTTTTGTTTTTATTTCTTTGGGCAACAATATGAAGTTGACCACTTCTAGGTACTTTTAACTGTTAATATTTCACTTCTGTTCTTGGATTTTCGTCACAATAAAATACACTGAACATAATCTTTACAAAAAGTTATTTACAAAAGTTTAAGCTATTGCTATTATAAATTACAATAACTTTTATTGAAGTATTAATTATTAAACAAAATTAAAAGCCATTGGTATTTGTAATATCAATACATCTAAGTCACGTAAATACAACACATATTGCATTACACATGCTATAGGTGTCACATTTGCGAAAGTTATAACTATTTGCATTGTAAATGACAAAGCTATTATTTTCGCGATTTTCAAAACCAACACATAAATAAAAAATGTGTCATTTGCAATACCAATAGCTCAAACTTTCCTAATGCAAGACCTATTGCATTGCAAATGCTTGTTACTTATGTTTTGGTTTGTATATTGACTTGTGATCAATTAGTGAGTTAGTTAACAAAGGTCTAACTCTAATGTATCCATAGGATGACAGCGAGACTTTTCTTTGATGGAGATCTTTAATGATGGGTAAGAAGTAAGGGAAAAAGCACACAGGAGAATAATTTTATCTGAAAAATATTGTATTGAATAAATCATGAAAGAAATATACGGGGATATAATGCACAAATCAGTAAAAGCAAAAAATGTTATGGACAGATGTATGTACAAAACAACAGGTCAGTTCATAACAGTTCATCAGCTCCTTGAATTCATAGGCAATAACCAAGTCAAGCAATGTACGATGATTAATTCTTGGTGCAGGAAAATTGCTTTTGGAGATGATGAAGAGGTCGACGTTTCGGTCTTGGTTACAGATGTCTAAAAGACCATCATCAGGACAGAAATGTTTTTGCAATGAGTGCCCCCTAAGTAAGAACAATATATTGTAATTACTTGTAATGTCAACTGAGAAGAATCAAAGCATGGGCACATGCAATATTTTTAAAAATTAGACAGAAAAAACCGTGTACTACACATCCTAGCAATGTGACCTATACTATTTACATTCCCATTTGATTAAACAATTCTAAATCAATAAAGGCTAATCCTTCAAAGGCCATTGTTACTATGACACGACATAAATCAAGTTTATCAGCTTGAAACCTTACAGTTTTATCCTTAAATTCTGACATTTAATACAAGACTAGCATTGTTTAATGCTGAATCATGGTTGTTTGAGCAAGGTATAAAGCAAGTTGATGGACTAACAATCTTGACGTAGTATTTCATACAAAGCCAAACAGATTTTTTAGATGGCTAATAGTAAATCAATCAGATATCAGTATCAGTTTGATATGAATGTCACCAGCATTCCTTTGAAAAGTCAACAAATTATAGACTTACTCAAAAATCAGAGGACATATATTCAAAGGGATGAGTCACTTTGGATGGATCACAGCAGGGCTCTAGTCTGAAAAATAGAGCAGCTCATTATCTCAATGCTGTGTGTGAAACCTGGCGACTGTTTGTGGTTAATAGGTGCTTGCACTAGTCATACCTGTGGCATAGGATTACACAGATCCAATGTTTAAGTCTATGACCGGCAAAAATGTCATGTCAGAGGAGGGCGCGATCTCTGTGGAGAAAGAGGGGGGTACATAGTATAAGTTGTAATCCACCTCGTGAGTCAGGCACAATCTACGGATCACGAGAAATGTAGTCGCTCACGTGCGTTAAGGTGTGTGGCTAGGTTACTTGCCAGAAAAGTTTCAACACGTGCAAAAACATGAAAAAACGGGTGCCCTGGTGAATCGAAAACCAAGCAATGGTCCTGCCAGTGGTCAGGGAGTTACTAACAGGGAGCCTCGGTGATTTATGTCGTATTGGCTGCCAACCGGCAATTGGTAAAATATCAACGGATTTGAAATAAACAATAAAATTGCTTAAATTATATTAACAAAAAGCTAGGCTCAATCGGCGTTTAGAAATAGCACTAGCTTGGGTCTAGGTCGCCAGAATCAGCGAAGTTCTGGGGGGCTTCTAACAACCTGTCTTTTTGTGAACCACAAGCAGAGTGTGAGGTAACTCATAGTACCGAAGCTGTCGCCTACATCGTTCTAAGCCAGAGATTTACGCTGCCGCTTCAATCAGTATGGGCACCGCACTCGATTTACTTACGTGGTTCAGCAAGCGCTTATGCAAAGTGGCGTGTTCCGTGTTCGGGCTGTATAGCATCGGTCCACAGTGGATAAACAAGGGATGACACCTGACTGGATTTTAAATACAGCCACCCGGAAGTAAATTATGGTCGGGCTAGGGACAGAGAGGAAGGACTTGGCCCCTATGTTTATCTACAAGCTAAGGAAACGTCGGCCATCTTAGAGTGTCTCAAACACTCCAATGGGTCAATGTGGTAGGAATGCTGGTGACAGTCACAATTCTTTGTCAATGAAGCCCGACAAAAGTATTTACACACAAGATGTTTTACTTTTAAGAAGTTTCTATAGGCAAGTTATACATTTAATGTAAACGTTAAAAATAGCAAATATAATTGCTGCAGTCACACTTATATGCTAGAAAAACGGTAAACAAAACTCCAATCAATAAACATAATCAGCAATCCAATGAATAATTGTATATACAAATTGCATATCTATGTAGGAGTTAAAATTAACATTAACAAATATGGTCGCTGCCACATTTATAGATGTAGGGGGGTACACCACACCACTATAATTGTTGTGCCACCATACCTTCATAACATGTCTGGGTAGGGTACTGATGCTGTGAGATGTATCTAAGGTCATACTTGTAAATTGAAATCTGTATTTGAAATGATCTGTAGCTTCAGTTGTGTTCACATTTCATGGTCTGTTTGTCTCTAAGAATGTTGCTTTGTGCATTGTGACCTGACACCAACTGTGTTTACACTCTACACATAGGTATCGCAGACTATCTGCAATCTACAGGCCCTTTCCAGACCTGGCAAACATGGAAGAACGTGACACCATCAGGTAGTACCAATTCATAAGGCCAATCATTGAACAGTTGACTGCGCAGTTGTCACCTCATCTGCAGCCTGGTCGGCCATATCCAACTGCACTGATGCCCACAGTGAAGGTTATGGCTGCTTTACATTTATTTGTCACAGGTACATTTCAATACGCAGTGGCAACATCTAGTGGAATGTCCCAAACGATGTTCAGCCATGTTCTGCAAAATGTGTTTGTGGCATTGCTGCGTTACCTGTGCCAATATATTAAGTTCCTAACACCTGGAGAATTGGCAGACCTCAAGGGGGAATTCTATGCATTGGGACAGATATCCCATATAATTGGCTTCATTGACTGCACCCACATTGCATTGGTGCCACCACAGGCTAATGAGGTTGTGTATTGCAACCTCAAACATAACCACTCGATTAATGCCCAGGTGGTATGTTTGGCTGACATGTCCATCTCCCACGTCTGTGCATGTTAATCTGGATCTGCACATGGCGCAGACATCATGAGGAACAGCGCCATCCCCGTTTGATATCCCAGCTACAACCTGACTATGCCTGGCTTGTTGGTAGGTGATGTGGCATGTGCGAGCTGTGTTGTCTTTAGATTGTATGTCAGATAATGCTCTGTCAACCAACAACTGAATCTATTTTCTCTTTTCAATGTCGGAGACTCTGGGTACCCCAACCAACCTTGGGTACAGACAACACTTCGTAACACAGTCACCCCGACCAAAAGGAAAGATAATGAGGCACATTGTAGGAGGCAGCAAGTCATTGAGCGGACCTTTGGCCTCCTGAAGACGAGATTCCGCAGTCTTGATCGGAGGGGAGGAGCCTGACAATATGCACCATTGAAGGTGTGCAATATTATCACCATTTGCGGCATGCTCAACAACCTGGCTATATGGCGGGAAATACCACTTATAAAGGACGATGAAGACCAGCAGTCACCAGCGAGTGAGGATCCTGGACTGGGACATGACATCAGTGGGGATGATGTTGATGGAGTGGATTTGAGACAACAGCTCATCCCGAACTTGTTCACAAGTGTAGGTATGTAGGTGAATAGCCCCAAGTGTTTTTTGGTGTGTTGCTGGTGCACAATGAGTATGTATGCTTTGAGAGTATGAACATTGCCATGATGTTAGTTGTATGATAGGTTTTTGTGAGATGGAAAAGTTGATATGTACAGTGTTACCATGAATCTTGGGTAATGTCCACACTAAAAATCTTGTGCTTCAGATGACATTGTTTGCTAAATTGAAGATGTTTAGTCCTGTGTGCCTAACTCTGCTCCATGTTTCTCCTTACAGGGTACTTTGCCATGGCAACCATGCAAGTTTTGATTTCACCAGGGCCTGATTCTGTGACTTAGTCTAACATTGAACTTGTTTGTAAATCCATGGCACCCACTTACTATTGGACTGATGGACTTTTTTCTTCACTTCAGAGCATTTTCTTACTGTATGATGACCTTTGGAATTGGGTTAAGACACCAGATTGTATCAGGAAAATAAGCCTAGGCTACACAATGACTGTTTTCACACATCCACAGGTTATTTTAAAAGTAATCGTACTCCATGATTTACTGGTTTGCTAAAAATGTTTGTTTATTGTGCTTTAAAATGGTGCTAGTATTTTAAGCAATAGACTTGCATTGTATCTGTAATATGTCTTATGCGTTGTGCATGACGTGATTGTGTCTATCTATCATGCTGTGACAATGTTCATATACACACAAGCCAGTAATGTACTTTTTCAAAGTGATGTGTTACCAATGTTGTGGACACTTTCTTCATTGACTTTTTCAACATCATTACAGTGATTACATTTGTTATTCAAAGTAACAACATGACCACATTTTTTGTGCAGAGTGATTTATTTTGGTACATAACGTGATGATATCAGTCCACAGCATGGTCGTGTACTAAACAAAAACACACTTAGATAAGTGCAGATAGGAGTTAGTGTTTGTAGATGATGTATTCCAAAATAGATCTACTGTTATTTGAGTCCATAGTCCAACGTACACCCTCCAGCCAATGTGGGAGAGTTCAGTGCCAGTCAACAAAGTGAATGCTTGGCACACAATGTAGGATATCGGGATCAGGTAGTCACTTCATATGGATGATGCGTAGACATCTGTCTCTCACCGTTTCTTCTTTGGATGACCAACTCCACGTTTTCCGGGGGACCCTCAGGTGCAGGCAGCGACGGTACAGGGTGCTATCTGACAGAGTTCACATCCCTCCCTTTGGCTGGTACAGACGTTGTTGCACTGGATGTGGTAGGCACACAGGGTGGTGTGGAGATGTTGGTGGCAATCTGGTGGAGGCAGGTGACAATGTCCCTGTACACCACAGTCTGTTTATCCATTTTGTCCATAAACCTGTCCATTTTGCTCTTCCTGCCGATGTTGCATGGTACTAAGGATCCTTTGACCTGGTCCATCGCTCCTTGTGAATCCTCATACGCATGGAGGATTTTGGAGAGGTGTTGGGTCTCCAAATCAACAGCACCAGCTACATGATGGTGCCGGTCCCCATGTTGGGCAACTCAAGAGTGCCAATTGTAGCTGTGCTGTTGATGCTGTCTTGGGCTGCTGTGTCCGTGTGGGTAGGGGTCAGGTGGGTATTGGCAGCGGGAGTGGTCACAGAGGATCCGGATGTTGCTGCCACTGGTGCTCTGGGGTGACCCACTCATGAAGGGCCAGTTCTATTGTCCTTGTCCAGAGAATGATAAGAGTCATCAACGCTGGAGGGATCCTGCTCAACCAGAGTCTGGGCCTGGCTGTCCTGGATGGTTCCAGTGGTGTCCTCAGCTTGCCCTGCAGGTACAAACATAACACAAAGACGTCTATGGATGTCCACTGCCCCTCAAATCATGTACATTACATAGGCAACAAAAGTTCATGATGAGTTACTGTAGAAGGATTGGACTCATTCATCCATGATGCAGGCCTATTTTCTGGGATGACTATGTTTTTGGGACAAGAGGGGGATTGATTGACATGTGCAGGTGTATGCATTAATGGGCCTGTTGTGTTTAGTTCACATTCCATGTCAGAAGACATTGACTGGGTCCTGACTCCCTGTGAATGACACAGGTGTGTTTAGGTTGTCCACATCTTTACTCTCACAGTGAGATACATACCTTTTCTCTCCCTATGTGTGTATTTTGTGTGCCTATGTACTGGTCTTAGTGCATGTCTTTACCAGTCAGATTGGTGTGGGTGACTACACACTCACATTATATTACCTTACCCAGCAAGTTGTGGGAATTGAGTGAGGGAGGTGCTTCTTGTTATTATCTCAATCTACACATGTGAATGGCTGTAAGTAGCAAAATTGTGTGACTGTTTAACTTTTTGGCTACACAGATCCATGTACTTTGTACATTTAGTCCATGGTCAAATGATTTCATAAACTCAGATTTGTGCCATTTTGTGGCAAAGAACTAGTACAAACTGTTGCTTGAATGCTTGTTCTCTATTTGTAAAATATATACCCCTCCTCCCACCCAGCCCAATAAGTCCACCAGGGAGAGTGTTGTCCAGACAATATATGTAAGTGTATTTGAAAGATTTTTGTCTATGTTAGCTGGTCTTTGTAGCACATAGGCAAATGTGTCAGTCATGATAGGTTCATACAGCATTCCTCAGTGTTTGCCATCTTGCTAGTACACATGAACTCACTGTGAGATAGACATAGTAGTTGTGGTGTGTTTGTAGCAGTGTGTGCTGTTCTTCTGACTCCCATCAGGGCCAGTCCGACATACACCTTCCTGCTCAGCGCAAACAGGCTAACAGGGAATAAGCTTATCTCACAGTGTGTCAGAATGTCCCTACCGGCTGATTGGCACTGGGAACTGGTGTCCGACTTGAAGACAACTCGATCATCGCGCGCACCTGGTGCCTCTTCCCGCCCCCTCCTCCTCCTACTTAGCTTTGCTATCTGACGCGAACGCGGGACGAGCGCGGACAAAGCCCGGGCAAAGGGCGGGCCCTCTGAGGCCCTATGAGGCCGAAGTAGGCCGTGCTGTGCCCTCATCTCTTTGAAGGATATTACAAACATTACTAAGTCTGTTTGTTTTATATTTGATAAATTGTGGTTTTTCTCGCTATTTGCTTTTCGCTTATTAACGCCCTAGATCTTTTATTGTTCATTTAATAACAAATGACGGCCAAAAAGCTTCGGTCTGGCAGAATCTTGGTTGGTAAGGCCTGTTCTAAAACAAAATCTAATCCCCTTCGAAACAAGGATAATCATGTTAAACAACTGAAAGGCAATTGTCAATTGTTTAATCTTTGGGAAAGGGGAAAGAATAAAGTGGCCATGGCTGATTCTGCACATACGCCTCTGGTAAAAGCTCCTCCCGCTCAAATGGGATTGAGTCTTATGGGTTCAGGGTTTGAAAATAACATGGAGAAGGAAGTAACTCCTGTAGTTGTACAGGATTCCACTCTTATTCCTTCCTCTACGCATATTCCCTTTGAAGACAATCCACAAGCGGTGGGAGGCTGGGATCCAATCTCTTCGCTCAAAACCGGAGAGCGACCTCCTGAACATTATTCATCATCCCTACTTTCCGCCTCCAGGGAAGCTCAAAATAACGACTTTGTTTTATCCGCTTCGGATTTGGAGGTTTGTAAAAGATATATCGAGGTTGATCCTGTTAAGAGCAGGGAGTCTGTAAAAACACCTTCTACATCAATGCCACCGATTTTTCACTTATATAATAGCACTCCCTCAAATATTTCTCATTCACATATCTCAATGAGTCCCACTCTCAACATATCAGGTATTGACTCCTTACTCCCATCCCGGAGGGACAAATCGGATAAACCTGTCTCTGACTTTTTATCTTCCCTGGAACATCTGCTGTCGTCCATTTTAGTATTATTAGAGAAATTTGTTGGGGGATCAGATTGCGTAATGGACACAGTTACCCAAATACTAAAAGTTTTAGTTCACGGTAAATTAGAGAGGGAGTCTGCTTCCAATCTTGATGTGGTTGCAGAAAAGTTTTTAGGCCACAAAAAGGTTGAGATAAAGACTGGGACTGTTAATATTTCCCATCCCCTAAGCGCTGAAGAACAATCAGTTCACCTTGTGGAACAACAACCCTCCTCCAACTGTGTAATACATTTAGTTCCATTAGTAGAGGTGTTACAAGAAGGAGCAGTTAAGGAAGATATAGTTCCTCCCCCATTGAAAATGGATTCATTAATATTGGATCCGTCAATAGTGGTCCCTTATGTAATAGACCCTAAGGACGATAGGGAACTTTTTCCTATTTTCAATAAACAGCAGGGTGTGGGTGACAAGGAGGCCCCCGATCCAGTTGGTGTTGGAAATAAGGAGAAGCCTGGGAAAATTAAAAAACTTGGGGCAAAAAAGAGGCGTTTAATCAGAAGAATTGAAAAAAATAGACGGCGGAAAATTTGTTGGAAGGAAAATTTGGAATTAGTTTGTATTCAAGAATCTCATCAGTCCCCTCTGACGGTACAAAATGATGAAATTCAGACTTTAGTTCCTCATCCTTTGAATTCATGCCCCCTGGAGGGGCCCCCAAATACTATAGGGGTCCAGCAAAATTTGAAGCCGAAGAAAAACGAAACCATCATCATAAACTCTGGCTCCCCTAGGCTTAACCCCTTGGCTAGCCCTTTCTCTGATAAAAGGGATATTGCAGCAGTCTGTCTAAATTCCCCTGAAACATTTATGGATGAGAGTGTAGACACTCTTATCCTAGATTTTCTTCCTCTGTTTGATGCAGATTGCATCCTAAATAGATCACTGCTTCTTAAATATTTTCAAGAGTCTGCAAACTTGAAATTGTTACTTACCTCGGACATAGACTTAGTACGGATTCTGAAGATCGAGGGGGGTAGCTTAACGAGGGTGAGATTCTACTCAAAATTAGTGGTGAATCTTATTCTACAACGGTCGGAATACTTTCAGAGTAGAGGGATCGATGTGACGCCCTTTTGGGGAGATTTTTCCTTTGATAAACCCTCTAAATCTTTAGGGCCCTTAAGATCCTCCACCCCCCTTCCGAAGGCAGTACTAGGAAATAAAGAACAAGATAGAGGTTTTAATGATCTTAAAATTCAACTATCAAAAGATCTCCGTTCAGTGTCTTACCCTAAGCCATCAACATTCCATTCACAGGATAAAGCAGAAGATGCTTCTGTCCGTTGGGACTGGCTGCCTGGCGTTCTGTCAAAGAACTTGACAATCGTTTATCCCCCTAATTCTCATCTTTAGCGAAAATATAACGCTACTATCATGGAATTGTGCAGGGTTAAAGAACTGTCCAGAAAAAAACAATTTCCTCTTGTCATTAAAAGCTAGTGTGATTTGTCTCCAAGAGACTTGGTGCTCGGAGAAAATCCTTTTAGGAAGGGACTATTTTGTTCTTGATGGTCAGGCGGTTCCCTCCAGGAGAGGACACGCAAAGGGGGGAATTGCCTGTCTCCTATCCACTGAGATAAAATGGAATTTCTCCCACTATATGGATTCTAGTAATCTCTTTCAAGCTATAACGCTGTTTAGTTATGAGAACGTAAAAATAGCTAAACCTCTAGTATTGATCAACGCATATATTCCCCCTGAAGTTAGTTTTAATGTAATCTTAAAAAGAGTTTTTGTGTATATTCAGAGCCTATGGGAGAATTTTTCTTCCCCTAATATTATTTTCGTAGGGGACTTGAATTGTAAAATTTCCAATACAAGTATGTCTTTGTTTCAAGATAAAGACAAAGAAGAATCTTATCATATCCCACAAGCTGTTCTTCCCGAGAAATCTAAAACAAATAAGCGCGGGAAGATGCTCCTCAAAGAACTTTTTGAAATGGAAGGGATTATAGTGAACGGAAGACTCCCCTCTGACTCTCCCGCAAATTTTACTCATAAGTCCCACCAGGGAGAATCCATATTAGATTACGTTATAGTCGAGAATTCTTCATTTTTTTTATTTAAAGATCTTAGGGTCATTGATACGGTTTTCAGCGACCACAAATTACTCCTCTCTACCATGAACATAACTCCTCAGAGACCTGATCAATGGTCTGTAAATAGTGATCATGTAAGTTTTGAAGTAAAATCAGGAAGGTGTCATTGGAACCCTCAAGCTGAACTAAATCTGGAGAGTGTCCTTGATACTGCAATTGATGATCTCGCCAATTGGCAGGGTTCAGAAATGACGTGCTTCCAAGATTTTATGAGGTTAATAACTTCACTTACTAAAAAAACGAATAGGAATAGGCGCTCTGCAACTACCTCTTGGCCCTTACGAGCCATTAATATAGAAAGAAATAAACTTGTAAGGAAACAATATCTGAATAGAACTACCGAAAGAGCTAGTGAAGTAACCTTATTAAAAAGAAGGAGGAAAAGGTTGAAGGAAAAACTACGGAAGGATGAGGAGGATGAAATTTGGATCAAATTAAGAGAGGCTACTTTTAAAGGGGATATGAGAAAATTCTGGTCACTTATAGGTGATGGGTGTGGATCAAGAACTCGCCCACTCCCTATTCCCATAGATGAGCTTGTATGGGTGAAGTATGTCACATCCCTCTATGCAATAAACGGATTGTTATCACCTAATGTAGCAGTTAATGATAAGCATCAGCCTTTGATTCCCCTATCGGAAAAAGATATTAGAACAGCTATAAGGGAAATGCGTTCATCTGGCGCAATGGGGCCAGACGAATTACCTATTTCGGTTATAAAACATAATAGTGAAAAATGGAGCAAGTTGTTATGCCCAGTGTTTAATGCTTGTCTTTGTAGCGGAAAGATAGTTTCCTCATGGAAAGGTAGTATTTTAGTACCCCTTTTTAAAAAGGGTGATCGATTAGTCCCCCAAAATTATCGCCAAATAGCTCTGCTTGACGCT
The DNA here is from genome assembly GCF_964261635.1 of Lissotriton helveticus. Classification (NCBI taxonomy): domain Eukaryota; kingdom Metazoa; phylum Chordata; class Amphibia; order Caudata; family Salamandridae; genus Lissotriton; species Lissotriton helveticus. Next base: position 156,706,700 of record NC_136073.1, read on the forward strand.
ATTGGCAAGGTTTTCGCTAGATGCCTCCTGAAACAAGTTAATGACTGGGTAGTCCAGGCAAATATTCTCCCTCTAGAACAAACGGGATTCCGTAGAAATCATGGCACCCTCACAATTTAACCGCTCTCCAGGTAATAACGGATAAATACGTCAAGGTTAGAGGTGGGGGAGTCTATGCGGCTTTCATAGACTTCTCCACGGCCTTTGACAGAGTTGATCGCCCACTATTGTGGAGGAAATTATTTGCTCTGGGTATGCCAGTCAAGCTTTTGCATCTAGTTCGGGAACTTCACTCTGAGACTTGGTGTAGAGTGTTGTTGGGGGGGGAAAGAGGCCTCTCCCAAGTAATTCCGACAGCCAATGGTCTTAAACAGGGCTGTTTATTGGCACCCTTGCTATTTTCCCTTTATGGTTCCGATCTCCCACAGATCCTTTCCTTGAGTGAAGGAATTGCCCCCTCTTTAGGAGACAAACAGGTAGCATGTTTAATGTATGCAGACGACATACTTCTTCTTGATCTTACGCCTAAGGGCCTTAATAGTCGCCTGCACGCTTTGCATTTATTTTCGAAAGATCATCATTTGAAAATTAACATGTCTAAAAGCAAAGTACTGTGTTTCACGGGGAAGAAAAAAACTAAATTATGCAATTTCTGTTGGCTCTTAGGGAATGAGAAGTTGGAGGTTGTAAAGAGTTATGTTTTCCTGGGAAAAATAGTGTGTGGCAATTTAAGTGACAAAGCACATATAGATGGTAACTCCAGGAAAGCCATGTCCCAGGGGAAGGGACTGGGCGCTCTTTATAAATCCACCGGTAGAAGACACTTTGCAATTCTCTTGGAGGCTTTTCGAGCGAAAATTCCTGCTTCCCTGCTCTATGGCACTGAACTGATAGATCTAAGTCAATGGGGTTTTTTGGATACCATTGAGGGTAGACTTTTACGTTGTTTATTGTCACTCAACAATGCGTGCACAGTTGAAACCCTTAGACTTGAATTAGGCCTACGAAGCAGTTGGGTTCAGGCACTGGCAGGAGTAATACGTTGGGTTTTTCATTTAGCCAAGTGCAACCCCGACACATTAAGATGCCTAATCAAAAAAGAACTATTGGGCCCTATGAATGAATATTCTTTACTTATAAAGAATTTTAGAAGGGCAGTTACGTTATTAAAATTGGAGGAATCATCGCTCTTTTTATTATCTTTGCATCAGCTAAAGCTGACTTTAAAACGGGCAACATGGGAGTTAAGTTTTAAGAGGGACAGAGATATTTTTTGTACAAAGAAAGGTGTTACTAAGGTTGTTAATTCTTACATATTTAAAAAGTCACAACCCTACGCATCTTGGTCCTTGGTCCCTCCCCCACGGCTTACGCCGCTTTTGGTTTCTTTTAAGATATGACCTTCTCCCTTTAAACAAATTATTAGCCAGATGGCACGGTTGTTCCGATAAATGTAATTTATGTAGCGTTGATTCCTCAATCCAGGATATCACTCATATCCTTTTTATATGTCCTGCCCTAAGGGCTCAGCGTCGAAAGTGGTTGAGACCAATATGTTTAAAGTTATGCATTTCTTCCTCTAAATCCCTATTGGACGCTATGTGTAATCCGCCTAATGAAATGTTTTGTCACAGAATTTTTAACTTTTTCAAATGTTTTTTGGCTTTATATTAATTGAAATGATTGTATGGAAAAAAAAATTCGCTGTAATTGTATGTTTTTATCTTTGTAAATATGTGGATCTCTGTTGAGTTCCAAATCATATGCAAATAAATTGAATTGAAAATTGAATTGAAGACAACTGCCCTCATGGCCTTCTGCTCCATACACCAGGCCCCAGTCTCTGCCATTTTATAGTTGGATGTCCACTTACTGTTAGGATTATTGTTCTTAGTGGTCTTGTATGGCTATGTGTGAGGAGTGTTTGCAATGGCCAGGCATCCTATCAGGCCCTGTACTACATGCACTCTTTTTTTCGTGCAAAAATGGCATCCCTGGAATTACGCTTTCCTGTGAGGGAGGGAGTGAGTGAGTGAGTGAGTGAGTGGATATGTACTGACAAGGATGGCTGACACTGGTGCCTGGTGTTAAACACGAATCCAAATCACAGCAAGATCTTGTGACCAAAACACCATGCACCAGTGTCAGGCATCTTGCTATTTCACTTTGATTCACTGTCAGGTAGGCACAGGCCCAGATGAAGTGGTTGTTCATGGTGGGTGAAGTAGTGTTTGCCATTAGTCCAGCTCACATCAGGCTCTGTCCTTCACACACTCTTCCAACCCAGAGACAACTCACAACATGTCATAATGGTTTGTGAGAGTGATTGATAAGGCATTATGAAGATGTGTGAAACTTGTGCCTGGTGTCGGATTTGACCACACATCCCAACAGTGCTTTATGGTCCACACAGAAGTCCCCAATGTCATCTATCTTACCAGTACATATCCACTCACTGTCAGGTATGCTTAGGTACAAGGTGGCTCTTTGTGCTTGGTGAATAGAGTGTGTGCAGAACAGGGCCTGCTGGGAGATGTAGTGAATGCTCACACTCCTCCTCCCACCCATCCAAACAGCCCACAAGGAACCATGCTTACCTGACAATGAGTGTAAATGTACTTTCAAACTGACTGACACTGGTGGCTGTTTGACTTTGGCTGCAACACACAACAAGGCCTTGTGCTCCAGACACCACACAGCTGTGTCAGCGACCTTGCTAGTCCACTTCCCCTCACTGTGAGGTAAGCATGGGCCCAGAGTAGTTAGCATGGCTGGGTGTGAGGATGAGGATTATGCAATGTCTACAAGTCACATCAGGCCTTGTTCCACACACACCTTCCCAGCCAACAGCAAAAGCCTACCTGTAACTCAGCTTCCCTGACTGTGAGTGTGAATGTACTCGCAAGTTGTCAGACACTGATGCTGGTGACTGGGGCTTATTTGTCGACGACTCCCAGCAGGGCGTAGTTGTTCAGACAGAATTCCCCAGTGTCAGCTATTTTTTCTGAAGATTTCCACTCACTATCAGGTTAGCATAGTTCTTGGTGATCTGTTTGTGCTGGTTGGGAGGAGAAGTGTTTGCCCTGACTCCAGCTCCCATCAGGCTTTGTCCTCCACACACCTTCCCAAACATCCTAAATACCTTATCTGTGAGTCTACCTTTCTGACTGTGATCCAGTGGTAATTTCAAGGTAATTTCTCAATGCAAACCCTAATTTACCTCTATTTTACTGGTGTATAGGTGAATGGACCTTTGCCACCGTGTATCACCTACAGGAGACTTTACATAAACATGAAAAATCAAAATGCAGTTAATATTTAAGCCAATAAAGAGAATTGTGAGTATTTGAAAGGGTTTTATTTTGTAGTTACAAGTTAAGTTTCTCTGACCCTTTATTCATTAATCAAATATCAATCAGGTTACAGAATTGAAAATAGGAAAAATACAATTAATACTGAACATATTACAGACTGGAGACAAGGCATTCCATGAAGGAAGGAAATGAGGCATCAAATGTCATTCAGAATACTTTAAAGAGTTCGGGAAAATATAATTCAAGAGTGAGTTATTCAAGGCTAATCAATAATAAAAATTGGCAAACATCTCCCATAAAGAGAAAAAAATGCATAAGACAAATAAATCTTTTCAAAACGAGTTAGTTAGTCAAAGCATAAACTTAGAGTTTTAGCATCTAAATCTAAACCTGTTCCATCAGCTGCACTCTCTGCCCTGGCATGTTCATCTGAGAGAGGCTGCCCCTCCCTTCACAACACCACAGAGGACTGTGATCTGCCTTGCCAAAAATATGACATGCAATGCTAGCCTAGGCCTCTCTGCCCCCTCCTCCATCTATCTCGGACGCAATCTCGTCCCAGGCTGCACCCCGACGTTCACATACCTAACCTATATGATTTCTGGTCTCATCTGCTTCTTATCCTCCCCTCCCTCTAAGACTAAAGCTTAAGGCTGACACGCCCCCATGGGGTCATTTTTTATACTCTAATTCTTGGCTGGCTATACTAATAATGTTGCAGTTTCAGTAGAAACTTGCACTGTGATTGGTTAGCATAGATGACATGAGGGTCTCCCCATCCTATTCTCATTGCAAATCCAACCCTCACCGGTTCTGACAATAGGGGCTTAATGCTAAGAAAAAAATACATAACATGTATAAGTAAGAAACATTTCTTGCAACTAAATGTATCACTCAATTTCCTGTCTCTCTTTCACATCGCACACAGGGATGACACTTTCCCACAAACACTGGTACATTGGCATGATGACAGGAGTGTACTGTTCACTGTGGCCTTGACCCATGTGTCTTCACTTGAGGCAGCTGGCATAATCTTCTGCACTTGTCTCTCATTCAGCACAATTCTCAGCCATGCTGAATTCCCAGGCAGCCATTTTATGGTGGGCCCAAAAACAAAACAATCACAAAAGAGTATACATTTAATAAATAAAACCCATTATGTTTACATTCCCCATACTAGTACCCTGCATTAGTTATCACATAGCAAAAACTATTAGTTTGAAGCAGCTTTTCTATTAAAGACTAAATATGCAACAAAGCCAAAGTCACCTGAGACGGGAACAGGGAGTGTAGATTACAAGGAAAAGGAGCTGGGAGGTAAGAACAGACATTCCATTTTATCTTCAAAGCTTAAAGAGGAAACTGAAATCACAAGTTTTTCCACACAGCAAAATCACATGTTAATTGAGCACAATTATCTAAACTCAACACATTAACAATCATGAATAATTAATTAAACATGGTTTTAAATGAAAGCATTTCAGACTGAAAGCATTTTGACCAGGCCTCATTTCATGTCTTTCACTTTGCATGCACCAAAAGTGCCACTTTTAAAAAGCATTTGACTAGGCCTCATTTCATATTTCATGTGCCATGTTTTTTCACTAGCACCAAAATCTGCTTGCCAATTTAAATGCAGTCTGTCTGAAACACAAAACAGAGCAATGCTTAATCTTGACGAAATCTAGCTCTATCCTAAATACCTTACATGTGAGTCTACCTTTCTGACTGACCGTGAATGGCAATGTGCTTCAGAGTTGTCTGACACTGGTGACTGGTGTCTGATTCGTCCACAACTCATCAGCAGTGCCTTGAGCTCCAAACAGCAGTCCACAGTGACAGCCATCTTGCCAGTAAATTCTCATTGACTGGCAGAGAAGCTCAATTATATGTAGTCTTGTTGGGCTGTGTGTGAGGATGAGTGTTTGCACTGACTTCAACTCCCATCATGCCCTGACCTACACACACATTCACAGCCAGCACAGACAGCAAACCTGTGACTATGCTTATCCTTGCTAGTGAATGGAAATGTGCTATCAAGAAGGCTGACACTGGGGACTGGTGTGAGGAGCACAAGGCCATGATGGGAGTTGTGGTCAACTCTGACACCATGCACAAGTGTCAGACATCTTGCAAATATACTTCCTATCATTGTCAGGACTAAGTCTGGGTGGTAAACTCCGCTCCGCTTGTGGTGTTTGCAGAGTTTTCCACACTCCACGTTACACATCAAGTTGGTGAATGCGAGCTAGGAAAATATACCTCCCAGCAAGATTTTTCCTTGTTCCTGATCGTCAACATCATGTTGGCAAGTGTGAGCATGGAAAATCAACCTCCTGGTGAGATTTCACAACACATGTGGTCAGATTTGTCATTGCGAGTGATTGTGTTGAAAAACTGCTGCTCGAGTAAAAATCTACTGTAGTGGCAGAAAGTAAGCAGCGCCCGCTTGCGCTGTGCATGGTGCAGTTTGCAATGATTGCACAGTGCGGACAAGCAACTGGTGCTGGAAATCAGAGCGAACAGCTTTTATCTAATGCACTCCGACACTTGCGGAGCTCAACGTAGTGCAGGGGAGTCTTTATTGCACTTCATGGACTCCGTGAACTCCACACAGGATAAGTCAGGACGCCACGCTCCCTGGTGGCCTAGTTGGGCTGTGTGGGAAGGTGTATGTAGAATGGAGCCTGATAGGAGATGTTGTCAGTGGAAACAATTCACCTTCCACAGTACCCAACCAGGTCATCTGGGTCTATGGCTACCTGACAGTGAAAGGAAGTCTACTATGAGATGTCTACCACTGGTGCATGTTGTTTGATTTTACTACAACTCCCCCAGGCTTTGTGCTCCTGACACCATGCGGCTGTGTCAGCCATCTTACTAGTACATTTCCACTGACTGTGCGGCTCACATAGTCCCAGTGTCTGTGTGAGCTGTTGATCTGTGTGTGAGGAGATGTCTTTGCAGTAACTACAAATCATGAGGCCTGTGCCCACACCCACCTTCCCAGCCATCCAAAACATCCTACCTTGATCTGAGCTTTCCTGTGAGTGATTGGAAAAGTACAGGGCCAAAATGTGTGCCAGCGGTGCATGTTTGACTTGACTACAACTCCCCTTAGGCCTTGTGCTCCTGACACCATGCCGCAGTGTCTGCAATCTTGCTAGTAAAGTTCCACTGACTGTGAGGCTTGCATGGTCCCACATATTACATCACTCATGACATAGTCAGTGACATTATTGATGACATAAACTACCTTTAGTTTGCCTCTTTTTGCTTGTTTCTCACCTTTATCATCCTTCTTGCTGCTCATTTCTGACCTCTGTTCTTCCTCTTTGAGCTTGTTTTTCACCGTTATGTTGCCTCTTTCTGCTAGTTTCTCACCTATATTTACCCTCTTTCTGCTTGTTTCCACTTTTTTTGCCTCTTTCGGCTCATTGCAGACCTTATATTTTGCCTTTATTTATTCACCTGCTTTCTGCTTCTTGCTGACCTTTATTGTGACTCTTTCTGTTAATTTCTGACATTTATTATCCCTCTTTCTGCTCATCTCTGTCCTTTTTACTGCTTGTTTCTCACCTTTATTCTACCTCTTTCTACTCCCTTCTGACCTGTATGTTGCCTCTTCCTGCTTGTTTCTGACCTTTATTCTGTTTTTCTTATCTCCTCTGACCTTTATTCTGCTGCTTTTTGCTTGTTTCTGACCTTTATTCTGCCTTTTTCTGCTTGTTTCTGACCTTTTGTCTGCCTCTTTCAATTTCTGACCTTTTACTGTGTTTTCTGATGGTTTTTTACCTTTATTCTGTCTCTTTCTGACCATTATTCTGCAATTTTCTGCTCCTTCTTTCTGACCTTTGTTCTGGCTCTTTCTGCTAGTTGTTACCTTTATTTGGCCCCTTTCTGGTCATTTTTGACTTTTTTTCTGTCTCTTGTTGCTCGCTTCAGACCTTTATTTTGCCTCTTTCTTCTCGTTTCAGTGTGATTCTGCTGGTTTCTGACCTCTATATTCTGCCTCTTTCTGCTCGGTTTGCAACTTTAGTCTGCCTCTTGCTGCTCATTTCTCACCTTTATTCTGCCTTTTTCTACTTGTTTTTGACCTTTATTCTGTTTCTTTCTGCTAATTTTGACTTTTTTATTGTGCCTCGTTCTTATCTTTACTGTCGTTTATTCTGCTTTATTCTGCCTCTCTATGTTTGTTTCTCACCTTTAATCTGCCTCTTGCTGCTCATTTCTGACCTCTATTTTGCCTCTTTGTTTTCATTTCTGACCTTTACTTCAGACCTTTATTGTGCCTCTTTCTTCTCATTTCTGACCTTTATTCTGCGAGATTCTGCTAGTTTCTGACCTCTATTTTGCCTCTCTCTGCTCATTTTGCAACTTTATTCTGCCTCTTGCTGCCCATTTCTTACCTTTATTCTGTCTCTTTCGTCTTTTTTCTGACCTTTCTTCTGCCTCTTTCTGTCGCCCCCTAGACCACTAGGGGAGCCTCAAGGTCCCCGGGGTTCCAGCCAGCTCCCTTCCTTCTGTAAGAGCTGGCATTGCTGCTGCACAAAGGAAGCTGCTGGAGAGGCAGTTCCCTCCATGTAGGACCAATCTGTTTCATCTCAGGACCTCCCCATATGTCTGTAGGCAGGAAAAGAGCTGAAACCTCCAATTCCAGTGGGTGGGAGCACTGTAACTTCTGCAACACGCTGGAACCAGAGTGTTTACCTATGTTTGGCAGGCGCTGTCAAAGCTAACGGCAAGCATAGGCATACTACGTATGTCTTGGAGCTGGGCGCCCCGGGACATAGCAGGAGCCGGCCTCAGGAGATACTTGCCCCCGGGGCCCAGAGGGGTCTGAGGAGCCCCCGGGGCCCAAATGGGCCTGAGGAGCCCCCCATTTTCTATTGTTTAGCCCCAGAGAGGTGGTGGTCCCTGGTGCATATAGAGCCCATGGAGAAGGGACCCCACAACCTCCTCCTTTTTTTATTAATTAAGCCCCTGGGGAGCTGGTCCACCAGTGAGCATTTTTTTTAAAATAAGTGCGAGAGTCCATGCGGTTAAAAAAAATGCCTTTGCTGCAAACTCACAAGGGTCACAAATTAGTTTTTTGTTTAAAATGCTGTTCTGCCATGGTGGGGTTCTTTTCTTTTTTAGACTTGGCTGAAGCCAAATCCCGAGATGGGCAGCCAACATTTCCTGGATGGTGGCAACCAATCAGAGCTCCGCATTTCCCAGCACAAACTCCTTATTTTTTGTCGAAGTCCTGGCAAATGTCACAAACGTTTTTTCTTAAATTACAACTACTGAACAGATTCACATCAAGTAACTGAAAGCATGATCTGCACAACCAAATCTTCCTTTCTGTCAAATTTGGTGTAATTCTATCCAGTGCTTCGACATATTGTCCCATGGGAATTAGCATGAGAAATGCACTTTTTTTTTGCCCCCCTTTTTTTTGGCCCCCTCTTGACGGATCGACCCGAAACTTATCATGCACAACAAAATTCATGGGGCACTATTTTTGAAAAATGTAGTGAAAATTTGTCAAAGATATAGAAAAGTCAGAAACATTTTTTTTACCAGTAGGTACCATATGTATCTATATATTCTTTTTTTCTATTGCTAGAAATTCTAATTTATCTTTCATACTAAAAGCTTATGCAAACTGAGATGAAAACACAGGCGTCAACAAAATGATGTACATAAAAGATGAAAAATTATGTATTTGTTCCATTGTTTGATTAAGGGGAGTTTTAAGGTGGTACTTAACCTTGAAATAAGCTGTGTGAGAGCAACACAATGGAAAGTACCTGTACTTTACAAGCAAAAAATATAAATCCAAACAATAGAATTGTATTTTTATAAAAATATGCTCCCCTGATAGTACCCATGCAGTCCAGCAATCACCCTATCCCTCCCCGTGCAGTCCTCCAGTCACCCAGCTACTACCATCTACAAATCCAAACCCTCCGCCAATACCCAAGCACCTATAAATTCATTCAGGAACTCTCCTTGTAGTATTCTAATCTTGTATGCCCTGGTATAAGAGAATATTTAAGGCCTACCCTGCATATTACTGGTTTGGTCCACCTAAGAAAGCCATGGGATCTGCCATTCCTGGTCACAAGACAAGCGATCATCAATCACCTACCTGTTAATAGTGGTCTGATGGTTACAACAGATTGAACACCATAACAACATGGAAGCTAGGTTGATATTGTACTGCACATACATGAAACCCAACTCCTCCTAAGTAGCATATGCAGAACAAATGGCTGGCAGTCCCAAAATACTCATGCAAACTCAGGGGTGTTGATACGGATCTGTATTAAAAACTCAGCGGAGTAGCCACAATGCCCTATTTGTTGAAGGAGTTTCCCATTACATAGGGATAGAGGTCCTGTATAATTTGATGGTATCAATAACCACTTTAAAGGTCGATTAATAGTGGTTTGGAACCTCAAAGAAGCTTTAGCTGCATTAACTGATTTACTAAATAAGTATCTCCCAGTTTTCTTGGGCTGTTTATTTGATGGAACCACTGATGACCTATCGCATCACTATCAGCAATTGTGTAGTATTATTAGGAACTCCCTATTGAAACCTGTTAAACCAATAATAGTCCAACTACGTGGTTTGATAAGAATTGTTCTATATCCAACCACCATAGAAAGATGATACTAGACTCCCCCAGTGATATAAGGGCGATCGGGGAGGCCTTGCAACTCTGTAGGACAACCATTAAAGAAAAGAAGCTTTAATTGTTTCTCAAGGACAGGGAGGTCTAAGAGCAGGCTGCTAAGCATAATTGCAGTAAGGTGTTTAGGGGAACAGCACGTAGGCTTCCCTGGCAAGATACCCCCATGAACCCCATTTAAAAATGTAATATTTCTGGTCAGGATTGGGTGGAACATTTCGATGGCATTTTCTGTTTGGAGAATGACAGTGAATACGAGGTTTTATGGAAGTAGTCTTTAATCCCTCTTTCTCCTTTGCAGTTCACCATTCAGGAAGTAGACGTCGCCATTCGAGCAGGAGGCAGTGGCAAGGCACTGAGTCCCGATGGGATCACCATGAACCTGTTTAAATGTATCCCCAATCTCTAAGGTTCCCTTTTAGTGAACATCTTTAACAATTCCATGTGTTATAAGACCCTAAAGTCTTTGGCCAAGTCAATAATAGTGCCATTTTATTAGAAAGGTGACAGGGGTCTCCAAAATCCCACAGACCAAGCTCATTGGTGGATAGCTCAGTAATTGGGGAGGCTTATTTTTAATTGTTTTCAAACATTGGCTCTGGGCACCAATATGTTTTTTATCCTGGGCTGTGTACAGTGGATCATGGCCTGAACCTACATCTGATAGTAAGTATACTGTTGCCAGGTGCTGTCCACTGTACCTTGCCTTTATGGACCTCTCCACAGCATTCAATTGCATAAATAGAACTAAATAATGGGTGATGTTGCGCAGATTAGAGGATTGATATCGCACTGCTGAATTTTTTGTATGGCCTCTACAAAATTTGAGGGCTAAGGTAAGATGTAGCCAGTTAGGATAACTCTCTGATTTGTTTCTTTTAGCTATCGTTGTGCACCAAGGGTGTGTGTTGGCATTGTTGCTTTATATCTTGTACCTAAATAATTTGGAAGCTTGTTTAGCAGAATCAACTTAAGATATGCCGAAAATTGATAGCTTAGCCACCCCAGCTTTGTTGTATGCTGATGATGTAGTATTGATGGCTGGAACACCACGTGCCCTACGTAGTTTGGTTGACTCATTTGTGTCCTTCTTAAATACATTAGATATCAAAATCAATTAGAAGAAATCTCATATAATGGCATGTGGCCCTGGAAAGAAAACTCTATCAGTACTTAACTTGGAAGACAAATAGCATAGAGCAGTCACACGCTTTCGCTATTTAGGCTTGGCGTTTGATGCAAGTAATTCATAGCACACACAAGTAATTACTGCATGTTGGAAACTAGGGAGGACAGCAGGTTCTCTTTTTAATATGGCTTAGAGGGATGGTAGGTCCACTATTTCTCCTTTCTCAAATTATCCAAAATGCATTGTGCCCCTATGGCCATTTATGGCGCTAGGTGTGCGGTTTTTATAATGCTGTCCCAGTCTAGGTGGTAGAAAACAGACTCTACAGAAGATTGCGGAATCTCCCTCCATCTAGTGCAACTTTTATTTTCCATTTTGATTTAAACCTAGTACTCATACTCAATATTGTTAAATTGGCCCCCATGTTGCTCTGGGTTAATATTTGCAACAATAGGGAGGCCAATTTTATTAGGGCAGTCATCAATGATTGCCTGAGTCTGGACGAGGGGCTATTCCCCTAGTTGCGATATGTGCGAAATTCCTTGATCATATTGGCCTTTCAGAATTGTTCAGCACCCCCAATATGATCAATAAAGCTAACGTAGTGAAATAGGGATTCACTGACCATGCTTCTTATTTGTGGTTCCAGGAGATTGTAAACGTGCATATTATCTAATACTATTACACTATGTTTGCTAGGGGTTATATCTCTCTGTACCTTACATTAGAGCTAACGCTTTGGGAGAGGTCACTCCTATTTAGATTTATATCAGGGTCAGTCTGACATCTTGCTTGTTTCTATGAAACGGAAGACGCGAGGTGTAAAGAGCTTCCCCCTGCCCTTGAAATGGCTGGGAGGAACAATCTTTGTTACGCTTTATGTTTTTTCTGGGTTTTTATTGTCGGTTCTCAAAGTTATGTCTTAAACTCCTGTTGAGAAAATTAGCCTTTCGGAAATGTAAGGTGGCATTTACTTTTCTTTAAATGTTAAACAGCCCAGAAATGTATTTTAACATTTGTTAGTTTTTTTGGATGTCCATCCATAGCAGAAAATCAATGGAGGGGCTATTAGGTGTCTTTTAGTTGCTTTAGCTGTTTGTGATGGCATTTTTTATTAGTGTCAATTATGTTGAGATTGTAATGCTTTTAACACTTGTCCATTTACAACAAGGGGTGGTGATGGACAGAGTCTCTGAATTAAGCAGAGTACTCTCACCCAGTCAAGAGATCAGGGCTAGATCCAACACCGTTTTTTAGCTCATTGCACCATCCCAGTTTCAGAACCTGGCTGTATGCAAATTAGTCTGTCCCTGGCCCAGTGCATCATGGGAACAGGGCAGACCAGACTACAAAAGCCAATTCTTACACTGGGAAGGAAACAAGCTTCCGGGGACCGGTTTCTGGCATTTCAGCCGTCTTCGGCCCGGCTTGCTTGAATCCTGATGGTGCAATGAGCAAGGGACTCACATCTGAGTATACCCTTCCACGCTTAGGGTGGACAAAATTATTTACAACAAGGGGTGGTGATGGACAGAGTCTCTGAATTAAGCAGAGTACTCTCACCCAGTCAAGAGATCAGGGCTAGATCCAACACCGTTTTTTAGCTCATTGCACCATCCCAGTTTCAGAACCTGGCTGTATGCAAATTAGTCTGTCCCTGGCCCAGTGCATCATGGGAACAGGGCAGACCAGACTACAAAAGCCAATTCTTACACTGGGAAGGAAACAAGCTTCCGGGGACCGGTTTCTGGCATTTCAGCCGTCTTCGGCCCGGCTTGCTTGAATCCTGATGGTGCAATGAGCAAGGGACTCACATCTGAGTATACCCTTCCACGCTTAGGGTGGACAAAATTATTTACAACAAGGGGTGGTGATGGACAGAGTCTCTGAATTAAGCAGAGTACTCTCACCCAGTCAAGAGATCAGTAGTTTGGTCTGCCCTGTTCCCATGATGCACTGGGCCAGGGACAGACTAATTTGCATATAGCCAGGTTCTGAGCTGGGATGGGGCAGTGAGATAAATAACGGTGATGGATCAAGCCCTGATCTTTGGACTGGGTAAGAGTGGTCTGCTTAATTCAGACACTCTGTTCATCACCACCCCCTTTTCTGAATCGTTTTTGGCCACTATAGATGTGGCAGGGTATACTCAGACATGAGTCCCTTTCTCACTGCTCCATCAGGATTCAAGCAAGCCGGGCCGAAGAGGCTGAAATGCCAGAAACCGGTCCCCGGTAGCTTGTCTCCTTTCTGGTGAAGAATTGGCTTGGTAGTTTGGTCTGCCCTGTTCCCATGATGCACTGGGCCAGGGACAGACTAATTTGCATATAGCCAGGTTCTGAGCTGGGATGGGGCAGTGAGATAAATAACGGTGATGGATCAAGCCCTGATCTTTGGACTGGGTAAGAGTGGTCTGCTTAATTCAGACACTCTGTTCATCACCACCCCCTTTTCTGAATCGTTTTTGGCCACTATAGGTGTGGCAGGGTATACTCAGACATGAGTCCCTTTCTCACTGCTCCATCAGGATTCAAGCAAGCCGGGCCGAAGAGGCTGAAATGCCAGAAACCGGTCCCCAGTAGCTTGTCTCCTTTCTGGTGAAGAATTGGCTTGGTAGTTTGGTCTGCCCTGTTCCCATGATGCACTGGGCCAGGGACAGACTAATTTGCATATAGCCAGGTTCTGAGCTGGGATGGGGCAGTGAGATAAATAACGGTGATGGATCAAGCCCTGATCTTTGGACTGGGTAAGAGTGGTCTGCTTAATTCAGACACTCTGTTCATCACCACCCCCTTTTCTGAATCGTTTAACACTTGTCCTGCACTTAGTTTGGTATTTGTGATAATGAGCTATGTATGATTTTTATTGTACCATTTTGTGATTTTAATATTTTTTTAAATATCCAATAAAGAATAATTGAATTGAATTGACATCTGCAAACTCTGTTTTTCCTCAGTCTCTACAACTCTCACGTTCTTACATCCCCCAATCCTGAACCACAGGTTAAACCAGGTAGACACTTTTTCTTGTAAACTTTTCGAACCGGGATCAAATGTTTACTTGAGGGCGCAAATTAGACAGAAATAAAGCAGCATTTGAAAATATCTGTATGTTTTATGTCAAACACAGTGCCCAGCAACCCTGAGTGTCAAATATTACACCCAAGTAGGGAAACTCATGAATTCTGGCAATGGACTTACCCTGTATAGCCAGACAGAGACAATTAAGATTTCTAGGCTGACATGGCATGCAAAGGTTTTGGTCAAATTTGTTTCAAGATTCAGATAGGCCATAAAATCAAGAAAGGTGTCCAACAAGAAATTCTCGTCAGCAACATAGTGTCATCTGCATACAGTATTAAGAGCATGGTCCTGTTCTTTAAAATAGGCATATTATTTCCCAGCATAATTAAAGCTTCTTCAGGCCCATTAATGTTCAATAAAATAGCACAGGGCCGAACACACACACACCTGCCAAATCCACCCAGGACAGTTTAATCATCTTTGTACATTTGCTATTCGGCTCACATCTGTGGCTTCAAGATTGTAATGAAGGGCTGGTAAAAGAGTAGCAATGCCTTATCGATCTTCATATATTCTAAAATATCCCATAGCTTTGATCTCTCAACAGTATCAAAGGACATGACAGATCCATGAAGGCCAGGTAGATGAAACTACGCTTAGCAATTGTTTACTTACCGATCTGAAGATGTAAATTAAGACATTGTTCCATTGTACCTAGACCTGCTTAGAACCCAAACTGCACCTTTTATAAGTCTTGATTCTCATCTATCCAGGATGTGAGACAATCAAGCAACATCCTGCCCATAATCTTAAGAATGAATCTAGAAATGAGATTGGATGATAGCAACTGAGACTCCCTTTTTTCAAAGGGGTTGCAATGATCTCACAATGCCAGGAATGAGGGGCTTGATTGTTGTATTTATAAAATGAACAAGTAACAGTGCCCAAAGTTCCAGATTTGTCTCATATAGATCCACGGAGACTCCATCCCATGCAGAAGTTTGTAACAGCCCTGATGACCTCATCCAAGGTAGGAACAATATCAATGGGAAAAAAGGGAGAGAAATGATCAGTGGCCATGGTTAAAAATGTATTGGGTTATATAAGTAAAAAAACACATTTGACCCCTTATTCAGGGTCTATAGCAACACAAACACTGCTGTTACTGCCAGGGGCCAGTTTATTATGATTAAATACATGCCAAACAGAGTGCTCTTTAATCTGACACCCTAAGCAAGAAAATTAACCGGGCCATCTGTAATTCTGCTCTCCGATGTTATCAGAGTAAAATGTATCCCCTCAATATTTTTTTTTCAGAATTTTATATAGCAAACTTGACCTGAAAGTATCAGAGTGCTTTACATGAGCACCAATTGGGTTACATTAGAACACGTTCATTTGTGTTAGGCACAGTGATTTGCCCGGAATCACATGATGTTGAGCATCGTTGCCGAGACTCAAACTCGGTTCCCCAGATTGAGGTCGACTGCCCTTGCCTTTAGGCTACATCCTCTCCCCAAATTGTACAGGTACAAGGTTTTCTTTATACAATACGGTGGTTGGATTTCACCTAATAGAATCTGTTCACATGGCTGTTTAATCTTCCCTCTTCTTCCTCACAGGCTCACATCCGCCAGAAATGTTGTCTACTTAAGCAGAAATTAGTGCAGGCCCCCTGGTATTATTGTACTTTAAGAGCTACATTGTGGGCAAAGTTAGAGAATATTAGAAATAATACAAACAGTCACCTTGAAGCCGTCTTAGAAGGACTGGATTTACTAGAAATACATCAATTCTGGGAGGGCACACAATTATTGACCACATTTTAAACTGCTTTCAAACATCAATTATGTTAAAATAACTTAATTTGGAATTAAAAGTTAATTCACTAATAAAACACGTCGGTATAGTTTTAACCCATATATTTCAGGCACTCTCCAACCATACCTCAAAGAGGCAATAGCGTTAATAATTTCTTCAATCGAGGGTCTGGAAATGTGTAGAGGTGTAAGTTATAGAACGACATTTGGGAGCGACCTACAGCATCTTAGCTATAAGTCATCTGGCGCATGCGCGATCATTGCTAAAGGCAGTAAGGGCCTCTTCAGCGTTTAAAATTGAGGAAAACTATTATGTTACAACTTTTTAAGTCCATACTTCAGGGAGTAAACCCACCACCGTCTTGGTCACTAGCAAAGATCATGATCTTCCTGAAGAAAAATAAAAATCCCTTGGAAATGGGTTCGTATTGCCCAATAACTTTGATTAATGGAGACTCAAAGATCTACTCCAAACTCCTTGCAGGGCGATTGGCACCTATAATCCATAAAATGGTATCAGTCCGACAACATGGATTTATCCCCGGCAGATCAACAAGTGACCATATACAGAGAGTTATCTCTTCATTTGATTTTGCAGAAACTACAGGAGACCCTATGGCCCTTATTCTTCTGGATGCAGAAAAGGCATTCGATAGGGTCTCCTGGAAGTTTTTGTGGGCAGCAATGTCAGATCGGGGAATAACTAAGGGATTTATTAAAGCTATCCAAGGACTTTATGTCAATCCAAGTGCCAGCGTCGTGATAAACGGGAGTATGTCCGAGAGTTTCATGATCACGAGGGGAACTAGGTAGGGGTGCCCCTGCTCGCCTCTCCTATTTGCGATATACATCGATCAATTTATACGAAAACTTGATAGCCATCGTTGCGTGCCATCTATTATGATTAATAACTATGAAACCAAAGTCCTAGCTTTCGCGGACGATATTGCTCTAGTTACCACCAACCCCAAAGAGGCTATCAAGATTGTTGAGGAGGAAGCAGCACGATTCGGCACAACTTCCGGTTATAAACTGAATACGGGGAAAACTCAAATAGTTATTATTATTATTTATTATTTATCGATTTGTTGAGCGCGGTTGCTGCCCAGGGGCGTCCAAGCGCTGAATTTAAACAGAGACGAAACGGAGCAGGGAAGCAGGAACTAGAGGGGCTTGGCGAATAGTACTGTTTTCAGTTTCTTACGAAATTAGAGCAGGTCAGGTGTGGATCGAAGAGCGAGGGCCAGGGCATTCCAAAGCTTGGCGGCGTTCAGCGAGAACAGCCTACCCCCGGACCTAGCTCTCTTCACTCTGGGAACAACTGCCAGAAAGGCACCCGTGGACCGGAGGTTCCTATTAGGGTGGTAGGGGGTGACAAGGCTGTTGTTAATTGCTGCTCCGGTCTATAAATTTATAAATGACAAAGTGACAAAGGGGAAACTTCTACGGAATCTACCGGCGTTTGGAGTATTGTGTGTCTTGCTGCTGCCCTGCAACGCCTTGCCGGACCCGCTGCGTGGGTCCCGCTGCGTCGCGTGACTCTCTCTGTGTGTGGGAGGAGAGGGGAGCCTGCTTTCATCACCAAGTCTTGGACCCCTGCGGGGCTGCGAGCTGCCTAGCAGGGACTCCAGTGACCAGGAGTCCCTGCGTGCATCACCTGTGGCTGCTCTCCCTGCCGGCACCGCCCCCTGCCCTCCCCCTATTTCCATAGGGTGGTGCACCCGCTGCGCGGGAGCGACCGGGGCGAAGACCGGGCAAAGAGCGGGCCGTTTGAGGCCGTTCGAGCACGGCAGAGCCCGGCCTAGGCCCACCCCCCCTGGCCGATCGGAAGGTCTTAAGGTAGGCGGCGGGCTTTGCACTTATATCTCCTGCCTTTTGGTGTTGTTAAGACAGCCTAAAACTCTTGTAAGACTCTCCTATCCGCGCCCCTCGCAATGCCGCTACGGTCAGGCAAAGAACGATCGGTGCAAATCCACACCACCAAGGGAGTCGTCTCTGGCCCCCTTGATGCATTTATTTCACGGGCTACTGGAATCCTAGAGAAGGAAATTGCCATGGTGGAGAAAAGACTTTCAATAGATCTTATTAGTGGCAAGCGATCATCATTGGGGGCTCTAGCTACTTCTATCTCCCCTGCACCCACCGCTCCACATGCTGCCTTTAACTGTGTCCATATCTCTTCCACGGACGCTATTGTCCATCAAGAAAGTGTAGGGGTGAGTCCAACAGCCTGCATCTCGAAGGAAGAAAGGCACAGTATAGATGTCTCTCAATGTAGCCAGGGGGATGATTCACGGAATAGTGGGGGGCCCGAGCTCAGTCAGCTCTCCGGATACCTTCTCCTTAATCACTCAAACAACTCTAATCCTGCCGAAATTACAAACCACCCCGCACCCAATCCTGGTCCTAACGTTAAAAAGAGAAAGCTGGATTCCAGAGTGTCGGGGGAGAGAGACCGGAAAATCCCTAAAACAAATGATGCCCAAGACGAAGGGAGTCAGGGGTCTGAGTTTCCTCCGGACCCTCTAAACCCTTCTGTATTCGCCAATATGCTATGTCCTTCCCTCTCGGCCTTGGGTTCCTCTAGCACTTGCCCCATGTGCCTTAATAGTGACGAAGTTTTGTTAGCAAAAATGGAGGCCATGTTCAAAACCTTATTACTACCTGTTTTGGAGCGGACAAGGCTCATGACCTCAAAAATTGATAGCATGGAGGCTATGACTAACTTAAACCATGCTATGTTACAAACCTTACTTGGCACTAACCATACGGGTGCCAGCAAAATACAAATAGCCACTAAGGCCCCTGTTAGTAATAACATGGCAAGGGGTAATCCACCATCTAACAAAACTTTAGGGCCAAACACCATCACATCTAAAGGGGGAGAAAAATTAAATAACACATCTTCCAAACCAGGCACTAGCACCCTTATTCAGACTCCCAAGCCAAAGCCAAAATCTATGGATAAGCAAAATACTGGTGGGCATCAAAGCGCGGGACCTCTCCCACAATCTTTTACAAACCCTGCCCCCCCCAGCACACAAAGAGACCAACGCACTATCCACAATAATCACAGGGAGGGGGGACGTAAAAGAATATCTACCCCTCGTGCTGACTTACCACCCGAAGCAGCTCAACACACTATTGTCCTGACAGGTGTAGCCCCGTTAAAACCAGGCAGCAAGGAGTCATATGGGGACCTTCGTAATAAAGTCATTTTCTGGCTAAATAAAAATCGCCCTTTACCACCCTCCTCTCCTACGGAGATTCTATTTGTGAGAAGAGTAGATTGGGTGGGTCATGGGACCAAAGACTTGGAGGGAGATTGCATTTTATTCTCGTTCAAAGATATATGGGTGGTAGATGCCATCCGAAGGGAACCTAGGTTTGCAATCAATCAATCAATCAGGACATTTATGTAGCGCACTACTCACCCGTAGGGTCTCAAGGCGCTAGGAGGGGGGGTGCCGTTACTGCTCGAACAGCCAGGTCTTGAGCTTCTTTCTGAAGGCGAGGTGGTCTTGGGTCAGGCGCAGGTCGGCCGGGAGGGAGTTCCAGGTCTTGGCGGCTAGGTAGGAGAAGGACTTCCTCCTGTTGTCGCTCTTCGGATGCGCGGGACATCGGCGAGGGCGTGGCTGATTGATCTGAGGTGGCGCTTGGGAGCGTAGAAGTTGATTCGGTTGTTGAGGTAGCTCGGGCCTTGGTCGTGTAGGGCTTTGTGTGCGTGGGTGAGGAGACGGAAGGTGATTCTTTTCTTGACGGGGAGCCAGTGCAGGTCTCTCAGATGTCCGGAGATGTGGCTGTTTCGTGGGAGATCGAGGATGAGTCTGGCTGAGGCGTTCTGTATCCGCTGGAGTCTCTTCTGGAGCTTGGCGGTGGTTCCGGCGTAGAGGGCGTTGCCGTAGTCCAGTCGGCTGGTGACGAGGGCCTGGGTGACGGTCTTCCTGGTCTCGGTGGGGATCCACCAGAAGATCTTCCGTAGCATGCGTAGGATGTTGAAGCATGATGAGGAGACGGCGTTGACTTGTCTGGTCATGGAGAGGGAGGAGTCCAGGATGAAGCCCAGGTTGCGTGCGTGGTCCGTCGGTTTGGGTGCGGTGCCCAGGGCGGGGGGCCACCAGGAGTCGTCCCAGGCGGAGGGCGAGGAGCCCAGGATGAGGACCTCCGTCTTGTCTGAGTTCAGTTTCAGGCGGCTGGTCGTCATCCACTCGGCTACATTTCTCATCCCTTCGTGCAGGTTGGTTCTGGCGGCGTCGGGGTCGTTGGTCAGGGAGAGGATCAGCTGGGTGTCGTTGGCGTAGGAGATTATGTTGAGGTTGTGTTTGCGTGCGATGGCCGCGAGGGGGCTCATGTAGGCGTTGAAGAGGGTGGGGCTCAACGAGGATCCTTGGGGGACGCCGCAGATGACTTCGGTGGCCTCTGACTTGTACGGTGGTAGGCGGACTCTCTGTGTTCTTCCTTCTAGGAAGGAGGTGATCCATTCCAGTGCCTTCTCCTGGATTCCGATGTTGCCGAGGCGCTGTACTAGGGTGCGGTGGCAGACAGTGTCGAACGCCGTGGAGAGGTCTAGGAGGATGAGGGCCGCTGTTTCTCCGTTGTCCATCAGGGTTCGGATGTCATCGGTGGCAGCGATGAGGGCGGTCTCGGTGCTGTGGTTGGCTCGGAAGCCAGACTGTGATGGGTCGAGGGATCCATTCGTCTCGAGGAAGGCGGCCAGCTGGTTGTTGACGGTCTTTTCGATGACTTTGGCCGGGAACGGGAGGAGCGAGATGGGACGGTAGTTCTTGAGTTCGGTGAGGTCTGCTGTGGGTTTCTTGAGTAGAGCGCTGAGTTCCGCGTGCTTCCAGCTCTCCGGGAAGGTGGCGGTGTCGAAGGAGGTGTTGATGATGTCCCGCAGGTGGGGTGCGATGACCACGTCGGCCTTGTTGAAGACGTGATGAGGGCAGGGGTCGGTTGGAGATCCGGAGTGGATGGAGTTCATAGTGCGGATGGTGTCTTCGGTGCTGATCGGGGTCCAGGCGCGGAGGGTGGTGGTGGGTGGCGTTGCTGTGGTCGTGGCGTGCATCGGTTGGGTGTTGAAACTGTTGTGTATGTCCGCGATCTTGTTGTGGAAGAATGAGGCGAGGGAGTTGCAGAGGTCTTGCGACGGGGTGATGTCGTTGTTTCCGGCGTTGGGGTTGGAGAGCTCCTTTACGATGTTGAAGAGTTCCTTGCAATTGTGTGCGTTGTTGTCTAGCCGGTCCTTGTAGGCATTTTTCTTGGTGGCGCGGATCAGTTGGTGGTGTTTCCGGGTGGCGAGCTTGAGGTTGGCCATGTTGTCCATTGTTGGTTCCCTTCTCCACACTTTCTCGAGGGCTCGGCAGTTCTTCTTGGAGCTCTTGAGTTCGTCGGTGAACCATGGGGCTTTTCTGCTGCCGGGTCTGCTGGGCGGGGTCCTCAGAGGGGCGAGTTCGTCGGCGCAGTTGCTGATCCACTTCGTGAAGTTGTCGGCGGCCTGGCTGGGGTTCGTTGAGCCGGCGGGAGGGTGCTGGCTCAGGGAGGTGGAGAGCTGGTCGGCTGTGATCTTGTTCCAGCTTCTTCGGGCAGCCTGTTGCTGGTGGTGGTGGATCGTCGTTCTTTTGAAGGTGAAGTGGACGCAGCTGTGGTCCGTCCAGTGGAGTCCTGTGGCGTGGCTGAAGGCGATGTCTTTGCTGGATGAGAAGACGGCGTCGAGTGTGTGTCCGGCGAGGTGGGTGGGGGTGGATACCAGCTGTTTGAGTCCGAGGTTGGAGAGGTTGTCGAGCAGGGTGCTGGTGTTGCGGTCGCTGTTGTTCTCCAGGTGAAAGTTGAGGTCTCCCAGGAGGATGTAGTCGGCGGAGGGGAGGGCATGCGGGCTAATGAAGTCGGCGATGTCTTCGCTGAATTGTGTGCGTGGTCCCGGGGGTCGGTAGATCAGGGTGCCTCTGAGGGTTGTTCTGGGGTCCGTGTGGATCTGGAAGTGCAGGTGTTCGGCGGTGGTTAGGGTGTCGTCGGTGTTGGTCGTGATGCGGATGGTGTCTCTGTGGATGATGGCGATGCCTCCTCCCGTCTGGTTGGCGGTGCGGTCACTCCGGGTGATCTTGTAGCCCTCTGGGATGGCGATGGCGATGTCGGGCACTGAGGAGGCGTTCATCCAGGTCTCAGTGAGGAAGGCGACGTCAGGGGCTGTGGTGTCGAGGAGGTTCCAGAGTTCGATGGCGTGTCTGTGGACGGAGCGGGTGTTGAGCAGGATGCACTTGAGGTGGTTGCTGCTGGTGTTCGTCTTGGCGGGTGTTGGTGCGGGGTAGGTCCGGATGCAGGTGAACTTGCAGGCGTGTCAGCTGAAGGGTCCGTGGGTGTGCTTCGGGGTGGCTCGGTGACATCCCGGGATGCCGCCGGTATTGAGTGCGAGGAGGTCGGCGGCGTTGTAGGTTCTTCGGGTCGGCTTCCGTCGGTGGGGCCAGGGGTCCTGGCGCTGGGCGCGGTCCGGTCGCGGACGGGCGCAGACGGGCTTACCTTTGGCGCGCCTTCGGCGCACAATCGGCGCGCCCGCTGCGCGTCAACGCTGCGCGTTCGCACGGTCGCCATATATGGCGAAGTGCGCGGGTGGGCGGAGCAGCTGGGAGGCGGGAGCGGGGAGGGTACAGAAAGAAAAGGGGCGGGGTCAGTGGTGGAGGCGGGAAGCGGGAGGGATGATACGGCGGCAGAAACTAGGCTAAACAGGCAGAAATTGGGGGACAAAAGTGCTAAATAGACAACAAAACTAATCAGATACACAGTACAGTCAGAAACAGTGATACAGCGCAAGCAGCGAGCACAGACCACGCCGCTCGATGTTAGGGGGCGTGGTCACGCGGCGGAGCCGGGGCAGCAAGGCAGAAGGCGGGGAAGCACTGCAGCAGCTGGTGGCCGTGCGGCGCGGGGGTGTCCCAGGACTGGGTCACACTCACCTGCGTCGCACGGTCGCCATATATGGCCAAGTGCGCGGGTGGGCGGAGCAGCTGGGAGGCGGGAGCGGGGAGGGTACAGAAAGAAAAGGGGCGGGGTCAGTGGTGGAGGCGGGAAGCGGGAGGGATGAGACGGCGGCAGAAACTAGGCTAAACAGGCAGAAATTGGGGGACAAAAGTGCTAAATAGACAACAAAACTAATCAGATACACAGTACAGTCAGAAACAGTGATACAGCGCAAGCAGCGAGCACAGACCACGCCGCTCGATGTTAGGGGGCGTGGTCACGCGGCGGAGCCGGGGCAGCGAGGCAGAAGGCGGGGAAGCACTGCAGCAGCTGGTGGCCGTGCGGCGCGGGGATGTCCCAGGACTGGGTCACACTCACCTGCGTCGCACGGTCGCCATATATGGCCAAGTGCGCGGGTGGGCGGAGCAGCTGGGAGGCGGGAGCGGGGAGGGTACAGAAAGAAAAGGGGCGGGGTCAGTGGTGGTGGCGGGAAGCGGGAGGGATGAGACGGCGGCAGAAACTAGGCTAAACAGGCAGAAATTGGGGGACAAAAGTGCTAAATAGACAACAAAACTAATCAGATACACAGTACAGTCAGAAACAGTGATACAGCGCAAGCAGCGAGCACAGACCACGCCGCTCGATGTTAGGGGGCGTGGTCACCCGGCGGAGCCGGGGCAGCGAGGCAGAAGGCGGGGAAGCACTGCAGCAGCTGGTGGCCGTGCGGCGCGGGGGTGTCCCAGGACTGGGGGATGGACTGCAAGACAGGGGGATGTACAAACCTTAGCCCTATCATATTTCTACCCACATAGGCAAATACCCCCCCAATCCTACTCTTTATTTCGCCAGGTTCCAGCTATAAGACACCCCTTGGCACTAACGCCTCTCGACCGCCAGCGCCCTTTTCTTTTTAATCACTTTGGCCCCCTTTCTGACCTTGAG
This sequence comes from Lissotriton helveticus, assembly GCF_964261635.1. Classification (NCBI taxonomy): domain Eukaryota; kingdom Metazoa; phylum Chordata; class Amphibia; order Caudata; family Salamandridae; genus Lissotriton; species Lissotriton helveticus. The sequence goes on from NC_136073.1 coordinate 156,730,561, forward strand.
GCCATTGACTGACTCCACGATCCACCCAGTGAGCTTTCCCCTGATAAAGCAATGGCCCAAGAGCTTATTGGGCACAGTATGGTAAACCCATACCCACTCTGTAACTCAGTGGTTGTGGGCGGAGGCCCAGAGTCTAGGTTACCCAATTTACTGCTCCATAGAGATACTCAAGAGACCTCGACTAAGGATGACCCTATAGCCCCAATAGACCACGTCAGGCACATTGAGGTTAAAAAGGATAGAGGGTATCCACAGGCAGTTATGCCGTCTTTACCTTTGCAACCTCCCCCTTTGGTCCAATCGAATGACAACCTGAAAATCTTGTCTTGGAACATAGCAGGAATCAAGGCCCGCCTCGCCTCTATTGACTGGTTGAACTTTGTGGACGACTACAACATCATCTTGTTGCAAGAAACTTGGGCAACTGAGCCAGTCTACAAGTTGGGTTTCATTAACTTTTTTAAACCTGCGATTAAAGGGGGCAAAGGGCGTGCCTCAGGTGGTCTGACGATTTGGGTGAAACAGTCTCTGGGTCTCCACCCAACTGAGCTCTCTGTTCAGCATCCGGATCTCCTTCAAATTAAATTAAGCAAAGACAATCAACGACATGTGTACATTTTTAATATTTACTCTAGAAGTCTGCCCGGTGGTCGAAGTTCGCCCTTGTTGAACATTATCGACTATAAAATCTCGGAAATGGGCAGCGAGAATGTCACTATCCTAGCTGGAGATCTAAATTGCACCATAGAGCCATTGTTTGACATGGGAGACAGTTGGAGCATGGATGAGGACTCTGTTTGGGACATCCCCGATCTAAAAGTGGCCAAGAGGGCAAAAGCAACAGAGGCGGCTGTGTCCTGGATGGCATTCTGCCTAAATAGGGGCTTTCGTGCATGTAATGGCCGCTCAATTTCGGACAAAGAGGCTAATTGCACCTTCGACAATGGGCGGAGCCAGAGCCGTATTGACTATATCTTGCTAAATATGGAACATTGGCCGTTATTAATTGACATGGCAGTACTACAGCGCCCGGAAAGCGATCACAACCCGCTGTCATTGTCCGTGAAACTACCAGGCCTAAAGAGACAAGAGGAGCCTACCACCTCTCACACAGGGGACGCACTACTAACTAACGATAGGAGGAGACTGAAATGGTCCCGGGTAATGGAGGATAAATCTTTATGGGACAATGTTAATACAGTGGCAAATAACTTGTATAATGAGATGTTGCAAATTGATTTGTTGGGGACAGACACTGGTTTGGCTAACAATGTTATGAAATTACATATTAGATGCTTCGACCAGTTAAAATCCCTTCTTTCTCTCCCGTGCAGAAGTGCTTCCACTAAAACCAATCCCTTGCCCCAGAAATGGTATAACAAAAAATGCAGGGAGGCACATTCGGCTCTTATTTTGTCTATTAAATCACGGGACATGGTTGCAGTTAAGGCGGCCAGGCTCCATTATAGGAAAACCCTTCGGGAAGCTAAACGGGAGTGGGAAGATAGGTTCTGGTCTGATCTTTTGGAGGCGTCCACCTCAAACAATCAAAAAAAGTTCTGGGATCTAGTTAAATGGGGGAAAAACCCTTACTCTTCCACCCCGGCTAACAATGTGCCTTTGGAGGATTGGGTATTATTTTACTCTGCCCAATTCAGAGCCGATGACCCCAAATCTATAAATCCCTTGGGTAGGACGCTCCCGCTGGTTCCCCACGGGGAAAAAATAAAAATAATCTTTTCAGTTGCTGAGGCCGAGCTGACCCTGGCCCTGACTCTACGAGGGAAAGCCCCCGGTATGGATTTGATTCCGGCGGATTTATTTAAATCCAACCCCGCCGTGTGGCTTCCGTACATAACTATGATAGCTAACTCCCTAGCCCACGGAGCCACAGTCCCAAAATCGTGGAAGGGAGCTGAGATAGTCCCGATTTATAAAAAGGGCGACAAGTCCATACCAGGGAATTACCGCCCGATCAGTTTGATCGACTCTATTCAAAAAATCATAGCACGTATGATCTTGGGGCGGGTCCAGGGATGGATCAAAACAGAGGGCATTCTATCTCCCATGCAGGCGGGCTTCAGATCAGGAATAAGCACCATAGATCAGGTGTTTAGACTCTGCCTGATCTATTGGAAGGTGGTCTGGCTTGGCGGCGGTACCATCTTTGCTGCATTCATTGATCTGAAGTCCGCCTTCGACCTGGTACCAAGGGACAAATTGTGGGGTGTGCTGGAAAATTTGGGATGTCCATCAGAACTACTGGACCTCATCATTAGATTCCATGAGGATAACTATGCGAGGGTAAGGTGGGGCGGCCAGGGACAAGTGACGGATACATTTCCCGTAACTCGAGGTGTCCGTCAGGGGTGTGTTCTGGCCCCAACACTCTTCCTCCTTTTCATTGACCAAGTTGTTAAATTCTTCATGGATACCCCCACTGATGCCCCAATGTTGGCTGGGATGAGATTCCCCCTTCTCATCTTCGCCGACGACACTTTACTCCTCTCAAGAACACGCAGCGGACTCCAGCGGGCTTTGGACCGCTTTGAGGAGTACTGTGCTATTAACAACCTGGTGGTAAATGTGGGAAAAACGAAGTTTATGGTTTTTACTCAAAATCACCCAGTTCGGAGCTCTGTGAGGTTGAACGGAGTTAACCTCGAGCAGGTTGATACCATGACCTACTTGGGGGTCACCCTTGACAGCCGTTTGAGATGGAAAGACCAAATTAACATCCAACATCTCAAATTTGCAAGGCTGACTGGCTGCCTCGTTAAAGAGCAAAAGGAATCTACCACAAAGCGGGTTCTACCGGCCCTCAAGATCTATGACGCTAAAATCTCTACCGCCATTCTTTATGGCGCTGATCTTTGGGGCTATATGGACCTGCTCAACTTATTTAAAACCCAATGTAAGTTCTTTCGTAACTTAGTAGGTCTTCCACAGTCGTCCCCCTCGATTCCCCTCTGCCTGGACCTAGGGTCCCCTCCGATCAATGAGATGGCTAGCTTTAGGATGGTGGCCCTGTGGAGACGTATATGGACGTCTCCAGATTTATTTCTTTTTGCAAAAGAATTGGCTGAAGTTAGGTCTATCACTGGATCTGGGAAAATTCCATGGTTTTCTGCTGTAAAAACCATCCTTACTGATATGGGCTTAGAACATCTTTGGTCATCCCCCCAATCCAATGTATTTCCCTCCAAACATGAGTTTAAATCCCTGTACTGGGCCTCGATCCGTCTAAAAAGAGTTTCACTCTCTAACAATAATAGTCTTACGGGCCGGTTTTTAACATTCAAACTTGACCTATTGCGAGAGCCCTATTGGGATATAATAACCAGACCACTAGATAAAAAACTGTACCATCAGTTTAGAGTGGGTTCTTTGCCTCTGAACTCTTTCTCAAACAAATGGTCCACAGGGTCATCAACCAACTGTAAAAGTTGCCCTGGTCATAATGAATCTGAGGGACATTTTCTGTTTGCTTGTCCTAGATATGCTGTACCCCGAAAGAAATGGCTAAAACCTCTGTTTCAAAAATTACCATTTAAAACATCTGCGGAAGCCATCTGGGCGCTTAAGACCAACACCTCTGAACTTATTGTTGTAAGTCTGGCAAAATATTTGGGCTAGGCCTGGCTCTTAAGGCTAAAACAAATGTTATAGCTCCCTTGGCCACTCATACTGTCTCGTAACTTGATAGAATATGTATCAGTTTAAATCACTTGTTATTAGTACTTTCCATCTGCATCCCTTGCATATCTGGCAAGAAAGGGCTCACTGATGATGAATACGAATTGAAATGTTTCCTTTTTTTTAAAAAAAAAACATAATTCATTTCTTCTTAACTTTAATCAGGTTTTTCACTAATTGATATTTAATACTTTTTTACATATTCTCCTTTTTGGTCTGTTTCAAATGTGTTTTGTATCTGTCTTTTGATGGTTGTTTTTTCTTTCTTTTTTAGTTTGTTTAAAAATTTGATTTGTTCGATTACTCTGTATTTTAATGTGTCTTTTATGATTTGTCAAAAAATCGAAATAAAGACTTGAAACCTGAAACCTGACAAAGTAGAGATGGAGGACGTTAGAGTTGTGGAACACGCTACTTATCTAGGTGTCAATATAAGCGCCAAGATAGACAAAATTGTACAGATAAATCTTGATCCATTATTAGGGCGCACCAGAAAAGATTTAATTAGATTAGATAATTTACACTTGACTATTGGCGGCAGGTGCAATTTGATTAAAATGCTGATCCTACCTACATTTTTATACTTCTTCAGAACAATTTGTCTTGAGTTTCCCCCGTATTATTTTAAAAACATAGAATCTCTGTTTTCTAGATTTATTTGGGGATTCAAGAAACCACGAAGGGCACTAAAATGGATTATGCTACCAAAAGAAAGAGGGGGGTTAGCGATGCCAAACTTCAGGATCTACTATTGGGCAACAGTGGCCAAATATTGTACAAATCTGATAGCTATTGATTCTAGTAATCTTGCGATCCCGACCCCTCAGGAAATGGTTCTAGGAGATAGAAGCAAAGGGTGCTTATGGCGACATATTAACAACATTTTTTTAAGAAAACTAAACTCAAGACTATTTTGGGAATTTGGAACGTTTGGATCAATATCCGTAAACTCCTAGGGTTGGGACGTTCCTCATGCTATACTCCAATTAGCGGCAACTCTGATCTCCCAGAGATTTTTCATGATGGTTGTATGTCTAGGTGGGTTAGGGCAGGAATTACCCAATTAGGTTGCTTCTATATCGTAAATCGATTGAAAAGTTTTGCAGAGCTTCGAAATGATTATAATGTCAATAATAGGGATTTATTTAAGTACTTACAGGTTAGGGATTTTTTGTTAAAGAAAATGGGGGGGCGCAGTAATTTCCTAAATATCGCAGCAATAGATAAAATATGTTCGGAAACTACCCCTAGAATCGGGGAAATCTATAAGGAGTTTATTAGTACTCTCCCGGAAGATCTAGACAAACATCTTGCTAGGTGGCAGGCTAAACTATCCGTACAGCAAACAACACCGGATCGTGCGCTTGAGCTTGCACAAACATCGCTAATGTCAATAAAACTGCAAGCACAATTCTACAAAACATTTTTTGCCCTTTACTACAGTCCATATAAAATGGGCAAATGGGCCAGTGGCTCTGGAACTGCTTGTCCACGCTGTTCATTAGTGACAGCTAATGATATTCACATGTTCGCCACGTGCTCAGCACTTACCAACCTTAGGACAGAAGTATCCAATTTCATTTCGGATATATTCCAGTTAGGAATCACTATTTCCACCGAAGAAATGATCTTAGGAGTGGCTGCAACTGAGTGCCCAATATACCAACAGGGGCTGATTTTTGTAGCTATGGCGGCTCTCTGATTGTGTATAGCCTCTGCATGGCTGGACCCCCATCCGCCATCTTTCACACAATGGAGGGCTAGATTACTAGCCATATGGAGCGCGGAGGTGGCCATATATAAAAATAAGGGATCAAAAAAAAAAGGGTTGATGATTTGGGAACCGTTGCTACTCTGGATAGAAGCCTACAGCTAAGAGAAATATATTTAAGGGAATATCCCTAAGGAGAAAGCTGATGTGTGAATCTCTTTCTTCATTCTTTTCTTTTTGTTTTTTTTGTGTGTTTTTTTTGTGTTATCAAATTTTGTGAGTCTATGTATGATCTAATTTGCTCTGGAATTCTACTTCTTTAACTTATATACTTCAGGTGGTGCAATCGAATTATGTTTCTTGACCTTGGTCTGCTAGTGGGGGGAGGGGAGGTATGTACTGTATTAAAATGTCAAAATGTGAATAAAACTTTAAAAAAAAAAAAAATGAGCAAATAATTTATTTAGCTACATATTGCGAGACACATACTTGATTTAGGGTTAGCCTATTTCTCAACATTGTGTCAAAAATGACCTAAGTAATGTATGGGTCATCTTCGCCTGGTGGCACAATGCACCAAACTATAATTATTTCTAGGAATTTACATAATAGGAATTTCTTCTGTTCCGTGGAGAAATCAGTTCACCATTTTAGTCCCATCAGGGTATCAAAAAACTGTAACTTACAGAGGGCATGGAGTGAGGAAACCATTGGGTAAAATAGATTTGTAAGAGCCTGAAAAGTGTAATGTTGAAGACATTTCAGAGACAAGGAAAAACTCACCGGAGGAGATTACATGTCCGTGTTACAGCAGGATAACAGCTGTTATTAAAAGAATATATAATTATCAAGGAAAATGCAGTTTGGGGAAAATTGTAAAGGAAATAATCAAGTAACGAAAAAAGTGTCAGCAAATTGTTCTAACAGAAGAAACCATCCTCAATCTACTTAAACAAATCTCTTTGAGAACAAAATATCTCTATGGCAAGCACAGGCATTAAAGCAATTATCTTAATTGCACAAACAGATACACTGTAACTCATGTGTGACATTGAAATATATCCTTCATGTCAGTAAATGCAAAGGTGGTGTTAAAGATGCTGGTGTGAAGGGGGATAATGCCCCCCAAGATAAAGTCTCCGCTCTTGGTGTACCCCTCTCCCTTCCGGTCCTGCATCCTACATCCGGGCTCCCCAGAGGTCAGAGGGAGAGCTGCAGACAGGGCGAGGAGGACACATACAACACAGGCCATAAACCTGTCACCCCTGAAACTTCTGAAACTTCTGAGAATCATAGAAGGGTCCCACAGAGAGGTGCGCCTAGAGGGCCTACTTCTGAGCGCGCAGTAGGGTTTTTAGCATCGAACATAAACCTTCACAGAAGCTGTGCAGGGTCACTCTGCTGATTCTGCTGATTTTAGAGAAACCCTTCAAAGTCTCTGGACCTTAGCCTTCAATTGGGTGTAAAAAGGAGAACCTCTGCTCGTGACCTCGGTCTGGGGGATGCCAGTTCTCAGGCCAGAAAGCTCTCAGGGACATTTATATTCTGTCCACAATCCCTGCAGACATCCTGTCCTCCGATGGCTCGAGAAAAATAGTCATCTTTATTTTCGTCTCTAATGGCTGAAGAAAAACCTCATCATTAAATTTAATAGCAGTGCATGAAATTCCTACTGAAAGAGAACCATGCATTGTTTAGGACCCAAGATACTTCTTTGATATTGAGTAGTAGCTCAGGCTTCTGAAAAAAAATGAAACACCTGCCACAAAATCTCAAAATGGCACCAAAGTGGGTCCAGGCCTGAGTGGCAGGGAGTGTGGACGGCCCTTGGGCTAGTGATGGATAAGTACTTTTTCCAAAATAAATGACTGGCTTCAGGTTTCTATGTCCACTAGGGCCATAAAGATGCATGAGGGAGCAGACAAAAATCACCAGCGTTTTGGGATAACCACTGTTTAAGACACTGAGAAGATCTGTAGAGTTTCAGCATGTTGAGAAGAGAACTTGTTCCCTTTAGTAAGAGTCATGTATCTCCATTTAGAGTGCAAAGACCAAGAGTAATCACAATTAAACACCATCCTTCATGTTCATGCTTGTTACAAAATGGAGGCAATAAGGATCTTAAAGTGCAAGTGTAGCCTTATGAAAGAAAGAATACATATGTTGATATGCGAGCGAGTACGATACATGATTCGGTCAGCTGTATCGTCTTGGTTTTAGCAAGACAAAACGGCTGTCAGAATTGGACTTCAGGGGGCCATAGGAGGCCCCCTTTCAGCCAGAGCCCTTCAAATCGGTCTCTGGGGTGCCCATGGGTTCACCTGATCCATTCATGCACAGTGTGGTGGGCAATATGGGGTGCCCACCATAGGGTGTATGCTCTTCCCCACCCACCCCTTTTGCTATGGGAGCCTGTGTACGCGTTGGTACTGGGCTCCCATAGAGTTCAATGAGAGTCCGAGCGAACCAACTCCGTCAGCATACGGCTGCATCGTACTCGTTCGGTCAGACTTGTACCGAGTAATTTGCTTGGAAAGCCTGCCAGATCAGAGTTGTACGGAGGGCTTTCCTAGTGAGATCATAATCTGGCCCTAAGTGTGTAGACTACAGAAGACAATGCCTATCAACTTGCAGCAAAGTATTTACTAATTTTGTTTAAGCTAACTGTGGATTTTGCGAATAGAGTGAGAATTGAACTACCCCTGGATAATACCAATCCTAGAGTTATGTATTTGTAGTGTTAGTGATCTATCCTTTAAAATACACGCTAAAAAAACATGAGTCTCTATTTAAGTTTATCACGCCACTTGTCAAGTTTTCCAGATCTAAATTTGACACGCCCTGTTTACTTGCCTGGAAGTTGCAAAGACAACTTGCTCCATTGTGTCTCATCTCATGAGCCTGTGTGCCTCCTAAAATGTAGGATACCCAGCAAGCTACATAAGGGAGCACTCCAACTTTTTAATGGAGTCAAATAACCGGGACAAAAAAATAAAAATAAATCCTCTTATGTCTGTGGGAACAAGGGCAGAAGGGAAGGTAAGGCCTAATTCTTTTCAGATATGGCTTGTAAGATGTCCCCCAGGGAATAAATCTCCCCTCCCCTATTGTGTGCCCCGTCCCAAGACCTTGTGCCCTGGTCAACTGCTGTTGAGCTAACAAGTAAGACCGTAAAACTTTAACTCCACCCTCCCTGCCACACTGCACTGTGGGACATGAACTTCCCACGACCCCATTTTGGAGAGTGCCAGTCGCCCTTAACTGCAAACTAACAATCACAGGGGGTTGGCTGCCCCAGTGTAACTGCTCCGCATGCCCACTCGGCCCGCAAGTTCTTCTTGCCCATTGTTTGAGGTGCCCCCACTCCTCTCATTTCACCCCCTTCCCCCAAACCAATGTTCGTTACACATTCTGACAACTAATCAGGGTCCAGAATATCCATCAATTGTACTTATGTTCCCACCTGTCGCAGCAGGCCCACTGCCCAGTCTGCTTCTCTTACTCCTTCTTGTGGTTGCCATCAGGTGATCTCTTCATCATGCTGTTAGTCCTACCAGTGTTGGGGTTCAGGGCTTCCAGTGTTGGCCAACTCCCCTTTTTTTAATCTAGGACACAGTCGGGGACTGCTCCCTGTTCCGAATGTTGTTTCCAATTGCTTGGGAGTCTTCATCGGTTGAGGTGTGAGGGTGGGTCCTCCTCAGAACTCTTGGTTGCTTTGGCCCCTTAGTGCGCCACCCCTCCAGCCACTCCCATACCTCCTCTGGTGAAGTGAAGAACCAGGATTTCCCTTATGCTATGACTTTTAGTTTGGCTGGGAATAACACCATGTATTTGATGTCTCTTTCCCTGAGGGTTCTCTTGACCTCCTTAAAGCACCTCCTTTGTTTTTGGACCTGGTAGGATAGAATTGAGAAAAAACGATGTTGTAGAGTTTCCATATTCAAGATCTCCATGTGACCGTGCTGCCTGCAGGATTACATCTCGGTTTCTGAAATTCAGCATCCGAGCTTTGATGGTGCGTGGCTGGGCCCCCGATCTTAAATGTGGGACCGGGACCCTTTGTGCCCTTTTAACTGAGAAGAACTTTGACAGGCATTTGGGTTTCAGGTGTTTTGTAATCAAGTCCTCTACAAAGAGGTCGACACATTGGGCTTCTGCTCCCTCAGGGAATCTCACTATCCGAATGTTGTTTCCCCTGGATCTGCCTTCTTGGTCCTCGTCTCTTGCTTCAAGGTCTTTCTGTTGTTTTGTTAAATTACACACTTGCTCCTCAAGCGACTTCAACGAGGACTGGCGCTCACAGATATCTGCCTCTGCTGTGTGTACTTTTTCCGACATCTTTTGGAAGTCTGCTCAAAGGAAACCCACTTCCGTAGTTACAGAGTCTATTTTAGGCTCCACAGATGACTGGAGGGTTTGTATCACCAACATTATTGCTCCTAAGGAAGGCTCTTCTGAAGTCACTGGACTGGCAGGTCTGGTGCCCTTCTCTTCATGGGAGCTTGGGAATGCATACTTGTCCATCTTGTTGGATTGTGGTAGTATGTTCCCCTTGGGCTTCATCTTCTCTCCTGTTCTGAATTCCGTGCTGAGAGTGCCTCTGGGGAGTGGGGGGCTAGTTACATCCTGTCACGCTTCTGTGCCTGGGCACAATTGTGCTCCAGCCTCCCCGGCTCATGGACCCACCGCCTCTTCGAACAAAATCCCCGGGCAAGGCTCCCAGGCTGTATTCCACCGTCTCCATTTGGGACCCACTCACAGTGCCGGGGGGACCTGTGTCCCATGGCCTCATCTCTGAGCTGGTATCAACAAAGTTTTGGCAGCCGCGGACCGCCTCCACAAGCTCTCTGTGCTGGCCAGATGAACTCCCAGTTCCAGCCTTATTTTGATGGCTTACCCTCCCACAACCAGGGGGATGTTTGCTCCTAGGCAGCACCTGTGCCCAGTGCAGGCCTGGGGTTTGTTCCACCCACTGGGTGTCCTGCATGAGAGGTGCTTATTTCTTCTCCTCTCACATCTCCATTGTGAGTGAGGGCAGGTTTGGCTGGGACCCAAACTACGGGCTTCCAGGTCTCAGGTTCCCTTGATGCTCCACTATGGTCCCCAGGGCACTCAGGATGGGAAAGGCCCCTTCGTCCTCATTCAGGTCGTCTCCACATGTTAGGCTACGTCAGGGCTCTCCCAGGTTAACTGCGCAAGGTTATTTATCAATGCTGTTCGCAGGAAGCAAAGTGACTCCGGTACTCCTCCCGCTCATAGCAGTTTTCCCTCTGAGCTCGGACCCAGCCTACCTCTCTTAAGATGAACCTCACTGTGTCCGCTGCACTGTCAGGCGCCGATCAATCAGAAATATCCTTCCAATATGGCCACCGTTCTGGGTGTTCCGCTACAGCCCAGCTTTCATGTGTGTGCCTTGAGGGCCTTTAGGGGAGCTTGATTTAGCCTCACAGAATTATGTTTACCATCGCCGGGTCCCGGCTTCACCAGCCTCCACTATGTCGGCAGCGGGCACTCTCACCTCTGCTCCTCTGCAGGCCATGCTGCACTGGAAGTGCCTCAGCCTAGTTGCATCACCCTCCTTGCCGATCTTGTTATCTCCTGTTCTGGGGTCTCCCCGGTCCCCATGGGGCCCGGCACTGAGCCCCGATTTATCACCGTAGGTATGGCTTTCAATGCGTGCTCTTCCGAGGCTGTGAGGGTAGGATAGGGCTATGGATATTGGATTGTGGGCCAGTTATTCAGTGGAACTCTCTCGTTAGGTGGCCATTACTTTTCGCACCAAGTCATGCCCCCTGACCCTGAAGAAACTTTTTTAGGAACATTCGGTGGCATGCAACAGTGGCCATTTTAGAAATCACATACAGGGGTAAACATCTTGGAGGAATTTAACAGCAAGTTGTTTGAATGGCTGTGACCCAGAGGTCTCAGAATTGGATTTGCTGCCACGAACAATGGCAGTAACATAGTCAAGGCCATGCCAGATTGAGGCTATTTCAGGGTCCTGTGTTTGGCCCGTTGCATCAACTTGGTAGTACAAGACTTCCTCAAAAAAGAAGACATAGTCGGCAACATACTATTCACGTGTAGAAGAACCTGCACTCATTTCGGTCATTCTTTTAATGCCCTAAAGCAGTTGTGGATTATTCAGAATAATAAAAGAGAAACAGTTAATCCCTGATAAAGGTGGTGCCAACACTTTGGAACTTGACCTATTACATGTTGCAACGTCAGTTTGAGCAGTACAAACAGATCCATGACTATGACATTCTAAGATGAGGGGATGCAGTTGAGAAACGTATTACCATGGATGCTAACAAATGGGACCTAGTCAAAAGCGTGACATAGATCCTATCCCTTTTGAGGTTTTCAAACCGAATGCAAGGAGGACAGTACGATGGGCCAAGCTGTCACGTTGTTGTATTTCCTCCAGGACCATGTAGAGAAGGTGTCTGAAAGGTTTGCCCCTACAGGTGTGAATGAAAACACAGAAGCACATGCCTTGGTTGAGAGCTTCATTTGTAATACAAGGTTACAACATAACATATTTGCATTCAAAAAGCACATCTGAGTCTCACTACTTTTAACTTATAGTACAAAAAAAGTCTACCCACTTTCAATCCTTTTTCTGAAGGGGATGCTTGAAAATATAAGAGGTGATTGTATAGCAAGCCGTAGACTTGGAAGAAGTGCACCTGCAACTTTAAGTCCCACCCCGCAGTTCTGGGGTGCCATCTTCAACTTCCAGAAAGGGCATCAACCAGAACACCAAAAACAATGGCAACAAAAGGACCAGACCCAAACTCTGTATTGTATTGGTTTCAATCAGCAGGGCTTAAATCCAGGGCAGAGACAATGGCAAAACATGCTGAGCATGTGGCAGCAGCAATGACCATCAACATGATGTTCCAGGAGTATCTGGATGATCCAAAAGAAGTCTATGTGGATCACAATCTGTTGATGCATTGGAGTGGGAAGATGTGCCAAAGGCTATAGCTCTTCAGGTTGGCAATAAAGTATCTGGCTTGTCCGGTAGCCAGTGTGTCTGCTGAGCATGTGATCAGTGCAGCAGGCACAGTTTTTATACTGAGAAGGACCAGGATCTTGCATTAAAATGTTGCGAGATTGACTATGATGAAAAGGAACCAACATTTTATAACACACAATTACACTGTTCCTGAAACAGCAGAGTAGGAAAAAGAGGCAACTGAACAAGTTTGTTAGCTGATCAACCTCTGGGTGAACCACCTGAGCTTAAAGATGAACTCTACTTCCCAGACTAAGTATATCAGTTCCCCTTTATAACTTTTTAATTATTTGTAGTTGAGCATTTATCTTTGAAACAACAAAAGTAGCTAGTGGAACATTATTATTTTTTGGTCAGATATATGCTGCCCCACCATTTTTTAGTCACATGTATTTAAGAGATTGCAGTTGGACCTTTGTGCATTGAAGAAGCCTCCACAATTCCTTAATGAGACTGGAGACCAACCCCTCTTGCATGCCTATTTCCTATCCTTTTTCGCATCACTTAGCACTAGCTGGAATGCCCCAAAAGTTCGCTGAATTGCAAGAGTGCTGCCAATACCATATTCTAACATGTTGCCTACATCAAAGATGAACAACTTGTAGCTAAACTATCTGTGCTTGGTTTGGAAGAGGTAACAACAACTATTGCTAACAGTGAGGGAGTGACTGTGTGAGTGATGATGATTTATGATCCATCATGTGGTGACTGACAGTGAGGGAGGGGGTGTGTTGAACTGTAATACGGGATCTCTCTCAAGATGATTGATTAGCAAAGTTTGGGGCCTGAGTGATGGGCAGTCATTTTCCCCTGGAGGTGATTGACCTTTAGAAACGTGCTTAGCGAAAAATAATTGACCTGTATAGTCCACTCCTATGATGCTTCTGTTTTTTTCATCATCTAGGACGGATGCCCAGACAACTGTGGTATTTACAAGACTTCCAATCGGTTGCTTGCATCACAGGGGAGATAGTGTACCTACAACTGTGCCTAGATTGTAACAGGTAACCATTGCATCAATGAGTGATCTGTTTATCAAGTATCTGTGAGAGATGATTGATGTGGTGGCTGACAGTGAGGGAGGATATGTTGAACGGTAATGCAGGAACTTTCTTGAGGTTATTGATTTGCAATGTTTGGAGCATGAGTGATGGGTGACATTTTCTTCCCCTTGATCTTTCACACTTAGCCAGATTTAATAGCAGGTTCCTCTCATTCTTTCTGGTTCTTCAGAGACTAGACAGTTACTTTAGTTAACAATCAAAAACCTATGCAAAATACTGCAATTGTGTTTCTCTACTTGTTCTTCAACAGCATTGCTCTACACATCCATCTTGCTTGGGTTATGATTACTAGTCTGGGACAGAGTTACTTTGAGTCAGGAGGAGGAATGAAGAACTCTGTTTTTGAGCTGCAGACTACCTCATCAACTATTAGAAGCAAGAAGTTATTGACTTCAGTTCAAAGGTAAACCAAGGGTCTGAGGCCTAGTACTCAGCTATGTGGAATGGAGAGATGTGCCTTTATTGGTGAAATGCTGCTGTGTGTGTGTGTGTATGTGTGTGTTGGACTTGTGACAGAAGTGAAACTCTGAGTCCCCTTCTTGTTTGTTTTTTTGCTCTGCCTCTGAATCTTCTTGAGGCAATCCTCATAAAGCTTACCTTCCTTCAGGCCTTCTCCTTGACTCTAAAATACAGTTTCTGTTTTACAATCCACAAGCCTGTCTAGTCGCCTGCATGAACGAATGGCGAAAGATGGGCTCAACACTTAGTGATGGACATTCCTGAGGAGATGCACCATCTAATTTTGCAATACAGTGTAATTTTTTTTAACACTCATATTTGGAGAGCTTTGAGGGTGCGTTTACAACTGACCTAGAAGACAGAATATATATATATATCTGATAACTTAGATCTTGGGGTTATAAGGATTGTTTGCAATTCATTTACCTGTACTCTGTCATACTCATTCCTTTGTTTCTTCCACAACAAATTGATGGCGAAAGATGTGCTCCTAATTTCCTAGATTAATGTTGTCATTCTGTAGTGTTTGTCTTTGTCAAACCTTTCCCGAAATTCCCTTTCCCATCCATTCATCAATCTCATGACCCTCTTCCTCTGGGCTGCGTGATTTATTGAGATGCGGCTTAGTTTACCCCATCAATGGATCACACACTAGCGGATGTGGTGAAATCAACACCAAGTTACCATAGGATCTTCTAAGCAACAGCCCACACTGTCCCCATTTACCCACCTCTGCATTAAAATTGATCTATATTTTAGATAAAGAATGAAGGACATCAGTCGTCAACATTATCATTCAGGCCTTGTGTTGCAGAACTATAAACAGCTAGCCAAAGCGTGTCGACTCTAGACTTTGAATCCATTTTTTATGACTCAAGGATTTCGTAAGTTACTACTAGCTCCCCAAAAGCCAAAAAATACTTCTAGACTATTGCTTTTATTTGTACTTTATAATTATCTGGAATTCTTTTTGTGTCATCATGTATTATTCTGGTGCAATTCTTTGGGAAGCTTTGATATAACCATTACTCTGGTGTCAATTCTTTGTAAAGCTTGGATATAACCCACTAACTCAGTCTTTGTATTCCCATTTAGTTGCCTACAATGGATAATCAATCATTCAGATTATTCCTACAGTAAGAGCTCAACTTGGTGGTACTGGAAGTGGGGCATTGCTTGTAAAGAGGTGATTTTTTCCAATGGAGGCTCCCCCATTGGGGCGTTGGGGCATTGCCCCACTGCTTTCGCAGTGCGAGAAGGCAGAAACATAAATGGTAATAACTACCATTTAATGTTTCTGCTTCTCACACTGCGAGAAACCAGAAGTGCCTGTTTGGGGGTGGGTGGTCCTGCTCGAGAGCAGGGGGGGAGTGGCTTGCCCACTGTTGTTGGTATTGACAGTTTGGTCGGCCAGCTCCCTGGTGGGCCTCACCAATCACAACGCTGCCATTGAAGAGTTGTGATTGGCGGAGGGGACAATGAAGGCTGCCTTTCCTGAATGACAATGAGAGCTGCAGCTCGAATTGGAAAATGCAGGACGGCGGTAGTCGGGACCCATCCAGAACCTGAGGTGGCGCAGGACTGTAAGTTTTAGTTTCTATATTTTTTTGTTAAACCTCTCCCACCTCCCCATCCCCCCTGCGATTACCCCATTTCCCCCCCACCCGCCCATCCTGCCGGCCGCGACTGTTGATCGTTATTCTTTATCTTTTCGTTGGAGTTTAGTAGAGTAGATTAACTTTCATTAGACAAATTTGTTTTTCTTCCAACAAGCGTAGGGATCTGTTTCCATCATTTCCTTAGAGTTTGTGTGACATTGAATGACTTCCTATTTGAATGCATCTATATTTTGTCATCAGGTAGCTAGCTCGATGTGTGTTAAATCAAATAAATCCCAAACATCGAATTAAGCAACATGATCTACAGTAAATGTCAGTCATTTGCGTTACAAATTCTCTAAATGTACGAATCATGAGGTGAACAGTCTGAAGAATAACCAGGCATTTCCGTTGTGTGATATTCTGCAATACACACAAGGGCTATTTAAGCGGGATGGAGCGAACTTAAACACAAAAGGAGAACGTCTCCCTAAGTAAGCATGCTGATGACGAGGGATTTCGAGAGGGAGGCCAGGATAGTTCACAGGGTGGGACATGGAGTACAATACATCTGTGTATGTATTTCGAGTTCTATATTCAATTTCACTCCAATGAGATAAACGCACTAAGGTTAGCAGCATAAATGCATCCCCACCAGAGGGAAGAGAGCAAAGGATGACGGGACAGGTAGGACACTGACATTGACAGAGCTCTGGTACTGGCTAAGCAGAGGCTGTTGACCCTTCCTCGTAAGCCGGTTTGTGGTAGGGAAAAAAGGAAGTAGTCTCTTGGCTCCAGCCCTCTTTCTCTCTTTTGATTATTTTGGCATGGAATCCTGGGAAATATAATGCCTCTGTAAGGAAATTGGAGTTACAATAAACATACAGTAGTTCCCAGTGGTTTTGTGCTACGGTGGCTGAGTTCAAAAGGGTAACAGCCTGCAGTATGTGTTGTACCAACACATCGTCTACTTATAAGTGTTATTGTGGTGTTAGAAAAATATGGAGGCTGCTGCAGTTTTGTCATTTGTCATCTGTATTGATATACCACACTCTGGAAATGAGGGTGGAAAAATACAGAAGTTTCTAAACGATGTTACTGCAATTATTAATAGGCTGCGTGACTCATGAAGCCCTCGGGTCAAAGATCTTTCAGGGAGAGTGACCGTTCTAAATTTCACCCAGCCCTACTTTACGGCTTGCAAGTGGATGCGCTGCACTTTTTCTATTTGGATATTTAAATATATCTAGGATTGGCACGCGGCCTCAGAAAACTTTAATTTGCTCTTTAGAGACAGTTAAAAATGGTAACCCATAAATCCTCTATTTCAGTGACCCTCCGGCCTCCGTAGTTGTGAGGTTCTCAAGTCCAGATCAGGTGTTTTATTTTATTCATAGACAGCAGTGGGCTTTGTTTCCCTTTCTGGTAATCAGAGGGCGTGATCAGCATTTGTAATCAACATGCAGGTATGCAGTTCACTCTCCTGTTTCTGCCCCCTAAACATGTCGTCCTTCCATCCATGCTGTATCCACAGGCTGCATTGGGTTTAGACTCTGGTCTGTGAGGAGGCACCAATTTCTGTGACGTTTTGCTTCTATCTTCTATTTCAGTGTATAAATATGTGAGAGATGTCTGTGTTCAGGGTGAAAGGTGTAAACGACCTAACTCCCTTTACAAAATTGTACATACATAGATGTGTGTATCCCAGTTCTATGTGTTTGGGAAGAATATGCTATAGCTGTTGTATATTTGTATGTGTGAGAGAGAGCGAGAGAAGCTTGCACTACCGCAAGTGCTTGTGCTGTTCCTTGCTGTTGGCGATGTTTTGTCTGCGGCTGTACTCCCTGTTAGTGAATCTAGTTAAAACCCTTTGAATGATGTGGGGTTTTTGCAAATTCCTTTCCTGCTATAATTTTTAATCCTCTTAAAACTGTCCAAACCAAATGAAACTACAAGTCCCAACATGCACAGTGGTGTTTGTGCAAAGGCCAGGTCTAGTGCCATGTTATGACGTGAGGCTCTGACGGGTCTCTTGGATGATTTTTCATAGCCAAGCTATGTCTTATGTCACAACACTCTACTCATCCCTCACAGCTGCCTTTAAAATGGCCTTCCAATCACTATACTGTGCTGAATCCCTTACTGCTGCATTTAGCATATCCATCAAACGCTATACTGTGCTGTATCCCTCACAGCTGCCATAAGCATGGTCCTCATCACTATTCTGTGCTTTATCAAATGAAACTACTTTTTTGCATGGTCTTCCTCCCCCATACGGTGCCTTTTCTGTTACAGCTGCCATTAACATGGTTTACCTTTACCTTACTGTTCATTATCCCTCTCCACTGCTTTGGCATAGTCTTCCATCACCGGGAGCTTTGAGGGGCAGAGAAGGAGCTACCTCAGGCTTTAGCTCCATGTGCATCTAGTGATGATCGGCCTTGCTCCCTACGCTCCCTCACCATTGGGCACACATCCCGAACCTTTATGCCCTACCACTTTCTAATGTCACCAGCTGCCACTGATTTCTTCCCTGTTATTGCTTCATCTATATACAGGAAAGACAACTATGGAATGAGGTGAACTAGTTAACTTAGTAAGTAAGTAACTAACTGCTACTATCATTAATCTAGGTTGTTGTAGACAATATAGGTCATGGCAGCATACCCCTAATGGTCGGGATAGTTAGAGAGGTATAACTCTATAACTAAGTGCTACACTCTCTCTTACAAGCACAAGAATAGGCTGGATAAAAGCTGAAGGCAGCAAAGTAAAATTAAAACAAACTACTTCAGGCATACATTTTAATAACATAAGTTAGTTACCCCTTTATTTGTTTACAAAGAAACCAAACCTTCCCACCCACACAACATGCCCACCCCTCTACCCGAACAAAACTAACCCTAGACCCAATGTTCAAAAATTCAAAATGTCCAAAGAAAGTCAGACCCGGACCCAACTCCCTTCCCACTCTCTCCACCCAGCACCAACAAACAAGTCCCTCCCACCAAAACAACATGTTTTTAAAAGGGCAAGAAGAGGGCATTGTGGATGCCTGTCCAGACCTGGTCCAGGATTTGCTCCATCATGGTGCGCCGGCTCTCGATGGTGTCAAGCCACTGCAGGATGTGGAGCAGCCATAACCTGTTAACAGTGTGTGATGGGGTGGCAGCAGTTGATAATCTGAGCTGGCGGCAGAGCCAGGAATGGGAAGGCTGGTAGATTGGAGGCTGAGGGCCACTGGTTGCACTGGGACCTGCCTGAGAGACATTTGTTTCCTCCTCCTCTTCTTACCGGATCACCAGGCACCAGTATTCTTGTTTGATACTCTCCAGCCTCTGCCACCGCAGCAGGAGCAGCCAGAGTGAGAAAAACATAAAGAAAGAAGATGAATTGCAAATAATTTTCTGTGCGAACAATTTTTTTACATTACTGGGTGGCACAGCAATAGCACATTGCTGTTCTCCTAGGGCATAAAAAAAACTGACTGTGTGTCTGAAATATATTAAGGCAGAATAACACCAGATTTAAAAACAACAGTAATTATTTTTTTTTCTTTCAAAGGCTTTTCAAGTAACTATAAACAGACACATTGAGTGAAAAATAAATTACCTCTCAATAATGAGGATGTCATTGTGCACTATGGAGTTCAAGTAATGTGTTGTGCTAAAATAATGTAGCCATGCTTGTTGCTAGCCAGCCATCAGGTATTTAACTACTGTCTGCAGCTGGGGCAGCTGTAGTTGACAATTATCTATTTTTAATTCCAATGGCCATGCACTTCTCCAAATGCATTTGTTTTTCCACACTTTTGAGTGAGAGTTTACTTAAGTTCAGAGGCGCCGAGGGAGGTGCAGGCGTGGGCGGCTTTTGGGGCAATGCCCCAGCGCCCTTATGGACGCACCGCCCCAGTTCCTTACGCCTCTTCTTCCCCCAATTCCGTGTCCCCATCTTTACCTATTTACCACTCTGTCCTCTCCAACACTCCCTTGAGGGCCTTGGACCTAACTTCGGCCCCCAGTTCTTATTCTTGTAACCCACACCTACCTTCCTCTTCCTCCTGTGCATCCCCTATCGCTTTTGTTAAAACCACCTTGCCTTTTACTAATCCTACTCTAGGATCTGCTCAGCACCCCTTGCACCAAATCTTACTACCCTCCATGCTAATCCTCCTCCCTTTGTGGACATCGAGACCATTCTCAAACAGGATTCTATCTCCCCCCTGTAACTGTGGTAAGGGATATACTCTACTATCCAATACCCCTCTCACAATTGAGTCATACCCATTGTCTCATTCTGGACTGGCTGCGGAGGACATTAGCCTCCCTTACCTTGAAGAAAATATAGCTGACCTCAAGCAGGATCTCCTTGCTGTCAAAGAGATTATGCAGACCCTTTTACAGTTCTCCATGAAGATGGAAAAGCTCTGGAAAAAGTACCCCTCTCCGGGAACCAATCATCACAATCCACCAAAAGTTTTTTATGACAGGTACGAACAGTCCTTTATCTTCTCCCCACTTAGCTCCAGTTGGAGTTCTAGGCCTCTCCCTAACCATCATTCTAGGCTCCGTAGGTTTTAGCCTCAGTAGTCCACTGAAGACACTCTCGCTCTTTTATTCTCGTACAGTGGCTTGGGGGTTTTCTCCTCCTCTAACTCTACTATCAACATCCCTACATAACCTCGGACCCTGATAGGGAACCTAGGGTCAACCTCAGATTGGTTAATAAGTAAAACCTACTTCAAATAACTACCTCTCATCAAGAAGTGGTCACTACCAACCCTCACATCAAATCAATGCTGTTTAACTAACTCCAGATCAGCTGTGAAACATTCAGCAGCTATTTCTGAACTCATCATTTTCCAAAATGTTGACCTATTGCTTCCCACTGAAACTTGGCTCAATTATGCCTCCACCGCTGTTCTCGACATCTTAATCCCTCCTGATTATGCCATTAGCAGATGCGATCGACTCGTTAAAATGGGGTGGGGTGGGCATTGCTTGCATTCATTGCTCCAGCCTCACCATAAAACAATCTCAAAATGCTTTGCAGTCTTCGTGTGAGCAACTAGTCACCGAAATCTGGAATAAGGGCAAGATTGTTTGTGTGCTCTAAACGATTTATCATCCAGTGGGTGATAATATGCTCTTCATAGAGCAAATCATGGAGGTCATTGTCTCTTGTTCACACCAACTCTGCCATATCTTCATCGGAGACTTTAACCTCCATTGGAATGACACAAAGGATCCTTTAGTATGCTCCTTTAAGGCTTTCCTTTCCGATCTCAACTTCTCACAGGTCTGTAAGGGACCTACACATAACAAGGGCGCCACCCTCGACCTTATCATAGCTAAAGTCAATATCATACAACTGGGTAACATTGTTCCCTGTGGCTGGTCGTATCATCTTCAAACTTTCTTCCACATCCTGGAAAAGTTCACGCGAAGACAGGGCCAACCTCTTAAAGCTAAAAAACTGACATGCAATCTGAGAGACATCAACATTAATGTTCTAACTTCCATCACCAATAATAGGCTTCAGCCACCACCTAACATGACCAACCTGGACAATCTTTCTGATCACTACATTAGCTCTGTGGCTAATATTTTTGACACTACTGCGCCAAAGTAACTCAAAAGGATTCCAGTCAAACAATCCAAACCTTGGCTTAATGGAGCCCTAAATGATGAACCTTGCAACCTTAGGCTCTCAGAGAGGCTTTGGAGAAACTCGCCCCCTACCACAAGCCTCATTCAGCTAAGGAAGGTGAGAAGCACTCAAAAAAACACATTTGCATAGCTAAAACTGACCATTTCAGGGCTAAGCCAGACGGCACTAAAAATAGACCCAAGAAGCTTTTGAAAACATCAAGCAACAAGCTTACCACTCTTCCAACTGGATCGCAACACCCTTGACCTTGCTTCCTAGTGTGGAGGACTTCTCAGTGCAGTTTTCTGAAAAAACTAGGAAAATTGAACTGGAGCTGAAACCTGACACTCCCATATCTGAACTACACCGCATCATCGGCTGAGCTTGCAGAACCTTTGGCGGTGTCCTTCCACATTGGTTGTTCTCCCAAAAATGACACCTCTTTGAATTCTTTTCTCCTTCCAGATGTCACGGAGCTGCTCTACGCTATGGCATCCTTAAAACTTTCCAATCATTTCAGTGATCCACTACCTGCGACGTTTTTTAAAGATCTGAATTCAGCCATTCTTCCTCTTTGGTCCCAGATCATTCATGAATCTCTCCTGCAGGGAAGGATCCCGGATCGCCTCAAGATTGGTCAATTCACTCCAATCCCTAAGAAGCCCATCACTTATTTATCTGATCCTAACAACTTCCAGCCTATCACCAGCATCATGACTTTAGCTAAATTGCTCAAGAAATGTGTCCACACACAGCTCTGCAACCACATAGAGAAATTTCAACTACTTGACCTCTACCAGTCAGGTTTCAGAGCAGGATACAGTACTGAAACAGCACTAACTCACATTGTAGATGACACCCTGAGATCCCTTGATCAAAATGCCCCTTGTCTTCTGATGCTTCTTGACCTGCCCTCAGCATCAACCATAAAAACTTTGATCTTCTTCAACATAGGATGGGTCTCTCCGGCCCTGTCTTAAATTGGTTTGCCTCTTTCTTACATAACCGCACACAATAAAATCAAAGTTAACCATTGCCTTGCAACCAGTACCCCTGTCACGATTGGAGTTCCTCAAGGATCTGCACTCTCACCCAGTCTTTTCAACCTCTTTATGGAACCACTTACCGACATTCTGAACCTTTCTAACATTCATTACCATATGTATGCGGATGACATGCAACTGTACTTGAAGATCTCCTCTCCAGAGGACATAAACAGTTTAAATGATGTACTTTCATAAACTCAATAATGGCTAGCCCAGAACCATCTGTTGTTAAATACTCTCAAAACAGAATTCCTTCTGATTTCCCCCCGCAACCATTCTGCACCTACCCTGGACTGGCTTAAACAACTCACTGCTCTTAACTGCACCCCTGATGTGGTTGATTCCACTAAATTGTTAGGCATTACCGTAGACAAATACCTAAATATGCAAGCTCACATCAGTGCATCTATTAGGGGAGCCAATTTTCAACTCAACACCCTCGAGAAAATCAAGCCTTTCCTTCCGCCTGAGGACATCTAGCCTGCAGTACAATCCCTGGTTATCTCTCATCTGGAATATGGTTTGGTGACCCTTGCTGGGCTTCCTAAAGCTAGTTTGGCCCCACTCAGAGTCACTCTAAACGCATCAGCCAGGCTCATCACAGGCTCCAGAAAGCATGACCACATCACCCCTGACATTTTGCAACTAAATTGGCTGGGTATCGAAGCTAGGATACATTTCAAGATAGCTTGCTTGACGCATAAAGACATACATTACAACACCCCAGTTTACCTGGCAAAAAAGCTTGAACTATCTTGCTCATGTCGGAACTTAAGAAGTACGTCCACCCTACTTTTGAAACCTCCCAAATTTAAAAAGAAAAGAACGTACAATTGTGCCTTCACCGGTCTTGCTCCAAGAATTTCCTACTGAGATCAGATCCAATCCTTCCACTGCATCTTTCAAGAATGTGTAAATGTAAATGTAAATGTAAATGTGCTGGATTTGTAAAGCGCACGGCTGCCCGTAAGCGTCCCGGCGCTTGCTTAGGGAACCTGTCCTGGTATTCCCCTGTGAGAAACCCCGGCAGGGTGTCCACAAGGTGAAAGCCAGGCATCCCGCCGCGAGGGGCCATAGTGGAGATTAAGCAAGCTATTGCCCCGAGTCGCAGAGTGTGACCCCGTGAGTTGAGTAGGCACCAGAGCGAGAATTGTCGAGTCCGTGGAATTTTTGAGCCCGAGACCCACAAAGGCGGGGAATCGAACCCTGGTCCACGGTCGATCTCAGCTTCCAGGTCTGCCGCCTCTAATCACTGAGCCACGCTTCTCCCGTGTCAAATGGCTCAACATGTCAAATGGCTATTCTTGAGGGAACATTACCAGCATCAACCTGTACTCCTTCTCAAGCCCCACCTGTCTACAGATTTTAATACTTATCTTACACTGTTGATTCGATTTGTCCTATGCTGGTCTGTTCAATTGTTATCTTGTTCTTTGGCCCTTCTGAAACTGTACTGGTCCCTCCAGTCGGGCCGACTACCCTGGCCATGACCTTCCTTTATTTTTTTCTCCCTGTGTTTGACAGTGTGTTGACTTAACTACATCATTTGTGCCATTGTGTTGGTTTATTCATGCTTTCGTCAATTTGTACAGCTCTCTGATACCCGTTAGGGTCATGTTCGAACTTTATAAAATTTTTCAAATAAAATAAATTACATATCACATTTGATTGGTTCACAAAGTTAAACAAGCCAGGTGTGGAGAAATGGTCAATAAAAGACATATGGTGTTGGTTGGTAAATGCAATGGGAGTAGGACCTCATACTTTTTTCCCAGCCATGCTGCACTGGAAAACTGCTGGTATACTGTATAAACTATAAAATGAATAAGACATCACACAGCATTGGAGGGTGGGTGGACCATGATGACCATGGCCACTATCTCATAAACTGAAACATTAGAGCATGAGCAGAAAAAAGAAAGCCTTCTCAACATACATATGGTGAAAATTGTTAATATTACCAACTTACTTAGGGATGTAATCTTAGCACAAGACTGTAGAGTATCAAAATGTATTATTCAAAGTCTTACTCTTACAGTACCACATGAAATATAGGAGAGAGGGAAACATTACCAACATAGCAGAAGATAAGTGAACTAGTGACTAGAACAGAGACCGGAAAAAGTCTGCTTTCCCAAAAAAGAAAACCATATAATATAAGGGAAAAAAAGATAATGCAGGGAAAACAGAAATTGAACAAAAACTCAATCAATTGTGCTTTGCACGAGTGAGCTCATAATAATATCCTGTCCTTGTCACCATATGGAAGGAAGACGGCAGACAAGGGTGTCAGAGAAACTTTCTTTTTCACTAGCAACACCAGTCACCGGGCAGCAAACCCCATCCTGAAACCCAATACCAACATTCCAATACCCCAAGATTCTACACTAGGCCTACAACATTAGGGAAATAATAATGATAATAAATAATAGCACTTACTGGGGTTAGAAGAGTCTCGGCAGAGGAGCTGGTGCTCGGCACCTCCTGCTTACCAGCTTCTCCTGGACCTTCAATGCCCCTCTTTTTACCATTAGGTGCAGGTGTAATAAAGAAAAAGATTTTAAAAACAGATTAGGGATTCAGTTACTCTCCACAAAATTAATATGACAGGCAAATACATTCACATAATAGGTCACCTATAGTATTAGTTCAAACTCATGTCTATTGACTTATAATTGTTGAGTTGCCCATGACAAAACACATCGCTATGAAATAGCTTGGATCTGTAGGAGCTACATAAACAAAGTCATACAGAGAACACACTACTCACTAATATCACTGATGCGCTATAGTGACAGAAGAACAGTCCAAAATAGTGTCTTAATTAATTAGTCAAAGCAAGGGCCAAAAATGAGTACAATGAGGTAGCGCTGAGCACCTGCAGAAACTAGAAAGTGGATCACATAATGATATTCCAACGTAAACTGAATATAACTTACCTCTGAATGTGAGCCGCGTGCTATTCGTAAAAAAAGTTAGCATTATAGAAGACAAACACAACAAATAATAATAATTAATACTCACCGAGCCCAAGAATCTCGATGCCTAGCAGGTCAAGCAGGTTCTGTTTGCAGTCCATGATATCCCCCCAGCAGTGCATCAGCTGCTGAATGGTGCGCTTACCCTGGCTGGTGCACCTCACACACCGGTGCACCCTCCCCAGTACAACCGGTGCTCCCTCAAGGAGTATCAACTGCCGGGCCTGCTGCCTGCTACCAGCATGGAGGGGAGGTGGCGCTGCACAAATAAAACGAGTGCTGCCACTTCCTGCTCTCTAAAGATCGATGGGGCTGCACACCTGGGTGGCAGCGCTGCCTGCAACAGAGACATACTCCCTCTGCCATGGTGCTAGGTGGGTTAAAAATAAGGAAATTGATAGGAAAGAAGAAATAAGGAAGTACAGGGAAATAAACAAAATACAAAAAGTCATGACATTTTCTTTCTTCAAAAAAACGTAAAATATACAAACACAAAGATGCACACTAACATAATAAATAGAAATAAGGGGTAGATACATTTTAAATAGGGAGGATTAAAGAGATTAAGACAAATTCAGCAAAATTGGCCCAGCACCATAACAGAAAGTAAAAATCAGGCTGGCTGCTCCGATGCGAACTGCATGGTGCAGTACATGCCTGGCTTGCATGTGAGGACGCACATGAGAACCGCATACTGCTGTTTGTGTGTGATTTGTAATGCGAGGATGCAATCTGCATGGCAACGCAAACAGGTGCCCAGCAAACTCCACAAGCATGAGGAACTCTGGATAGCATGGAAATGTTTTTAGCTACTTTGCGGAGTTCCGCATAGCAAACCTCTGCAAACTCAGCCCAGGCCCAGTTCTCTCTCGTGCTATATAGACTTCCAGGGACAAGTCTGTCTCTCTCTTTCTTTCTCCTCATCTCTGTCTCGCTCGGGTTGGGGTGCCTGCCTTCTCTTGTACAAACACAGTAAGATTGAGCAATCCCCATTAATACAAAAGGAAGCTGTCCAATGGGCAGGGTCTTTCTGGGCGTCCTGCTCAGGGCTTGTAGCCACTGACCCTTTGGAGGGACCTTTCTCTGGGTGTCCACACTCTCAGGCCTAGCCGAGCATGGTAGCCAAGGTGCAGGTCCTAATCCAGACTGGGAAGGGGCCCTGATTTAGTAGTACAAGACAGTTATACTTTTGGTATACGGGATCCCTTTGACTACTGCACCTCTGTGCCACTGCACCTGCTGCTTCATGCCAGATAGGCCCTGGGCTACCTGCAGTTTGGGGTGACATAGGTGGGGTGGAGGGTTGTGTGTCTGTTTCACCTCTCCAGTAGCTACCTTCACCCCTGCAACCCCCATAAATAGGGTCCAGCAGCAAACGTTCTTGTTATCTTAATGCCCTGGGACCATTTAGGGAGAGAAATTAGAGCGACCTTTGAGAAGCACCCCCCACATGCAAGAGCCACTAGCGAGGAAACACCCCCTGCACCCCTGGATCACTGTCCAGATGTGCTGGGTTTAAGGCCAGTTCCAGCACTCACCAGGATGGAAGCTTTCATTAATCCGCCGCTGCTCCCATTTCTACACCCTCACTGCTGCCCACCACACACACACCCCAGCCTGACAACTTTCAGGCCCCACACACCCAGAAACCCTCGGCCCTGATCTGATATGCATAGGGATGTGTCCTGGCATGTGAAGTCCTCACTGATATCCAATGTGCAGTCCTTGCAGCTAACACTGAGAACATCTTGATTTAATACTTATACATGACACCGTTTGCTCTTGCCTTTTCTGGCATATGGGGCAGAAAACATTATTTTACCCACTTTACAAAAATCAGTGTCATCTTATCGTCTGCACACCTAGTATAGATACATGTATAAAATAAAGAGTTGAATATGTTTATGTATTTCCATTCTTTGGTTCGACCAATAGTCCTCTTTACACCATGCCTTTTGAATATAAAAAATGAATATCTGTTTTTTTTTAGCATAAAAAAATACCTTTCACCCACTCTATGGCACCTCTAATTTTGGCATATATGAGAACTGAGGTGTTGAAAGGGCTCCACGCAAATCAAAATGGACTAAAACATCTTTTGCAAACATATGGGCTGGATGGATGTTTGACATTAGCTACAAAGGGGCAGATGTCCCGTGCACCTATTTACAAGTTCATTGATGTTCTGAAAAAAAGAGAAAAGGTTACAGAACGTTATAGTTAAGAAATGCCATTAAAAAATCTTAGAAATTCTCTGAAAAGAACAAATATTATAGGGACGCTATAGTTAGGAAATAGAACTTCAAAAACCTGAGAAATTCACAGAAAACAACAAAAGGTCACAGGGACGTGATAGTTATAGTCAGATTTCCCTTGAAAAAAAACAGTGAAATTCAGCTAACTATGAGGTACACCCCACAATGCACTGCTTATGACCTTACAAATTACATCACTCATGACTTGGTCAGTGACACCACTCATGACATCTCAAATGATACCATTGATGACAACACTGATGATATCATCCAGTGATTTAGAGTGTTATTGAAAAGTTTATGAGAGTTAAAAATATGTACTATGGTACCACAAAACGTGAATTAGCATAGTTTGTGTACTGCTAATAAGTGGTGCTATTTCTAACATATGTTATATGAGTGGCACAAAGGTAGCAATTGGTAATTAACCAGAAGAAAGAACTCCACTTGGGTAGATATTTTGAGCAAAACTATGGACTCTTGTTGCATAAATGGGCAGCCCCGGGGACACCACCTCCCTGGGGCTTTGTTAAAAAATTGGAGTGGGGCACACAGACCCCCCTCTATTGCCCTGAAGGGAGCCAGGGACCACCACCTTCCTGGGGACCAACTGAAATGTAAAGGGGGAGGAATGCCATTTACGAAACAGGGACTACCACCTCCTCAGGGCTTGGTTCCATTTTTACAAGGAAGGGGCCAGCAGGGGTTTCCAGGTCTTGGCAGTGAGGTAGGAGAATTATCTTTCTCCGGTTCTGGTCTTGTGGATCCTGCGGATGGAGGTGAGTTGGAAGTATCAGAGTTATCTGATGGGTACGTGGAATGTGAGATGGTTGTTCTGGTACGCTGGTCTTTTGTCATGTAGAGCTTTGTAGGCGTGAGTGAGGAGCTTGAAGATGACTCTCTTCTTGACAGTGGTGTTGCGTAATATGGCTGCAGTAGGGACTGTTGAAGACGAGTCTGGCAGCGGCATTTTGGGTGTTCTGTAGTTTCCTAAGCTATTTCAGGGTGATGCTGGCTTAGAGTGTGTTCCATAGTGTGTTGCCAAAGTCGAATCTGCTGGTGATGAGTGTGGGGGTGACTGTCCTTCTGGAATTTGTGGGGATCCATCTGAAAGTCTTTCAGGGCAGGTGGAGCCTGTGGAAGTAGGCTGAGGAGACTGCGTTGATTTGGCAGTTCATTGTGAGCAAAGAGTCCAGTATAATGCCAGGTTTTGTGCGCAGTCCATATGGGGGGAGAACCCAGAGCGGCTGGCCACCAGAAGTCATCCCAGGTCAACGTGGAGGGTCCCAGGATGAGGACTACGGTCTTGTCAGACTTGAGTTTGAGGCAGCTGTCTTTCATCAATGTAGCCACGGCCTTCATTCCACTGTGGAAGTTGGTTCTGGCAGTTGAGGGTTCACTGGTGAGGAAGAGGATCAGTTGGGTGTCATAGGTATAGGAGATGATATTGAGTCCATGGCCTCTGACAATGACTGCGAGATGGGCCATCTAGACATTTAAGATGGTGGGGCTCAGAGAGGAACCCTGGGGGACTCCACAGCTGATCTCCGTGGGTTATGAGAGGAGGGGTGGTAGTCTGACTCGCTGGGTCCGGCCGGTGAGGAAGGAGTGGGCCCAGTCCAGGATCTTATCTCGAATGCTGGTGTTGTAGAGTCTGGTGATTAGGGTGCGGTGGGAGACGTTATCGAATGCAGAGGTCTAGTAGGATGAGGGGTGTGTTTTTGCCCCAGTCGAGGAGGGAGCGGATATAGTCTGTGGCGGTGAGTAGTGCAATCTGTGTGCTGTGGTTGCTTTGGAAGCCAGATTAGGAGGTGTCCAGGACATGGTTTGCTTTGATGAACTTGGAGAGCTGGGAGTTGGTGGCCTTCTCCAAGACCTTGGCGGGGAAGGGGAGGAGGGAGATCGGTCTGAAGTTCTTGAGGTCTGTCAGGTCTCAGGATGGCTTCTTCAGCGAGGGGTTGATCTCTGCATGTTTCCAGTCATTGTGGAAGGTGGCGGTTTTGATGTAGCAGTTGATGATGATGCGGCAGCGCTAAGGTGCGAGGGCAGCAGCTGCTCTGTGGAAGATGAGGTGCAGGCATGAGTCTGTCAGGGCTCCTGAGTGGATGTTCTTCATGTGAATGGTCTGTTGAGGGGCGGCTTGGTTGTGTGCGATGGTGGCGGGCGTGGCAGCCGGGTCTATGGTATCGAAGCTGTTGTAGATCTTCTTGATCTTGTGTTAGAAGAAGGTGCTGAGTTTGTTACAGTGGTCATGGGAGAGGGGAATATCTGTGGTCTTGCTGTTGGGCCTGGTGAACTCCTTGACCATGGGGAAGAGCTCTTTGCTGTTGTATGCTTTGGCATTGATTCTGTCTTGGAGGGCTGTTTTCTTGCAGGTTTTCAGGAGGAGGTGGTGTGCGTTGATGTTGGATTTGAAGGTTGTGTGAGTTTTTGGGGGTTTTGTTGCTCCTCAATATCTTCTCAAGACATCTGCAGGTGCGTCTGGACTCAATGAGGGCGGGGTAAACCAGCTGGCCTCCTTGGAGCATTTCTATACTGGTCTTCTATTGATGGGTGCCAGGGTGTCTGTGTGGTTGGAGATCCATTGTGGAGGTTGTGTTCTGCAGAGTTGGCATCTGAGGGTGTGGAGTGGTTGTGCTGAGGGAGTTTATGAGGAGTACTTCTGTGGGTCATGATCCAGCCTCGGCTTGGGTAGCGATGATGGCCGTGGTGTACAGTGGGCATGTCGAAGGCGAGGTCTATGCAGTGATGGTCGGTCCAAGGAAGTTCAGTGGTATGGCTGTAGCTGATGTTCCCGCCAGTGGGGAAGACAGGGTTGAGCTTGGGTCTGACTGTGTGAGTTGATGTGCTGATTATCTGCTTGAGTCCAATGTTGGCAACGTTCTCGCAGGAGATAGGGGGTGTTCTGGTCACTGGGGTTGCTCAGGTAGAAGTTGAGCTCTCTGAGTAAGATGTAGTCAGTGGATGCGAAGCCTGGGGTGTGATGAGGTCTACGATGGAGTTAGCGAAGGGGACTTGGGGGACCGGGGGCCTATACACAAGGGTGCCACAGAGGGTGGTGTTGGGGTTGATGTGGATTTGGAACTGGAACTGGAGGTGTTACAGGGTAGTTTTTGGGTTGTTAGAGTGCGTGATTAGTTGGAGTGCCCCTTTCTGGATGATGGCGATGCCTCCTCCTGGGTGGTCGGGCCAGTCCTTTGGGATGATCTTGTAGCCATAAGGAATAGCAATGGTGATGTCCAGTCCAGATCAGGGGTTGGTCCAAGTTTCAATGAAGAAAGATGTGAGAACAGGTGGCATGAAGGATGTCCTAGATTTTTTTGGTGTGTTTGTGGAGGGACTGCACGTTGAGGAGGATGCAGTTGAGGCAGACGGGTGCCCTGTTGGTCAGCTGGGTGGCGAAGGGAGTTGATGGATAGCGTGGATGAAGGTGCGGTTGAGTTCCGGCAGGCAAAAGGTCCAAGGGTCTTCTTTGGTGATGCTAGGTAGCAGGCAGCATTTGTTCCCGGGTTGAGGGCAAGGAGTGTGCTGGCATTGTAGTGGAGGTGGGTCTGAGAACCAGGGCCCCTGGCTCTGAGCATGGTCCAGGCACGGACGGGCACAGACAAATTTGCCTTTGGCGCACCTTCAGTGTGCGCAACTGCCATTAAGTAATGCTGTGGGGAGATTGGATAGCTGGGAGGGGAGGAACACAGGAGTGGGAAAGGACACTGGAGGGTGCAGGGTCATGGGGGATCGCAGTGGCAATGAGGAAGAGGGCAGCAAAAAATGGGAGAAAAGGAGGGAAAAGTAAGCAAGCAAGATAAAAGCAAAAACCAGAGGCAGAAAAGCAAAAAAACAGAGCGAGGGCTGGAAAGCGGCAAAAGAAGGGACAGGAGGGCAGTCATGTAGCAGAGCAGTGACGCTCTTCCACTGGACCACCAGGGAGGAGGTGCAGGCATGAGCATGTGGGAGGAGGAGGGCCTCAAACGCCTGACCTCCGGGTCAAAGGCACCAGCAGCAGCAGAAGGGGACTGCAGTAGCAGCTACCAGATCGCACTGCGCTCTGGAAGGAGCAAGTCCGCTAGTGCTAGATTCAAAATTGATTACTTAGGCCATTCACTGTGCTACTCTTAATACCACACTGATTATTTCAAGTGTTTGTGAACCTGCGAAGAGCACAGAAATAGAGCAACAGGTGAGAACTTTGCATAAAAAGTGACAAAGTACCAAAAGAATATACAGAAAAAACATGGAATACAATAAAATGATCTAAATGTAATAGTGCACTTGCATTAAAAATATAGATACAGCAACGGAGGTATACTTAGCAACTGCCACAGCCAAGGGGGACCGAGACGTTTAGAGACTCTAATGAAACTGGAATTGAAATGGACAGAGCAGTGAGCCTAATAATTAAGTTATCCCAGATAAATTGAAAATATCTCTCCTATATTCAGTCCATTGGGGACCTTCGTGTTCAGTTCAATTACAAGTCAAGTCAAGTCAAATTTTATTGTTTAAAATTATTAAAAATTATTACAACATGCATTTGAAATCATCGTTAAAAATTAGTAAATAGTGTACTGAATTGTTCACAAGGTAAATGAATAGACTATACCATCAATAAAATCTCAAATAATTCATTTTGTTTGTACACTTCTTACTTGGCTAAGCTTTTCAGTATACACTTTCCTATTCACTGTTTTCATGGGTCCACTTGTTGTAGGAGAGATTGAACTTTCCTCATGTATTTGACCCCCCTACATGCCAACATAGGAGATGATCCATCCAGCCATCGAATTACAGCTTGCCTGCATGTTCGAATATTCAGTTTATTAAAAACGTTCTTTAAAAGCTGTCTCCTTAGATCTATAAGAGCTGGGCAAGCACATAGCAGGTGAGTTAGTGTTTCATTTTGAAATCCGCATAGACGACAATAAAGGTCAGTGTGACTACCTTTCCAGGATGGTAGCAAGTCCTTTGAAAACTGTAGGCCCAGCCGATGTTCTATATATCTTTGTTTTATTTGTATATTGAAATGACTTTCCAAATATGGCTGTGGTTTTATCCCGGAATATGAGTTTATTACTGTCCACCCGTGTCGTCGTTTTGCGGTGCTTGATTTGTCTTCCAGGTAGGATTTCCATTTGACCGCATTGTTTGTAATTTTATCGAAATTATTTCTATCTGGCATCAAGTGCCATGTTGAATTGATTCCTAAACAGGTCAAGGATTGTGACAAGAAGTCTCCCCAACTGTGAGTCACGTGCTGTTTCTGCTGGATATCGATTTCTTTCCAACACAGGTTATCCAGTGAGCCTTCTTCTGATGCACGTATTTTATGACAAAGTTTTGCATAAGTACCCATACTGCGAAACCTCTGTTTCAGCAGGCCAAATTCTAAACGGACCTGCGCCGGTGATGCTGATTTTGGGAGATTTAAAGCTGCCTTGTATACCTTTGTTTGCAGGCTGTTTAACAGCCCCGCCTCTTTGCCACACCAGGTGGCCAATGCGTAAGACAAGGTAGGTAAGGTTTGCGCTTTTATCACTTTCAGCAGGTGTGTGTAGTTTGGGCAACTTAGTTTTTTTTGTAGTTGCCGGTATGCATAAATCAGGGAATGTGCTTTTGCCTTCAGGTCTAATTTGTGTTCCTTGTTTGTTGGGCCTCGCCCCAGTTTCAGACCTAGGTACTTGTATGATACTTCCTCCTTTATTGGGGTGCTGTTTGCGTACCATATGAATGTTGGTTTTTTCGGGTCTACGATGCGGACCACTTTGGTTTTCTCTTTATTCAGTTCCAAGCATTCATGTTTCAAGTAAGTGACCAAATTGTTGATCATCCTTTGCAGGCCTATTGGGGTTTGACTCAGAACAACAATATCGTCAGCGTACTGCAGGAAGGGGATTGGGATTTTTGACAGGTGCGGTGGATGACCTTCCCCGACCTGCATGTGACTGACGATGTCTGCCATGTAGAGATTAAATAAGCTTGGGGCCAGTACACAGCCTTGTTTTAAGCCCTGTTGTGTTTCAACTTCAGCCGTGATGCTGCTACCGTCTCCCAGTTTGACTCGTGCCCAGGTATCACTATACAAGCTTTTTATTGCCTCCAGTAGGTTCTCCGGAAGGCCCCATGATCTCAATTTGTTCCATAGTCTGGTTCGATTCACCCTGTCAAAAGCTGCTCGCAGGTCTATAAAACAAGCATACAATCTCGTCTTCTTTATTTCCGCTTTTTCCTTCAGGAGAGCCAGAGTTATTAAGTTTGTTAATGTACCAGTCCTTGGCCGGAAACCCGTTTGAAACATAGGTATGATCTTTGTGTCTTCCATCCAGTCTTGAAGGTGTGACAGTAGGCATGACCCATATAATTTTCCCTCCACGTCCATCAGCGATATCAGCCTATAGTTCCCCGGCTCGTTATGATCACCTTGTTTGAAAATGGGATGGATTATACTCCCGTTCCAGGACTTGGGCAGCTTGTTCTGTCTGTAAATTGAGTTAAAGAGTGGTGTTAAGTATTCTGCCCAGAACTCAGGGGAATGTTTGAAGATGGCGTTTGGAAGCCCATTAGGACCTGCTGCACCCTCTTTTTTCAGGCGTTTTATTATTAATTTTAGCTCGCCAGCTGTTATTAGGGTGTCTGATACTGTATCTTCTGATTGTTCTAGTGTTATAGTTGATTTGTTGACAAAATTCCCTATATTCCTATTTTCGCAGTCCGGAAATGGCTTCTTTGTGTCTTCAGGTTGAATGTTTTGTGTTCCCAGAATTTTCCCCGCATGTTCAGAGTTTCTAGCGCATATTTCGCACTCTGTTTTACAGAGCCACTTTTGATCCTCCTCCCTGTCAAGAAACATGTTTTTAACGTGCTGGATCCACTTACTTTCTCCAATGCCTGCCTCCTGTTTTAGATAATTGCCCTTTGTAAGTTTATTAATGATACCCCAAAAAGTTCGGGCATTTTTATGTTTCCCGGCAATTAATAATTTTGACCAGATTTCAGTTTGGTATGATTTTTTTGCTTTATTTAGCAGAATCTTGTATTTTTTCCGCATGGCCTTTAATTTCGCCTTATACGGTATTTTTCCACTTTTTATTGCTATTACTTGCTTCCGTACTTCGCGTGTGATTTTCCATTTTTCCTCTCGTAAGGTATTATTATACCAAGGCTTCTTACCGGTGTCATACCTTCTCATGGTCTGTTTTGTAGTTGGCGGATTTCTGGTTAAGGCCTTACATAGATATTCCCATGTTTTTATCGGATTTCTTTTTCCTCCGGTGTTAGTCTGAGCAATTCTTTTTTAAATTTGTCCATTGTTGGTTTTATGTCATTTCCACTCCATTTCAGTTTACGTAGATTGAATTTTACCGTATACTGAACGACGGTTTTTTGATTTTCAGTCTTGTTGGCCAACATTTTTATTTTGGTGATTAATGGGAGGTGATCGCTTTCTATGCATTGCTCAACCGAGAACGAGCTTACCATCGGTGTCAAATTATTGCTTATTATTGTGAAATCTATTGATGACTTCCGATTTCCACTTACAAAGGTTATAGGTATGACTCTTCCCCCGTTTTCCTTCTTGTTCAAAATGGAGAGACCCAGATCTTCGAGATCATGAATTATTTTATCGTCTATTGTTAGGTTGCTGTTAAAGTCTCCTGTAATGATCATGGAATATGATTTGTAAGTGCTTTGCAATGCCCTGATCAAGGTTATCAGTGTTATCAGTTTTTCCTTTTTCTGTTTCTTTTCCGGATGTACGTAAACATTAAGCACTAAAAGGTTGTGAGTGCGTGAATTTGAGTCCAGCCTCTCTGTAAGTTTTATTGCTTGTAACCAGTTTACTCCAGTGTCCACTTCTTCCACTTGCCACCTATATTGTTGGGTGATGTACGTTGTTAAGCCTCCTCTCGGGTGACCAAATTTTGAGAATTTTTCGGCGAGGACATGAAACACTATATAACCAGGGATGGAAACTTGGCACAAATTCCAAGTTTCTTGTAGTAATATTAGGTCATGTTGTTCCAAGAAGTTTGCGGTTTCATGGTCTTGCCCAATGTTGTTAAAGCCATCAACATTCCAAGAGCAGAGGCTGATCGTGTGTGTGTTTGAGCCAATGGGTTGGATATTAATCACTAGTTTTCCTGCCAATTCCTTTGGGGTACCAACTGTTATCCGTAGATCTCGTTTGTCGTTCTCCTTTGTGTTTTCGGTCTTGCTAGGAAGACTTATCGCTCAAAACCTTTGCGACTCAGGACCAGTCGGTGGTCTGTTCCCGAGTGCCTCCTTGCTCCACTGATTTTACCTGTCTATTTTTGTTTTGTGATATTTTTTGTGGAGTTACTGAGCGTGCACTCCTTAGGCATGTTTTTTGGCCGTTTCCCTCTTCCATTTTAGATTTTCCCACAGTTGTACTTTTTAAGAGGGGAAATGGATATTTGTTCCGTTGATGATGCCTCAGCTCTATGCCCCATGCCTCGAAAGACATACTCATAGCAAATATTCTATCTACTATGGCCTTGGATGACCAGGTAGTTAACGACTCCTCTATCTCTGGGTTGTCTTTTGTGCATTTAAATTCTACAGACAGGAGGTCTTGGGATGATATGTCGTCCAATTCTGGGATTTCTCTCAGCAGCCGCATTATATTCCCTCTGTTCAAAAAGTCTTTTCCCCCTGTTGTCTGATATTCTGGTATGAATGACAATTTTTCGTTGGTTTCTCCATTTGATTGAGGTGGCACTTTTGTTTCTTTTTTTTCTTGCCATTGTGTATCATATGTTATTTCACCCTTTGCGTTTATTGTTCGCCCTTGCCCTTGAGTATTTATTGTTCTTTCTCCAGACGTCACCGCTGTTCTTTTAGGATGGGCACTGGGCTCATTGATTTTACTTGTATTCAACTTAATATCGGTGTTGTTTTTCTGTGTATCCGCAACTTTATCATTCTTTGTATATTTGGATATCTGAATACATGCTGTATGTTGGTCTGTTTGTTGAAGCCTGCAAGTACGCCCGTGTTCATTTGAGTTTATTTTTATCGGCGTTCTTATTTTATCCCTTTCGTCGGAATTTTTTGTGATTTGCATTTGGTTATTTTTGTCGCCTACATCTTGTTTTGTTTCTTCGTTGATTGTGGCGTTTTTGGTCCGCATGTCTTGATTTGCTGAATTGGCCTCGGGTATTTGGTTTTCGTCTGACTGATGAATCATGACTGTCTGATATACACGGGCCTCTTGGCCTAAAACCCTTTCCTCGACCTCGACTTGAGGCTTGTCTTTGCCCTGGGATCGTTTGTTTTTTTGTTTTTGAGTATTCAAGTTTTTATTCCCTTGTGTGTGTTTTGGTTTTTCGGAGATGGGGCAGATTGATAATTCAGTAATCAAGCTATTCCCATTCTCTTTATTTAGTTGAGCTGATTGGTCTTGGGCCTTATCTGTATGTTTTGAGATGATAACTTCAGTAACTAATTTCTCTTTCCTTGAAGTGGTGTGGTGAAAGATAGGATACGTATGAGTATTTGTCGAAGGTTGGATTTTGAGCTGTACCCTCCCTTTCCTGGCGTGCTTTCTTTCTTGTTTTTTAAATTGTTTTTGTTTTGACCGTTGTACCTTTTGTGTCATCTATTTGGCCGGTTCTCTGATCTGAATTTTCTTCACTTGTCTTACTTATCTCTTGTTCCAATTCGCTGTTTTGGTTAAGATCTTTTACTTTATTTGGACTCTCAAATTCCGCTTCGGCCTTCTTTACCCCACTGGGACTCAGTTTATTTTTAGTTTGTTTTGTTACAGCTGATGATTGAACTGCCCCTAGTATATCTTTTAGTATTTCCGGTAGGTTTGCCAAGTTGTCCACTAGTTTGCCACATACACAGCTTGGCTGGTTTGTCTCTGTGTGGGGACCCTTATATACCCTCCTTGGCATCAGGGTTGCCATGTGGTCCAGCTTGGTATTAATACCTGAAATGTGACCAGCAATAAGGGTTATTAGGTCAATCTGAACGTCCATTTTATCAGACTGGAAATTGAAGGCCTTAATTGCCTGGTCCAAGGTGTTTAATAGTGTTTTGCTCCATGGGGCCTTATAGAGCTCTCTGGGCGGTATTTCCAGGACATCTGACTCCTCTTCTGACCTACTCATGGATGATATTGTAATTGGTGATGCTAGGTTTAGTTTGCTTTTTGACCATCCTTTAGTTTTTTCTTGACTTTTGTCCCGTTTATTGGGGTTGTCGTCTGGGTGTAGTGGAGTAGATTCCAACCTTTCATTAACACTTGTTCCCTGTTCCTGGTCTTCTTCCAGTATATTTTTTACTTTCGGAACTTGGTATTCTTCTAACTGGGATTGGGTTTGTTTTTCTATTTCTATTTGTCTGACATGACTTATGTCATCAGGTAGGGAAAGAGAGGTTA
Organism: Lissotriton helveticus; assembly: GCF_964261635.1. Taxonomy (NCBI): domain Eukaryota; kingdom Metazoa; phylum Chordata; class Amphibia; order Caudata; family Salamandridae; genus Lissotriton; species Lissotriton helveticus. The sequence continues at coordinate 156,768,443 of NC_136073.1, forward strand.
GCCATGTGTCCTCCTGTATAGTGATGGGCCCAGCCCCCGTTTTTCCCATTATTATTGGTTTTTCCTTGGCCTGGCCCTTATCCTTATCCACAATCTTTGTTTCCTTGTCTTTGTCGGGAGTTTGGGAATTATTCTTGTTTATCTGGGCTAATACCACTACTGGCTTGCAAGTGCCAGAATTACTCTTTGGCTTGACAATGATCCGAGAGGTTTGTAGCTGATCTATTGTATTATTTGTTGAGCTGTTCCCAGTGTGGAATTTTTGAACTTCTTTTTTTTCCTCCTTCTTACTATTTGATTGCAGCTGCTCGTTCTCTTTTATCCTTGATGCTGGTGATATTGGGCTGGGAAGGAGGGCTTGTTCCTGCGTTTGCCCGTAGATGGCAGCCATGGGGTCCTTTAGAAAAAAGAATTTTTGTATCCCAATATTGTTTTGTTTTGGGCTAGTTATCGCTAGATCAGGTGCAGACACTAGTCGCTCTCTTTGTTGTATAACTTTCTTCTTTTTTCTACCAGTCTTTAGTGTGTCCTGGTTTGTATCTTCTTCGTTTCTTTGTAACCTTACACTTATATCCTGCTGCACTTTCCCGGATCTCATTCTTCCCGGCTTGTTTAACAAAGTCCGTCAGGTTACGTGTTTCCCGGCTCTCCGGTTATATTTTTATATTCTCTTTCTCTCTCTTTCTCTTCTAATTTGGATGATTGACTTATGCTTATTGTTTTTCTTTTCTTTATATTTTCCGTACTACTCCTCCGGTCTGCTTTAGTTACCGGGCCTCCCAAGACCTTCCACAGTGCTGATGCAGCTGGAGTCTTGAGCTTCCACTCCTAACACTGCTTCTCCCGCTTTTGTCACTGGTGTTGCTGGTGTCGCTAGTATCTGAAGGTACAGATCCACGCCACCTCACGCTCTGTTTCCGGCTCTGCTACCCGCTCACCTCCCAAGCCTATCTGCTCCTCTCTAACTCCCGCCGTGAGTCCGCTCCCTGCCAAGTCACCACCTCAGCTTTCAACAGCCTTGTGCTAGGATATGGTACCAGGAACTGAGGGGCGGCTAGGTCCCGACACACATGGAGTTGGAGCAGCTGCCATCAGGGAGGTACAGCGATGTGTCGTTGCGGTATATAGCGGTATATGGTGGAGTGACTGCTCTCTCTGGCGTTGCAAAGTGCTTTAGCGTCAAATCTCGACCGGGCAAAGCCCTTCTAGCAATCAGTATCACCCGGGTATCTGCACTCAAATCTCACGAACATCAACTATTATCACACTGTCAGTCAGCTTTTATCGGCGCTCCTCTCCTCTACTGCAGTGAGCAATTGGCAATACTGAACAATCCGAAAAGATGATTAAAAATGCCTTCAATACAATCGCGCCGCTTGCTAAGGCTGACCTCTCACCCGAAGTTCTGCTGCATGATGAAGTCCTGCCGGCTGTAGTCCGTAGCCCGGCCCCCGTGAAGGCCCCCACAGGGTTGAAGAACCTGATGTTGCCGGTCCTGGCCCTCCCGGCCCCCTGCGGACACCCCCAGTGAACCTGGAAAAATACCGGGAAATGCCAATCAGGCTCCGTCAGCTCAGGTGGACCTCCGCCTCCTCGGCTCTTGGTTCTCGCCTTCTGACCTTCTGGCGCCTCCACATCTGTCCACGTCTAGGGGGGGCACAGAGTCTCAAAGACAAGAGCGGGGGCTTTCTTTGGGGGCTTCTCTGCTCGTGTCTTCTCTGCTCGTACTGCGGAGTATGCTGGCGTCCCACTCGGCTTCTGCCTCGTTCACCTCGTCACCGTCTGTTAAAACCTGATTCGGGTCGGGGACAATCGATATTTGCCCGGCGGTATTGCCTCTGTGACCCTCTAGTTAATTAACCAATGAAGAGGCAGGCGCTGGAGACTGGAAAGCAGGAAACAAGGTTTTTATTTTCTCCGGAGGAGAACACAACGAAACGGACAGAAGGTATCGTTCTGAGGTGCTCTAGATTCATTTCTGAGGCCTGGCCTCTTATACACTGGTTTATGACTTTATTGTAGATTACACATTCATGTTAAAGCTTTGATGTATGGAAAAGACATTCCCGGAAATCCCCTTTGGGCCCGTTCCCACACACATTTACAGTTGAAGTCCCCACCCTAGTCATAACAGGTGATGAGTATCACGCAGCTGGATGTTCCGCCGATTCACGGAATGTGGGGGGTTTGATCGGATCTCATGGAGTGGGGGCTTTGATCAACCCGGGGATCCTTTGATGGGGGAAGCTTTCTATTGTACGGGGAGGGGCAAGGAATGGTATCGGCAGAGCTGGGTGTCGGCCTGGGAACGGGGAAGACAAAACGGGCACACGGGGAAAAAAGGGGGTTTTGCATCTAAGGGCCGGAGATCGTGAAAGGGAAGCAGGGAGGTGTCGCGCTGGGAACAGGATGAGGGCCTGGGGCAGAGCAGCGCCGAAGAGGGGTTTATGACTCAAGGCAGGTGCAAGCAGGGGGGTGGTCAGCGTGCAGGCTTAGTGAAGGCGAAGGGCTATGTCAGGGGCCAGCGGCATGCAAAAAGGGTCCGTTCTGATCGGGGCATCTAAAAAAATGGCGGGCGCGCACGACAAAAAGTGTGGCATCAGGGGAAGAGGCAAGATGGCGCAGATAATGTTCACCAAAACGTACTAATTTTCAACAGTCCTCCCTTTAACATATTCAAGACATCTTGCTGGTTCATTTTCTATTCGGTTCTATTGAGGTGGGCATGAGGAAGAAAACGGTAGGAACCCTAGATGAAAAGAGTCGTAAACAATACATTTTAGCAGGAAAGTCATAGGAATGCAATACGAAAATGATTCTGTAGCGAGAGCAGCAAGCATATTTCATACTGGCAAGTTATTACATATATATCAGGTTCGGATTGGAGCATGGTCAATATAATGGCGGCTGGGAGAGAAATGAGGTCTAGCAGAAACGGCGATTGGAGATGTCAAATGTTCGAAGTGTAACGAGTTCTCATCATTCTTTGTTGCCTTTCGTTGGCGCTGTTGAGCACCGGCGGTGGAGCTATAAGTCCAGCTCTGTTCTAAGTTCTGCGTTGCAGGGCACGACCCTTTCCTCGCGTTTCTGGTCGAAAAGGTCCTTTTCGCCCTGTGTCCTTTGAGGTGGTTGTCAGAAAGTTCAGATGGAAGAAGAGCATACAAAACAGTCCATAGGGTAGGTCAGAGGAAAAGGGGGATGGAGCAAGGCCAAATTAGGAACAAAACTAGGGAAACGAGAGACTTCAAATAGGCGGGCGTGTGACCGAATTCAGAGAGCGGGGACTTGTCGACAGACACTGGACATCGAGCAGGGGCATCAGGTCGACCCTTTCTTCTCATGTTGTCGAAAACAGTGCCTCGTCCTGCAGCTCTTTTCTGTCGTGGTCTCGCCTTGGCTAATGTCGCAGGTGTTCCTTAGTCTGTAGTCAGGCCTCGTGCTCCCACATCCGGTCCTTCTCTCCTCCAACAGCAGTACCCTTAAACAAGTTTGAAAAGACAGTCTTTAGAGAATTTGCAGATGAAGATAATCAAAAAGTCTATTTCTCTCCCAGCTCCAGGCAAAGAATGAAAAATGCCCGTTATATTAGTGTTCACAACTGGCATATGAATGACCGGTGACGGGCCTGTTGGATTTACTATGACTTTCCTTTACAATTATTTATTACAGTTACGACAGTTCATCTGATGGTGACCCACCTTCGTGAGACGAACCTGGCAAAGATATGTCGTTCTCTAGAGTTTTTACATTTACAAAGGGTACTGTGAGTCGTCAACATGGTACTACACAGGTATTTTGCTGAGAGACGAACATGGCTAAACATTTCCTTTCTATCGATGCATCCTGCCTTTCAACTACTACGGGGTTCATTTCGATGATTTCTTTACCTTGGACTAGTCTGTTAACCTTGTAAAACATCACTCTAGATCCTACGTAACCTTTTACAGCCCGATTACTTAATTAGGAAGGACAGGGGTTTTATGGGGAACAACCAGGGGCATAGGAAACTTGTGGTAAGGGCATAAATCGACCCATCTCTCACAACCGGAAATGAGGGGTAGTTTCATAATTCCAGTTTTTGGGCGGCTGATACAGGGGAGGTAACAGGGGTGATCATTTTTCCGGTTTGGGTATTGCGACAATTCGGGGAGGGGAGGGTCGCGTATTCTGAGGTCCTTGTTTTATACCATAGGAGCCGTTGACAGGTAGTTCCCTTATTTCGGGGTCAGATTAGGGAACCTCTGTCGTCTTACCTGTCCTTTCCCTTACGGCCCAACCTCGGTTCATTGACCTCTAGCGGAAAAGGAGAGGTAATGACGCGGCCTCAGGGTGATTGTATTAAAGACAAGTTTTTGTGCAAATACGGACGGTATTTGAAGCCAATTAGGTGGTGTGCTAGGGGTGGCAGTCTGCCAATTTCGGGGCTAATCACTCGGAAGAGTGGGAGTGCAAAAATAGAGGGAGAGAGAGAGAGAGAGAGAGAGAGAGAGAGAGAGAGAGAGAGAGAGAGAGAGAGAGAGAGAGTGCAACGGCAGGCTAAATAGTACACGTGCAACAGAGAGGGTGGCAGTGTATTCAAGAAAGGCTATTTAGTGCATTACACAGTAAAGGGCATTCACGGGTCTGCGTTAGAATCTTGTAATCATGCAGTTTGAGCATTAGACAGGGTAGAGGGGACGTGCCTTGAGAAAAAGGAAAGAAGAAAGGAGGTACCATTTTGTCGCACTTCTCGCATTCTCGGTCCTTCGACCAGTTGGGTCGACGCCTCAGTCACACACACACATTCCCTCATAGTTTCGCATCATACGTGACATGGGTTCATTCGTCCGGTCTGGTTTAAGGGTGATCACTTTTTATCAGGTTGTGCTAATTTTTCGGGTTTGTTCGATACGTGAGTAGTTTGCAGGCGCGCTTAGACACCACCTTGCGGTGCTAGTCCGCTTCGTGTATTAGACATGGCAAGGCTTCAGATCTTCGCCACACCTCGGCTGTAATCTCTGATGTAACCTGCAGAGGGAGGGAAAAAGGGGGGGTGGGGGAGACAGCATTCGCGCATATTCAAATACATGGATTCATAAGTCCTTTACTTACCTCTTACTCGTCTTTCCTCCTCGGGGCAGGGTCCCCGGGGATATGGTTTCTGGAGTCGGGGGGGGGGTAGTGTGTCCATATAGGTCGTGTGCGGGGAAACGTAAAAAGGAAACCAGAGGTGCTTAGTGCGAGGTATCTAGTCAAAGGATGTATCTCACTATCGGGATCCTTAAACCTCTTTCAACGCTGTGGCGTTCTAAGGTTCTTCGGTTCTTGGGTCAGCTCCGTTCCCTGATACTTTGGAACGTTGTACTTTATCACATTTACATTATTTCATTTCACCCTCCTTTTACATTCCCTCATTTACACCGTTCGTTTTACCCATCCTTGGGAGTCAAGGTCTTCCTCTACGCGAGAGTTCATGAGTCAGTCGCGTACTTTGAAGGCGGAGTGTCGTGTCGTCGATCCGATCCGTCCTCCAGGGCTGGGCAACCATCTTCTTTTAACCTTAAAGAGAGAGCAGAGTAGGGTGCACAGAAAAGAACTTTCCCACCGATCCCACATTTTTTAAAATAACGCATGCAATACCCGTCCATAGTTTCAAAAACTTTATTTTGCAAAATCATTTCAGCATGAGGATTATGAGGGTGCGGTCGTATTTGGCCGGTCGTGGCAATGGCTAAAGTGCGTACAGTGGGGGGTGTCGTTTGCAGCAATAAAAACATCGGAAAGTTTTACTCATTCATTTGTAAGAGACTAAAACGTCTATTAATTGGCTGGGGGTTCGGGGGCATTTATTTTCATAATTTAGAAGCATAATCATAATAGTGGTAATCAGATTTCCTATATGCATACCGTACGTGTGCGTCGTAAATGAGGTTTACATCAGTTATAAAAATATAATATATTGTACATTTGTAATCAACATTTGTAACGGGGATCCTTTCATACTGTTCGTCGAGTGAGTTCTCCTTGTCTTTTCTAGCCAAGTGTACAAAGGATCATATAAAATCTCAGAACATCAAGTTTATATTAGTGCGAAGGAACACCACGAGGTGTTCGTAAGTTCCGACTGATACCAGCGCCATTTTGGGCGGGGCCGGCTCAGTCCGGAAGCAGCATCAGGGGGAAATGTTTCCCATTACTGGCAGTTTGGACCAGAGTCCTTTTCGGCAGTTCTAGAATTCATGCTAACAGAAGGAGTGGTAATGTCATGTTTGTTTCGTTGGCGACCAAGGCAGCCGTCCCTTACCGGAAGCCTGCAGAGGCCGAAGGTTCCGCCGGGGACCTTTGTAGGATTTTCAAGGCTGCGGAGATGCTGTCGGAGATGGGGGCTCGTGCTCCAGGGGGCAAATGTTCGAGTTATATTGCTGGTCAAAGTTACTCTAGTGGCCGGGGCCCGCCTTCCAGCGGACCCAGACGCCATTTTGAGGCCCTACAGGGGCCACTCTCGTCGAGTTTTGCAAGAGTGGGAGAGATCCTTCGGAGTGAAAGGAAGAGGTCCCTGTTGTGTGAAAGCGGGACGTTCAGCTGGGGTGCAGCTGTGATGCCCCCACCTGGGGGGGCGAGGGAGACTCGTCCGCATCGTCTCCTTCTCCCGGTGCACTCCATGCCGCTCCTTTTCATCGCCCCGCATGAAGGTCTCTCCACATCCGGTGTTCCCCAAGTCCTGTGCTCAGTGCTGTGGGAGTATGGCCACCTGTGGCGCGCATTCGGCGCGGCACGAGTATCAGTGCAGTCATTGCAGGTTTGGTGTTCCGAAAATATGGCCACCATTGCACGTTCGGTGCTGCGCAAGTACTGGGGTGCCACCATGGTGTGTTCGGTGCTGTGGAAGTATTGGCACCATCGCCTGACTGGGGGTGTTCGGCGTCGGGCCGGGGGCTGGGAGACCTCCTATCGGTGGAGGTGGGAGAGGCTCGTCCGCGTCGCCTCTCCCTCCCAGCCCAACTTGGACAAATTGTTGTGGAGGTACGTGCAGGACATCCCGCCGTCCAGAGCTGCTGCGGCTGTTACGGAAGAGAAAAGGAAAAAAAGGTGCCTCGTTCTCCTCTGGACATGTGGCGGGACTACTTAAGTCTATCCAGGCCCGTTGCGGCTGGCCGAGGAGACATGTGGCGGGACTACCTACAACTGCCCGGGCTGCTGGCTCCTGCCTCTCCTCCGGCTCCCCCATACGTTAAGATTTCCTGACCAAGAGTTGGCGACCGGGCCCGCCTTATATGGGTTGCCGTTGGTTGGGCGTAGCCGTAACCCTGCCCTACTTTGGAAGGTTCCAGAATGGGGGGGGGGGCGAATGTTCTGTTTGACTTTCATTTTCTACAGTTTACCGTTATTATTCCTTGTTTGTTGTGCTAAATTAAAAGTTCTAGTTCATTAATGGTCTACGGATTTTGTTTTACCATTTCTTTCTTTTCAGGTTGTTTTTATGCTAAGTTTCTGCTAACAGAGGTTGAGTAACACGGAAACACGTGTAGAGGGATGACGCAGATTTGTACATTACATACACACAAACTCAGACGGGGGGACAGTACAAGTACGACATACAAAGACCCAAGACGAATATAAAACAGTTATTGGTCATAATTATCTCTTTCCGTCTGTGAATTTGAAACGAGGCTGGGTTCCCGTCTTGACGTTGCCCGACCTAGGAGAACTTGAGCATGCCGCTGAAATTGTCCTGGCGAAATCTGTGCCATCGGGCATAATCAAACGTGGTGGTTCTGTCTGGTCTGTCTATGTAAGTCGGGTTCTTCTTTGTCTCGCGCTTCTTCTTGTACTGTCGGTCTGTCGTTCCTGTCGGCCCTTTGCCTTTACTCACGCTCAGTAGAGTCGGGCATTGGGCTTTCCAGTGTCCGACATACCTACAAAAAGCGCATTGGGCTGGCCCTAAGTCTGGTCGTCTTTTGCATAGTGTCGGGGGATAAGTTGTGGGTAGCGATGTCCTGGGGTTGTCCTGTCGGTATATTTCTCTATTTGGTTTGTCCTCGTCCTTTTCTCTGTCGTTGCATAGCCTCTCTGCGCCACATACCGAGACTGTCGAGCATAATTGGCGTTGTCTTATTATTTCGAAGGGCTATTTCTAACGTTTCTATTTTATCAAGGTCAAAGGATCCTGCCAGTGGCCACTGTTTGTCTTGACTATCTTCGGTATACCTGTGCCACAATTTATTATAGGCTATGGTGACTAATCCATAGTTTATGAACATGTCCTTATTAGGGGTGCCTTCTAGTGGAGCTATATGGTCCACCTCTAATACTCGGTCCGGGCTAAACAGGCTATTAATCAGTGGGGAGAAGACAGACATGACGGCTCGTAACGAGGGACTAAAAAGTCAGCACTGCCTATCTTATCACTAGGTGCAAAGACCGGACAGAATATTTCTATTCAACGTTGTTTGCAGGCAGTGAATACCTCATGGATCAAAAATAATAAAAAAAGACCAATAAATAACAATGGGGAGAATGAGTAGGTCCGCAAAGATCTGCGTTACCTACCCTTTTCACTATCTGCAAAAAGGGTGGTCTCTTCCCTGTTTGCAGACAGGGAATCTCCAGGAAACAATAGTTTTGCGAACAACAGTTCAGTTTCAAGTAATTATTGAGTGGGGGAGAAAAATAAGCACGGCTGCTGCCCTACCTATCCTCCACTGCTTGCAAAGAGAGAGCCCGTTGTTTCTCCGTTTGTAGACAGTGAATCTCCAAAATAAATAAGAAGAGCAATACTAGTATTTTTAAACAATCAAGCAATCAAGCAATCATTTCGCAACTTGTCGTGATTACACGACCTTACCCGGACCATGTGGACAGTTTCTTGTCTTCCGAATCCAGCGCCCGATCGTCCTCTTTTTCTCGTATTTCTCACGGCACTCCTGATGGTCCCCAGTCAGGACCGTAGATCACTCGAGAGAGGTCTGTTCGGAACTAGTGAAGTTCGGATGATCGGCTGCCAGACGAGGGTCTATCAGGCAAGAGCTCTCCCGATCGTTGCAGTCGTTCACTCTGTCGTCGGGACCTCTCCCACTGGATCCACGAGTCGCTGATGGGCCCCACGCTTGGGACGCCAATTGTTAAAACCTGATTCGGGTCGGGGACAATCGATATTTGCCCGGCGGTATTGCCTCTGTGACCCTCTAGTTAATTAACCAATGAAGAGGCAGGCGCTGGAGACTGGAAAGCAGGAAACAAGGTTTTTATTTTCTCCGGAGGAGAACACAACGAAACGGACAGAAGGTATCGTTCTGAGGTGCTCTAGATTCATTTCTGAGGCCTGGCCTCTTATACACTGGTTTATGACTTTATTGTAGATTACACATTCATGTTAAAGCTTTGATGTATGGAAAAGACATTCCCGGAAATCCCCTTTGGGCCCGTTCCCACACACATTTACAGTTGAAGTCCCCACCCTAGTCATAACAGGTGATGAGTATCACGCAGCTGGATGTTCCGCCGATTCACGGAATGTGGGGGGTTTGATCGGATCTCATGGAGTGGGGGCTTTGATCAACCCGGGGATCCTTTGATGGGGGAAGCTTTCTATTGTACGGGGAGGGGCAAGGAATGGTATCGGCAGAGCTGGGTGTCGGCCTGGGAACGGGGAAGACAAAACGGGCACACGGGGAAAAAAGGGGGTTTTGCATCTAAGGGCCGGAGATCGTGAAAGGGAAGCAGGGAGGTGTCGCGCTGGGAACAGGATGAGGGCCTGGGGCAGAGCAGCGCCGAAGAGGGGTTTATGACTCAAGGCAGGTGCAAGCAGGGGGGTGGTCAGCGTGCAGGCTTAGTGAAGGCGAAGGGCTATGTCAGGGGCCAGCGGCATGCAAAAAGGGTCCGTTCTGATCGGGGCATCTAAAAAAATGGCGGGCGCGCACGACAAAAAGTGTGGCATCAGGGGAAGAGGCAAGATGGCGCAGATAATGTTCACCAAAACGTACTAATTTTCAACACGTCCTCTGCTGCCCTCTGCTGTCAGAAAGCCAGTTCCGAAATTCGGGTGATTTCCTCATTGCTCCGCTTCCTCCACTCCTGGTTCAGGGAAGGGCAGGTCTGGTCAATTACATATTGGGACTCAATCTATCTAAGTGCTTTTACTGTGACCCCTCCTCTTTTATCAGCAAGAATTCTATCAATTATGAAGGACATTTGCTTGGAAACATCTCTATTATGCAATGTGTTGAAGTGCCTTGCTACAGGATATTGGTGATCTGCATGTGTAATTGCTCTAATATGTTGGAGTACCCTTTTGTTGGTGGGATGTGTGCGATGTGTGGTGCTTCTTATGTACCAAAGTTTACATGGGCATGGGCATTCAAGAACATAGGTTGAGAAATCAGAGGAACAGGAGTAGTAGGACTTTATATTGATAGAAATGTCACTCAGTGGAGAAATTAATTTGCCGACCGGTGTACTGTATTTACACACATTACATTTGAGGCAAGAGAAGAAACCTTTTGTGTTCCTAGTGAGATTGTCGTTTCCAAACACATCACTTTTGCTTAGTCTATCCCTGTCTGCATTGCTCTACATTGACTTATTTTTACATTTCTCTGTCCATACTCTTCCCTCCTATTTACAGGACAGAAGAGACTATAAGAGCTCAATACCAAGATAATAATGCGGTCACACTGTATTGATGACATTTTTTGTTAACTGTAAAAGGTACAAAAAGAAAATCAGAAGCATTTGTTAAACAGCTCAATGACAATTCGTACAGGGATTTGACTTTACGGTGAAACACAGACATGGGGAGACCACACCAATGCTGATGGTCTTTACAGGTTCTTCTGTGAAGAGAACTCCCACGATGTTGGGTAGCACTGCCTACTTTCAGTTGGCGGGTACACGTGTTAGATCTGTCAGCCTTAGGGTGGTTTTCCCCCAAGCTTTCAGCCTGCTTGCCTCATATTTTGCTGATTTCTTGTTGTTAGCCTTACGACTCTGCATTTTACCACTGCTAACCAGTTCAAATTGCTTGTTCTCATTCCCCTAAACATGGTTTGATTGACTTATCCACAAATGGCATATTTCAATTATCTATACGTCCCTAGTACAGTGTACTACATTTGCCCAGGGCCTGTGAATTAAATGCTACTAGTGAGTCCTCCATTAGGGAAGTTGCACGTGGGATAATAATATATTGTTTTCATGAATGAGTGTTTATTTTGATTACTTCATGTAATACTCCCTACTACCTTTTCCATTATTTTATCTACAGCCCATTCCCTTACATTCAGTGTTTTAAAGGGCTTATATTAAGGTCAAAATATTAAACTATTGTTTCTGATCAGTTTCTATTTATTTACTCAATTTTCTGTTGGATCTCCCCTGTGGGACCCTTACTGATTGGTGCAATTAATTTAATTTAGAACGCCCTAAAGACAAGCTAGGTTGCCATCTTTTCTACCTCTACAGGCACTCCATGGAAAGCCTTTTTTCATGCGACTCAAGGTGAGTTCCTCCATGAAACCCACATGGCTTAGAGAAAACACACTAGCCATATTTAATTGTATTTATTTAATCACATACTGTCCTTACGACACAGGTTGCCCCTCCCCACATCCTGATGAAGGCCCTCTGAGAGGTTTTCAACCTGCCACTATTGTTTGGGTCAAAATGTCGGGAAACAACCATTACAACGCAGTCATTACAACGCACTACATTTACAACGCAGCTGTTGCAACGCAACTGCCTTTACATCTCATGCCATTACTATGCATGTCATTACAATGCATATCACTACAACGCATGCCATTACAAAGCATACCATTACAATGCATGCCATTAAAATGCATTATAAGGTAGGTAATGGAGATTTTTTGGTTTTAAGGGTGATTATGGGTTTTGGGGAACATGAGAATAGTCATTTTAACACCTACACTATCCAACACTTTTCCTACTGTTGCACTCACTGGAGTAGGAATAGTATTTTTTACCCCAACACTATCCAACACTTACCCTACTGTTGCACTCACTGTAGTGGGAATAGTCATTTTTACCCCTACATTATCCAACACTTATCCCCACTGTTACCCTAAAAGTATTATGCGTTGTAATGATATGCATTGTAATGGTATGCGTTGTAATGGTAGTCTTTAAAAATACATTGTAATGGCATGCATTGTAATGGTAGTTGCGATGTAAAAACCATGTTGTCAAGGCATGCGTTGTAATTGTTTGTGTTGTAACGTCATATATTCCAAAATGTCAACAGTATCTATTGCCTGCACTAAAGCAATAATCCCCCTTGAACTTCTAATAACACTTCTGGAATTCCACCTGGATGAGGATAGTTTTTTTTTTTTTTGGGTAGTCAGCTTGCAGGCTGCTGTAGCACTGTGTCACACGTTTTATTTAGTATTATGTGTACAGTCACTTTATCTCTCACATGTTTACTCCACATGAGCACTTGTGTCACTGTGTTCCCATTTTTTGGAGCAATATTTAATTCATTATGTATAGATAACTTCATTTACCTGTTGTAAATAATTGATTTTCATTGGTTGTGTCTTCTTTCTTCTGTGTAGTTGTTGATCAGTTCTCTGTTTGACCTTGAATTTTTCTTGGTTATTTATGCAATTGATTACCGATAGGATTTTTATAGTGTATACTAACCATTCCCCAGATCCTGAGTTTCACTGTGTTACCCCATTAGAAAGTAATAGATTAGTGAGTCTGCAGCACTGATTGTGGCACTCACTCAAGGAGCCCTTTAAACATCCCTCAGGCTAGTGGTTGCAGAGCCTATGTGTATAGTTTATACTGCCATGTCAACTTCCATTTAAAACCACTTCCAAACCTTAAACTCCCCTGTTGTTACATATTTGTGACCCCTAAGGTAGGCCCTAGATAAGCTATAGGGCAATTTGCTGTGTAAACAAAGGTTATGTTTTGCACATGCTGATAGTGAAAACACCCAGATTTGTTTTTCACTATTTTGAGACCTACCCCTCTAAGATAACATTGGAGATTCATCATTACACTTAATAAGAGCTGTAATTGCTGATTGAGAGAGAGTAGATATATCATGTGTTTTACCTCTGGAATGGTTATGATAAATACTCTTCACTGGTAAAGTCAGATTTATCATTACCTTTTAAAAATATCACTTTTAGAAAGATTATATATTCCTGCTCTTAGCCCTGCATACCTACCGCCTGTCTCCAATACATGTCTGGGGTGGGTGACAGCTAGACTTAGTGAATTAACCCTAGAGAGCCAATCACAAAAGGAGCTTAGATGTGAATTGATTGGCCTTGATGGGGCATCTTGACAGGATGGGAGGTAGATTCTAGGCACAGCCTCACACTTATACCTGAATGGGCTTTATCCTGTCTACACAAAAATGGGCTGCATACACCCATGCATTGAGTTTGGAGCCAGGACTGGGAGGGAGAACCTCTGTGCACTTCCAAGCCTTATTTGTAGTGTCCCCCACATCAAAGACACCACTAGGTATAAGAACTGGACTACTGACCCTACAACTTCGGTACACTATTGGTCCAGTGCAAACTCTGCTAGGAGGAAGGACTGCTGTGCTGCTAAAGGACTGCCACTTTGCTGGACTGCTTCTTTGGAAGAACTCTCACCTTAACCAAAACATGCTCTCATCAAGTACGGCTCCGAAGAAGAGTGTTCCCCTTTCTATAATTTTCTCATAAAATCAAGACTGCCAAATCCTTTGTCTATGCGGGACCATATTATTAGAATAAATTTGAATTAGGCAGCCCTTAAGTCTCAATCAAGTGTCACCAAAGTTTCTAGACATCCCTAGTCAGCTTAGGAGGTTTGAGTCCAACTCTAGTCATCTACATTTCATTGGCTGCCTGTCAAGAAGAGAACTCTTTCCAAAGCGGCTTGCACAATGTTTAAAACCTTCATGATGAGAACCCTTCCCCCAACATTGGAAACACATTCAAAAATATCAGAAAGGTCACACTTTAAGATCAAACAATAAAATGAGGATGAGCGTTCCTCCATTCAAGTAGTCACATTGCGGAAGCTGTGTCTTTAGGGTACGGGCCCCAAACTTTGGAACTCTATACCAGTAAAATCAAGCCACATTTAAAATGCTCATGTTTAGAAAAACCCTTAAAACCTAGCTTTTCAATCAGTAAACTAACCTTTCCTGATCAGCCTTGCAGAGCACCTAAGAACCAAGAAACTCTACTAGAGGTTTTTTGAGCTATTTTGAGCTATATAAATCCCCACTTAATAAAATAAGTAAGTGATTATATTGTTTGCGATGAAATACATTTGATTAAATGAGCTAGGATAGAAGATGTAAGCATAAAGCTTGACCAGTAAAACTGTTTACTACTTTTGTAGAATTTGGCATTGTTTGTCTAACTTAATGTAAAGTATGTGAGTGCTCATTGTGGACTGATGCTTTTGGAAAAAAAAAATACAATCGAAAGAGTGAAATGGAAGATGTGAAAGACCACCACCTTCAGTGAGCAATGGCGACAAAATAGGCTGAGCACTGCTTTCTCTAGTTTGTTTTCTGTTTCTGTTCCTTTCATTGAATTTGTGATTTGAGCATGGTAGACATAGCTTTATGGTGCGACAAAAGCCAAGCTTCAACTTCGGATCAAGCCCAGCCTGCCTCAGTGTCTCTGGGTAGACAACATGATGCTAAATTATTAAATAACTACAGCCACATGAATCAGAAGGATGGCAGTGCAGCCTCACATGGGTGGATACAGTTGCACATTGCTTTATGTTGTTTTCCAGCAAGGCACTTGGTCACTACAACACATGCACAAACCAGATAATTAGCCTAGAATGGCTGTGACAGCTTTGTTTCTTCAGTGCATTTGCCTGTCTGCCAGTACATGAACCTAACAATGCTCCTTGCTGTGTAGGAGGTTGTGTTGTCAGGATGTTCTATTCCACTGGCTTTTGTGTAATTTGTCTCAAGTCCATTCCTTCCACTCCCCTCAGCATCCCCCATTCATAATTCTGGGCCAGGTAGATTTGTTGACATGAATGACTACTAGTGAAGTTAGTCAACAACTCTGACCTGAGATCCAATCACTCGCTTTTCTGGAGGGTGCTGGCCAGCGGCTCAGGTTGTCTGGTCCCAGCTGCAGTGGCAGAGAGCACACACAATTATAAAAAATGCTGACCAGTCAGCCTCTACCCTGATGATGGACCTGAGTCTAAGAGAGACATAGAGGGTACATCCTTCCTGCATGCCTACCAGTGTGAAAATGGCACCAGCAGCTAACAGGCAGGCAGAGCTGGCATTACGGTGGAGCAGTCTTATGACACAGACCCACAACCAGACCAGAAGTTAGGTCTAAGCGCAGGCTTTTTCTCTGGAAAGCACCAAGGTCCTGCCTGCATTCAGGACAGCACTGTGGAGCACAATCTGCAGCTGGGTAAGTGGTTAACAGAGTGAGAAACTTCTGGGAAAATGGGGTGAAGGAGAGAAGAGGAGCGATTGAGACACTCCAAATACCACTACCCCTTTCACAGACCAAGAATTGTTCAATTCACAGTCTAATCTTGTCAGAATTGAAGCACTTGCAATAGTAAGTTTGAACAAAATCATTCTTGTTATTCATTGATCCGATACTGCTAATAATCATTGGCACACCAATAGGCCTGACTTATTTTAGACAAATATTCATTGCTTCATGATATGTCTGGAAACAGTGAAAACTCAGAGATTTACCTACAAATGTTGGTCATTGCTTTGATTTACTCATAAGAAAGTGTCATTCAAAGTGTCACAGTAGAATATCACTCATAGCCGAAAAGAAACAATAGAAAATTCATATAGGAGATCTAAAGACTTGGCAGTTATGAACTGACCATTTCCTGAGAGGTCTTATTGGCATTTGTTTGTCAAAGGCTTTTGTCCAGATTTAACACCCTAAGGCTGTTGGAGGGGTTGGAGGAAAATGAGAATAGTTGTAAACCACCACTTTTCTAGGGGTGGACCCTCAGTCTACTCCAACGGTGAAAACCCTTGACTCAGAAGTCCATACAGCAAAATGGCAGCCGGTTCACAGTTGCTGTGTCCTATTTCTGGCAAGGCGACAATCACTAAAACCCTGCCAGGCAGGCGAGAGATATGAAAGCACAACAATACGCCCTATGCCTGAGGAACACTTTACCAGCCCCTCCTGAATCAGCCCTCCTACAACCCCAGCAAGATCCAGAACTACCAGCCCAACTCATTGCACACCTTCCAGGCCAAGGTCCTGGAGAAAGCCATCGCCTCCCAGTCATGCTTCTGCTCCAACCATAGCACAAGACCACCTTGATAGCCACAACTGACAACATCAGAACCATCCTTGACCATGCTGAGACAACAGTCTTGGTCCTCCACGGCGTCTCAGTGGCCTTCAAACCGTATCACATCCTCATCACCAGACTCCATCACATTTCACATTAGCATCAAAGCAAATACCCTCAAATGGATCACGTCCTTCCTCTCAGGATGAACACAGGAAATCTGCCTTCCACCATTTACATCGGAACCCAAAAGCATCATCTGCAGAGTCCCCCAGGAATAATACCTCAGCCCCACCCTCTTCAATGTCTACATGACTCCTCTTGTTGACATCGTCTGCACACACAGACTCAGAAGAAATACCTCTGCATGGGTGGACACATGATGGCCCACTGCACTTAGACCCTCTCCTACTCCCACCAAGCTTACCCCCAACCTCGGCATCATCCTGGATAGCAATCTATCCATGAAGTGTCAGGTCAACGCAGTAACCTCCTCCTGCTTCCACACCCTCCATGCTTCACAAGAATTCCAGGCAGATCCCTGTCAGCAGCATGAAAAATGGGTAAATCATGCCCCTGTCATCAGCTGACTGGACTATGGGAATGCACTTTACACCACCACTCACCTCCTCAAACGAATACAGACCATACAGAACACGGCAACCAGACACATCTTTGACCTCTCCAAACAGACCAGCATCATACCCACCTCAGAAGCTGCCTCTGGCTGGACAGATGCCAGTTCAAACTGCTGACCCTCACCTATAAATCCCTCCACAACGCCAGTCTCTCTTATATCAACCCCACCTGACCTCCCACCAACAGACCGGAAAACACCAAGCTACCTATCATGCCCTCGCACATGTCCCCACTTCTGAGAAAGCTGCTCTGAAGGTCATTCCTTCTCCTATCATGCTGATAAGTCCTGGAATGACCTCCCACTCCACCTCTGAACCTCCTCCTCGATCAACAACTCCAGGAGGGACTCAAGACCTGGGTCTTTGGCAGAGGCTCACCATACCCAAGTGCCTAGATACCCCCGGGGTGACAAGCCACACTGCACAAATACTGATGAACTCAGCATTTTTGTGGGCTACCCACCAGAAGGTAAATGAGTCCCAGGCCTAAACTTCAATTTGGGTTACGCTTTCTGAGGCAGAAATTCAGATTATAGAATCTATCCATGTGACCAGAACTTGAGTAGATGCCCCTGCCTTGATGGAAACTCTGGTGATGAGCGATGCGAAGGTCTATAAATCCTTTGACATAGGTCCTAAAAGATTCTTCTCATCTGAAAATATGCATATTTTGCATTGATGGCAGTAGAGTCACACAACATTCTTTGCCACACTCATTTTGGCCTCCCAATAAGCACAGGAGGTTCATGGGTGTATATATTCTTTTTGTCTCAAGGTAGGGTTCTTGATAGATTTACAGCAACACAGGGCCCCCACTGTGGGGTTCTCCTGACTCTCCTACATGCCTAACAAATCCTGGTTTGTTTACAGCAGAGTGAATTGTGTGGCGTTTATCTTTCTTGCTTCCATTATTTAAGTTGGGACCCTGTCCCACTGCTAGGACCACAACTCTCATGAATCCTTGACATGCCTGGCCATTCATGATGAGGGCATGTCATCACATGCATGTCATCATGGGCCCGTCACTGTACTCCACTTGGTGGATTTGTCCCAGACATATATTGTGATCTGGTCCAACTCTCACCAGGATGTCCTTGAGACCCCGCACTAACTACAGCAGGAAATCATGTTGGATACTCTCACTCTCACTTTCTGGGCTATGGGATGATTCCCTCCAATGCGTATGTTTAGCATCATTATGTGGGCCATCTCCTCTGTGACACCCAGTAACTGTGGCATTGAGAGCCTTCTTGTTTTGGTTGTTATGTTAGGTATCACTGTGGGTTGTTGTCTTTAATTTAAGACCCGATGGTCACTGACACCACAAACCTGCTGTTAGGGATGAGGACCCCATCAGCCATATCTCAGGTTGACTTGATGTTTCCCCGTTCACAGGACCATGAGATACCAGGTATACCGGCTGCATTTACCCTGGCTACCCTTTGAATCACGATTCCCTGACCTCCCTGATGGAGCATGGTTCTGGTTTAGTCTCATGCTGGTGTATCCAGCACTGTTACTATACCTGGATGACCCTGCCGCCGGGTTTTGATTTGATATTTTTTTGTGTTTGTGTAGCTGTGTGCTCTCTGAGCATGGTCTACATGAAGACATGGCCGTCCCTGTATCTCATAGAGATAAACGTTGTACCCTTTTGTATACATGATACGCTATATACATAGGATATAGCTCGAAATCAAATTATTCGCAACATATACCATCAGAGGAAACTGTACCTGTGGGTGTGAATGCAAACTCTCACATGCTTTGTTTCTTTTTCTGTTGCTAGGTTAGTTCCCTGTTGTTCAATATGTATGCTTGAGTTTATTTTAGCTTGGAGGTAGAGATATAGCCAATGGCTTGAGAGTGGGTATTCTTCTAATTTTATGTAACATGACTCAAGAAGTGGACTCACTGCACATCACCTTGATCTGTCATACACACTAGATTACCACACTGATTGACAGTATGAGTTTATACCATGCACCATTGTCTAAATATAGGATGTCATTTGAGAGCTTTTTCTGTGTTCTTTCATTGTTATAATACTTTTTATTATTTTTCCATAGAGCCGATGGACCCAGAATACACATGAGCCATCGCCATCCTGGTCAGTTAAACATTGTTGTGGCCAGTATATCTCGATTTATTATCACCTTCTCTGAGCAGAGCGATTAATTTTACAAATCCTGATGAATGCTCCTAAACCCTGTTTTAGGTCAACCATGGGCAAAAACATATTAGCCATCTACTAGGATATATTTGATTAAATCCACGAGTCCTCTTGTTTTAACCCTGTCCCAGAAGAACACTGAATAAAACTGATTTGGCCCCCTGGAGATAGTTTTATTCACAACTCTTCATGGCACTCTGCCCCTCACTGGCCCTCTAACATCGCTCATTTCTAAAGCACCTCAGCTCCTCCCTGTTGGGAAGCTGTAGCCCACATCATGGACTTTGCAGTCCAAGTGTGAGTAGGGAACCCAATGATAAAGTATGTCACCCTTGGGTGACTGAAGGTTCTTGTGATAGAAGTTCTCTTTTGACAGTTATATAACACACAACACACACGCACACACACACACACACATATAGGACTATATAGGTGTGTGCATTGCGTTTTCTTTCTTCCATCTTTTTGATCAAAAATACTTTTTGTGAGTTCTAGGACAGACAGGGAGTAGTACGCATTTCTTTGGGCCTCTTCCGCTAGATCCTTTGTGT
This sequence comes from Lissotriton helveticus, assembly GCF_964261635.1. Taxonomy (NCBI): domain Eukaryota; kingdom Metazoa; phylum Chordata; class Amphibia; order Caudata; family Salamandridae; genus Lissotriton; species Lissotriton helveticus. Next base: position 156,788,074 of record NC_136073.1, read on the forward strand.
GAATGTGGCAAAATAGATCCAGACATCATTGCATAAAAGTTGGCACTGTTTTTCACCTTTAAATGCAGATAAAGAGATAGCAATGGGATGTCTGTAATGTATTCTCCATTTAATTCAGAATTCACATCATTTTATCAGTTGTGTTAAAACAATTATCAGAATGGGACCTGCAATCTCTTAACGAAGGTTGTGCATTTCTTTATGGGTTCAATTGGTTCATGTCAGTGGCTGAAGCTTCCCCTTCAAATAATTTCTGCTATTCAGGTCAGGCCGGATGACAATGATGTAACACTTAGGAAGAAATATGCAAACCACAATCCCCATTGAGGATGAGATGATGGTGAAGACCTCCACAGCAACCATGTACTTCCCTTTGGTGTTCTGATAGGATGGAAGGAACAGTGTCCAGACAGTTAAGAAGGTTACCATGCTGAAAGTGATGAGCTGAGCCTCATTGAAGCTGTCAGGCAACTTTCTTGCTTTAAATGCAACCAAAAAACTGGTGAGTGCCAGAAGCGCCATGTACCCTAGGACACACCAGAAGGCTGTGGGAGAACCTTCGTTACATTCAATCACAACTTTCCCAGTCTGGGACTTCATATTCTGTTCAGAATAAGGACGGAACGAGCACAACCAGACTGTGCAAATCAGAGACTGAATAAGTGTGCAAACAAATACTATCATGGCTGGTATCTTTGTTCCAAGTCCACTTCTCAATGGCGTGTTTGGGTGAGTGGCTTGGAATGCCATCAGTACCAGAACAGTTTTGGCCAGTAAGCATGAAATGCACAAGACAAAGAGGATGCTAAATGTGACCTGGCGAAGCATACAGGTAATGTCAGTAGGACGTCCTAGGAAGAGCAATGTGCTTAGAAGGCAGAGTGATAAACTAACTAGAAGAAGGTAGCTCAGGCCCCGATTGTTTGCCTTGACTATTGGGGTTTCACGGTGCTTGAAAAAGATAGCAAAGATTGCGATGGGAACCATGGTACTGGCTGTGGCCACAGCAAGCAAGATGAAACCCAGGGGCTCTTGGACGGAGAGAAACTCCACATATTTCAGGACACATCTATCCCGTTTTTCGCTGGACCACTGATCATCTGGGCACTTCAAGCAGTCAGGTGAATCTAGAACGAGAGACAGATATCCATGAGACAGGACCAGACACACCATCTTGATTTATTCGTTTGGGGTTAGAGTGGAAATATTCTACAGTCATTTTACTGTTAAATTTCTGTCAGCATCTGGTTTTGATGATCTGAGTGAGGTGGCATGGAAAATGGTAAGCATGTTTTACATAAATGGCATTTGAGTGCAGCAGGCTTCCCCAACAAGTATCTTCTGAGCTACTGGTAGCTTTTCAGATACCCATAAGTAGCTTCTGTGTGTATTTCAGCCCCTAAAGTAGAAACTTTGGAGTTTTGGAGTTAAAATAGCTGACATGCAGCTCCTGTGTGGAAAAGCAATCAGTTTGGATTTTGAAAGAGAGAGCAGGTTCCCCTGCTCTAGCTTCCAAAATCCAAAGCAAGTTTCCTATGTGCTCCTCCCCTGTCATAGCAAACAGCAGTGTCCCGGGGGTGGGCACTCTGGGACACTGCAGGAGCCGGCCCTGGAGGGTGGCTGTCCCCAGGGCCATCACGGACTCCAGGAGGGGGGGGTGCGCACCCCCCTCCCAACATGAGTGAAACCCCGGGGTGGTGGTGGTCTCTGGGGCTGCAGGGGCCCCAGCGGGCCCCCGTTATTATTTTTAAGAAATTCCCCGTGGCCTAGCCCACCTACAGAGTCATAAAATGGCTGCCAAAACTTCCTGGTTTGGAGTGTTGACAGCCAATTAGAATGAAGCTTGTGGTTGCGGCAGCCAATTAGAATGAAGCTCATCGTCTGGAAGGGTCGCGACTCCACTGCTGCCCTAGATATCGAAACTTAAATTTTTTTAATTTCTCAGCAACTACTTAACAGATTTACACCATTTAAAAAGAGGTCACTTTCTGAACTAAGCACTACCTTGTTGCCAAATTTGGGATAATTCTGTTCAGCAGTTTCAGCTGTAGCCTTGCTCAAAGTTTCCTATGGGAAATTGATTTTTTAACATTTATGTTTTGAATTTCTCAAAAACTACTGAACGGATTTACACCATTTAAAAAAAGGTCGCTTTCTGAACCAAGCTCTACCTTTTTGCCAAATTTGGGGTAATTCCATTTAGCAGTTCGGAATGTAGCCCGTTTCAAAATGTCAAAATTAACATGGAAAAAACACGTTTTGGGACCCCCCTTTTCTCTCAGCCCCCGCTTGATGAATCACCCCCAATCTTTAAGGATAGGAGCTGACCTGGATAGACTTTTTTTGCGGGAGAGTTTCGCGAAGATTCGTCAAACAACGCCAAAGTTATTAGCAAATCACAAAAAAATCCTATGGAAACTAGGTTCTAACTCTAACTAAATATATATTCACTGAAAAAAACAGGTTTCAGAGACATTATAGTTAGTAATAGGCATTTAAAAAACCTTAGAAATTCACTGAAAAAAACACAAGTTTCAGGGACGTTATAGTTAGGCTGATTTTTTACTCGTTCAAAACCAGAGAAATTCAGCCGTTATAAACTTGTGCCCCCGAAAAGCCCTGCAGATGATGTCACATATTACATCACTCATGACATGGTCAGTGACATCACTGATGACATCACTGATGACATCTCAAATGTAGGGCTGGGCGTAGTTTGCGTAGTGCCACTACGCACACTACGCAAAATTTTGGAAAAAAAAAATTGGAAAACGGGGGCGGGTCCTGAGGGTCCGTGTGCCCGGGCAGGGGTCCCTCGTGCCTGGGCAGACTCCCTGATCTCCCCGGCCTGGTTGGAGCTCCGGAGCCCTGCAGCCACCGGGGCCCTGCAGGTCCTGAGCCCTGGAGCCACGGAGGCATGCAGCCTCAGAGCCCTGCAGTCCCTGGAGCCCTGCAGTCCCCAGAGCCCTGCAGCCCCCGTAGCCCTGCAGTCCCCGTGCCCCAGAGCCCTGCAGCCCCGGAGACCTGCAGTCCCCGAGCCCCAGGGCCCCGGAGCCCCCGAGGAGGGCGGTTCCCTGCCGGGGACCAGATGGGCTGTGTTCCCGGGCAACACCTCCCAGGCGTTCGGGGCTCCCTCCTCCGGCCTGCGGCATGGGAAAGTACCCGGGAAGGGCTCCATGGGTCCTGGGCCCTGCAACCCCGGAGCCCCGCAGCCCTGCAGCCCCTGAGCCCTGGAGTCCTGGAGCCCTGGAGCCCTGGAGCCTCGGAGCCCTGCAGCCCTGCAGCCCCCGAGCCCTGGAGCCTCGGAGCCCTGGAGCCCTGGAGCCCTGGAGCCCTGGAGTCCTGGAGCCTCGGAGCCCTGGAGCCCTGGAGCCCTGGAGCCCTGGAGCCTCAGAGCCCTGCAGCCCCAGAGCCCTCCCACCGAGGCTCGGGGCAGGCAGATTGGCGTCATTTCGGTCCCGGCCATCTGGTCGCCCCTCTCCCCTCGGCCATCTGGTCACCCGCAATGCTTTCCTATGGAGCGACCAGATGGCCGGGTTTCCCTGGAAGTCCCGATGAGGTGCCATTCGCCTCCTGGATCCCAGCCAGGGCTTCAGGAGGTCGGGCACGTTCGCGCCTAGGGCCCCCTGAGCCGTGCGGTGCGCACTTGTTCCCAGAAAGAGGGGTAGCCTTCCTCCGGATTACTAGGGACAAGGTCCTCTGGGACCCCTCTCGGCCTAGCGGTCATCAGCCCGCAGCTAGGCGGGCCAGGATGCCGCCCAGACCTGGGTCCGGGGTCCAGAGGGCCCGGGGAAGGCTTCCCCTGTGCCTCCGGGCCCTGGGAGCCAAGGCTGGGTCCAGTGGCCCCACCGGTCCCCGGGTCGGGTGCTAGGGCCCTGGGCCCTGTCCCCCGGCCTGCCGCACCGCCAAAGGCCCGGGACGGGGTTCCGTGGTGCCTGGGGAGCCTCCCCGTGCTTGACCGGGTTCAGGAGCTCCGTCCGGGGCCCATGAGGGCCCCGGGGACTCTGGCCTCCCCACCCGGGGCTCTGTCCTGGGTCCTGCCGCATGGCAGGGTGCCCGGGGCGGTGTCCGGCAGGCCCGGGGAAGGCTTCCCCTGCGCCTCCAGGCCTAGAAGCCCAGGGTGGGTCCAGGGGCCCCACCGGGCCCCGAGTCGGGTGCTCGGGCCCTAGGCCCTGTCCCCCAGCCTGCTGAACTGCCAAGGGCCCGGATCGGGGTTCTGTTGTGCCCGGGCAGGCCTCCCCTGCTTGTCAAGGGGCCCGGGGGCCCTGGGAGCCTCCATGGCTGGGGCCCAGCTGGGGCTCTGGGCCTCCGGTCCGCCATGCCCCGGAGCCCGCTCACTCCTTCGTTGGGGCACAGGGTGTCCAGACTGCTCCCCTTTCGTGCCCGGCCATCTGGTCGCCTAGATCCCCTCGGCCATCTGGTCGCCCGGATCCCCTCGGCCATCTTGTCGCACGCAATGCTTTCCTATGGGGCGACCAGATGGCCGAACTTCCCTGGTGTATGTGCTTGGCTGAGGAGCCAATGGGGCGAAGCTACCATCTGTGGGATTATGACTGAATGCCTCTAAGTCAGAATCCCCCCTAAACCGTAACGATACCGCAGTGCCGTGGAGCCTCGGTTGGCCTGGGATAGCCGGCCTCTCTCGGGGGGCCGGTGCGTAGAGCCGCTCGCTTGGGGACCGGAGCGCCGACGGAAGGGGGCCGCCTCCATCGCCCTTAGTGCACCGCATGTTTGTGGGACACCCGGTGCTAAATCATTCGTAGACGACCTGATTCTGGGTCAGGGTTTCGTAAGTAGCAGAGCAGGTACCTCGCTGCAATCTATTGAAAGTCATCCTCTGAGCCAAGCTTTTGTCTCTCCGTGCGTGGGTGCCCGCGGATGCCTCCCTCCACCACACCCAGGGGTGGGTCCCTCTGCCGCCGGGTCGGCGGGAGGGACGCGGAGGGGGTAACACGGGTCCGTGGGAGGCTGCCTCCACCACGTGCCCTTCGGCACGGGGGCCTCCCCCTCCTGTCCCTGCCCCACCGGGGTGCGGGGACAGGGGCCACCATCCCTTGCAGGTCAGCAGGGTGACCAGATGGCCCCCTGCTCCCGGGCTGGGAGGTGAGCAGCAGCCACCCGGGGGAAGGAAGCTCCAGAGCGGCTGGGTACGACAGCCTCCAAGGCCATCTGGGTGCTGGGTCGTCCCGGGCCATCTGGTCGCCTGGCTGCGTGAACAGATGGCCCTGCGAGCTGCGCGACCAGATGGCCCTGCGGGCAGGGTGACCAGATGGCCCGGCGGGCTGGGTGACCAGATGGCCCTGCGGGCTGCGCGACCAGACGGACCTGCGGGCTTGCGGCCGGGCTAACTCCAACTTTTGTCCTTCCCCAGAGTTCTGTAAGCCCCCACTACGTGGGGGCTTAATAGTCGAGAAAATGGGCTCTCTGGGCAGGCCGTCAGGGAGTGGACGTGGCCTGGGCTTAACCCTCCTTGGGTCCGGGCGCTGGGGACAGGGCTCCACCGGGGCCCGGGGAGACTCTCCCCGACCTGGCTAGGGTTCGGAAGGTGGGACCGGGCCCAGGGCTTGAGCTCCGTCCGGCCCCGGGGAGGCTCTCCCCAGCCTGGCTAGGGTTCGGAAGGTGGGACTGGGACTGGGCCCAGGGCTTGAGCTCCGTCCGGCCGGCCCCGGGGTGCGCGAGCCCCCCCATCCCGCAAGCCACCAGAGGGTCCGGGTGCTGGGGACGGGGCTCCACCGGGTCCCGGGGAGGCTCTCCCCAGCCTGGCTAGGGTTCGGAAGGTGGGACCGGGCCCAGGGCTTGAGCTCCGTCCGGCCGGCCCCGGGGTGCGCGAGCCCCCCCTTCCCGCAGGCCTCCAGAGGGTCTGGGCGCTGGGGTCGGGGCTCCAGCGTGGCCCGGGGAGGCTCTCCCCAGCCTGGCTAGGGTTCGAAAGGTGGGACCGGGCCCAGGGCTTGAGCTCCGTCTGGCCGGCCCCGGGGTGCGCGAGCCCCCCCGTCCCGCAGGCCACCAGAGGTTCCGGGCGCTGGGGACGGGGCTCCACCGGGGCCCGGGGAGGCTCTCTCTGGCCTGGCTAGGGTTCGGAAGGTGGGACCGGGCCCGGGCAGCAGGTGTGGCTGGCTTCATCCACTACGCCGTCAGAGCGGAGTTTTCTGCCCACCCCTACTCAAATGACATCACTGATGAAATCACTGATGACATCATCCTGTGACTGTGAGTGTTTCTAAAAAATGTAAGATTGTTATATATATATATATACGCCAAGGTGTATTTGAAGAATGAGTGTGTGTATGAGTGTCTGTATGGATGATTTAGTGGGTGCGTGAGTGACTGTATAAGTGAGTGGTTAAACGTATCTTAGTGAATGTATGGGTGAATGACTAATCTGTGTGAATGTCTGTATCAGTCTGTCAGTTGGCGTGTAAGTGGCAGTATGGGTTGGTGAGTAGCTACATGAGTGTCTATATGGGTTAATGATTGGTTGTCTGAGTACCTGTATTGGTGCCTGAGTGTCTGTATGGGGGGGTGCGGGGTGTGACTTCCTGCATGGATATTTGAGTTGGTGAATCAATGGGTGTATGAGTTAATGAGTGCATGTATGAGGGGCTGTATGGGTGCGTGAGTGCACATATGGCTGTTTTTGTGAGTGAATGTATATCTCTGTGGTATATGCCCCATCTTTTATAAAAGTGACAAACATTGGGGTACCATTGCTGCAATTTTAAAAGTAAATTATCTGCCCCTTATTTCAATAAAATTCAGCTCCCCTGTTCTTCATGCACATATGTTATTAATCACCTCCCACCCAACAAGACTCACCACCACACGCCTGCCACAGACGACCATTCTTAAAGTAGACAGTAAGCAGAAGGGAGTGCCAGCCAGCTAAACAGCTAAACATTAAATACAGCAATGATGAAAGAACAAGACAAAATAAATAGAAGGGTGGAGCTCATTCTACATGTAGGGAATGTTTGCTTCACGTGAATTAATGTTTTGCGTACTGAAAAGCTAAACTCCCAATACTAGCAAAGCAGAAGATACTGTTAAAAAAATCCCCATTTTAGGAGACCCAGCTGTTCTTGTTAGTCTTAAAATGCACAAAGCACATGCTAGGACAGCAGACAATCCCTAGAAACGCAAGAGAAGTCAAGTCTAGAGGTAGAGGTAAACCAATTCTGAGTGCAAGATCTGGAGCAGCCCAAACCATGCTTCCAGCAGGCTCAGAGGGGAGACTCCCACCAGACCTGGGCCTGCAGCATGGCCCTCTTCAGCTAATCGTAGGTGAAAACATGACCACGTTTCAGGATCCGAGCAGAAGGAACGAGGGCATTAATCCCTTGTAGAAGGCCAAAGTCCTGCCCTTTCTTACCTCGGTGAGTGCGTAGTTTAAGGTACTGCCGTACTGGCCCGGGGCAGAGTTCATGTATCTTGTCTTCACTAAATCCACTGGGGAGGCAATCACAGTTGTGCAGAATCCAGCACCAAAGGCAGAGGTGAAGTGACAGGAAGAGTATCTGTCATAAGGTTGGACTTCAGCAGCACGTCTTTTGTCGGATCGTAGGTGACCAATTCAGTGCAGTTCACAATGGCATTGCAAGTGATGTTGGGAGCAGCACCTTTCCAGAGGCCCTTCATGCCTTCCTCCCATGCGATGGTTTTATAGGCATCCATGGTCCCCTTGTATCTCCGGCTGGCACTGGTGACGTTCTTCTGGACCTGAAACCTCACCTTCACCATGTCTGTTGGTTGGGCGATGGCCACGGCCAGTGTTCCGGTAGTGCATCTGGCAAGGAGCCTGCTGCCAATGCCAACATGTTCAGACCACTTGGTGTAGAACTTCTTGACGGAGTCATACAGCCCAATCTGGACTGAGCCGAAGCTCATCTGGCACTGCAGCCCGGCAACTCGGCCGTTGTAGAGACTATTGGGAACCTCTGTCTTCACCATGGTGCTGATGGGCCCAAACACATCCCTGTACTGTGCTGCCCTAGAGTGGCTGGACAGAGACTTGCTCTCACCTTGTATCTGGAGTCGGACATTGGCAGTGTCCAGTGGGAAGGTGAACAGGTCAGCGATGCAGGCAGCGGTCCCAGCCCCTACGAACTTCACAGCCACAGTGGGAGGCACATCTGTAGGCTTGAATCCAACCATGTTGATGGACGAGAGGTGATTAGGTTAAAACTTGGAAAAATAAGTTGATGGGAAGGAACCTCAATGGATACAATGTAGTGATAAGACAAGGCAGATGAACTCTGGCCCCAAGTCTTACTCAAGTGTTTCAGGACAAGGTGGTACAGGATCAGGATTCCCTAAGTGTGTCAAAACTTTCTTTCCCGGTAGCCCTGATATTCCATAGGTAAATGTTCAGAAAACAAAGTGCAAATGATCATACTACTTATCCTGGTTACAATAAATTAAAAGGGGGGTTGAGAGAAAGTGGGACGGAGCCAGGGAAGACTGGCGATTGAAAGCAGCAAGATTGGAAAGTGCTGTTTCTGGGTGAGTGGTATATGTGTGAGTAACTACATATGTGAAAGGCAGTATATGTAAGTGTTGGAGTATATACGTGACTATATGTGAGAGTGAGGATTGTGAGAGTGACTGTATGGATGAGTATGTGCTTGTGTCCGTAATTGTATAAGAGAATAAGTATTTGTTAGTATCTGTATGAATAAGTGAGATGGTGTTTGTATAACTATATAGGTGAGTAAATGGCAATATGATTGTTTCTTTGTGTGACTGATTAGGTGTGTGAGTAACTCTATGGGTGAGTGGCGGGTTGTGAGTGTCTGTATGTGTATATGATTGCATATATCATAGGCTGTTTAGATGAGTGACTGCGTTAATTGAGGGACTGTTTTTGTGAGTGATTGGATGTGTGTACACCTATGAAACAGTGAATGGGCATGTACTAACTGGTATTGGTATGTCTATGGTTTCAAGAATGGTAGTCTGTATTTTAGAGTGGGTGTATCAAAGGTTATATTATAGTTATATTATGGTGTGAAGAGGTGCATCAGATATTACGTGGTTGATGTCATCAGTGATGTCATTAGTGATATCATTTGAGATGTCATCAGTGATGTCATCAGTGATGTCACTGACCATGTCATGAGTAATGTAATATGTGACGTGCATTGCGGGGGCGTGAGTTTTTATAATGGCCCAATTTCTCTGGTTTTGTACTAGTAAAATGACAGCCTAACTATAACGTCCCTGAAACCTGTGTTTTTTTCAGTGAATTTCTAAGGGTTTTTAAAGGCTAATTCCTAACTATAACATCCATGAAACCTGTAGTTTTTTCAGTGAATTTCTAAGGTTTCTTAAATTCTAATTACTAACTATATTGTCCATGAAACCTGTGTTTTTTCAGTTAATTTCTAAGGTTTTTTAAATGATCATTTCTAACTATGCCTACATAGGTAGGACATGTGCAGAAAGAGGAAGGAAGGCGCAGAAAGAAGCAAGAAAAATGCAGAAAGAGGCAACAGAGGTCCAGAAAGAGGAAGAAATGTGCAAAAAGAAGCAAAAGATGTGCAGAAGGAAGCAACAGAGGTGCAGAAAGAGGTCTACGTTGACTATACCTTTCCACAGATTCATATAAAGTAGCCTAATCACTAATCCTTCCCCCAAGATGTCTTAAACCTCATTTTTCTCTTGAAGGTTCAATTTTCATCGATTGCTCAAAATGTTAGGCCTACCAAATATAAAACAGCAATCCTAAACATATCATGTTTTAAGTCTCACCAAGTTTGTGAAAGTATGCATGCGAGTGTCTGTGCTTTTACCTAGTGACATATTACATAAAAATAAACATACAAATACTTCAATACCTGTGTTTCACATAACATACTGTAGATTTGTGTACAAAAGGTGTATTCGTTTCTTTCTGCTCATAATACAGGTCACATGGGTATTCAATAGTATATTTGATGGGCTCTATAACACCTATATACCTAAGCCATGTCTACTTGTGCAACCGAATGACAGAGGAGAACTGAAAAGATTTGACCGCATACGGAAGCTACCCACTTTTTAAGCTTCCATCCGCAGATGCATAACACTTATAAGAATATATGTACAAGTAGACATGTACCTCAGTCACGAGAACATGCAGATCTTTAAACTTGACAGCTTCGACTTCCCATTTGAGTAAACAAAAAGAGGCAAGTCAAGTTCAGAGAGAAGTAAGAGAAGTGCAGAAAAAATAAGAGAGGTGGAGAAAGATTAACAAATGTATAAAAAGAGGCAAGAGAAGTGCAGAAAGAGGCAGGAGAGGTGTAGAAAGAGGCAATAGAGGAGCAGAAAGAGGCAAGAAAGGTGCAGAATGAGGGAAGAGAGGTGTAGAAAGAGGCAAGAGGGGTATAGAAGAAAGCACAAGGGATGCAGAACGAGGCAAGAAAGGCAAATAAAGAGCAAAAAAAGTGCAGAAAGAGACAAGTGAGGTGCAAAAAGAGGCAAGAGAGTGAAGAAATAGGCAAGAGACATGCAGAAAGAGGCATGATAGTTGCAGAAACAATAAGAGGTGCAGATAGATGGAACAGGGGTGCAGGCAGATGCAAGAGACGTGCCGAAAGAGGGAAGGAATGCAGAAAGAGTCAAGTTGGGTACAGAAATTTGCAAGAAATGTGCAGAAAGAAGCAAGAGCAGCGCAGAAAGAACCAATAAAGGTACAGAAAGAGTCAAGAGAAGTTCAGAATGAAGCAAAAGAGGTGCAGAAAGAGGCAAGCAAACTGCTGAAAGAGGCAAGAGAGGTGCAGGAAGAGGGGTGCAGAAAGAAACAAGAGAGATGCAGAAAGAGGCAAGAGGGGTGCAGAAAGGGGCAAAAGAGGTTCAGAACGAGGCAAGAGGGATATAGAACCAGGCAAGAAAGGTACACAAAGAGGCAAGAGAGGTACACAAAGAGGGGAAAAGGATGCAGAAAGAGGCAAGAGAGGTGCAAAAAGAAGCAAGAGTAGTGGAGAATTAAGTAACAGAGGTGCAAAAAAAAGCAAGAGGGTACAGAAAGAGGCAAGAGAACTGCAGAAGGAGAAGAGAGAGGAGCATATAAAAGGAAGAAGGGTGCAGAAAGAGGCAAGAGGGGTAAAGAATGAAGCAACAGGGGTGCAGACGGAGGCAAAATGGTTGTAGAAATTTGCAAGAGATGTACAGAAAGAAGAAAGAGCAGTGCAGAAAGAACGAACAGAGGAGCAGAAAAAGGCAAGAGGGATGCAGAAAGAGGCAAGATAAGTACAGAAAGAAGCAAAAGAGGTGCAGAAATAGGCAAGAGAACTGCAGAAAGAGGCAAGAGAGGAGCATAAAATGGAAGAACGGTGCAGAAAGAAGCAATAGAAGTGTAGAGAGATGCAAGTTGGTACAGAAAGAGGCAAAAAGTGTGCAGAAAGAAACAAGAGAAGTACAAAAAGAGGCAAGAGTGGTATACAAAAAGGGAAGAAGGACAGACAAAGAAACAAGAAAGGTACAGAAAGAAGCAAGAGAAATGCAGCATGATGTAACAGCGGTGCAGAAAGCGGCAAGATGGGTGCAGAAAGAGGCAAGCGGGTTACAGAAGGAGGCGAGAGGGGTACAGAAAGAGGTAACAAAGGTGCAGCAGGAGGCAAGAGAACTGCAGAAAAAGGCAAGAGAGTTGCAGAAAAAGGCAAAAGAGGTGCAGAAAGAGGGAACGGGGAATAGACAGATGCAAGATAAGTACAGAAAGAGGGAGGAGGGGTGCAGACATTTGCGAGAGAGGTGCACAAAGAAGTGAGAGCAGTGCAGAAAGAACCAAAAGAGGTATAGAAAGAGTGAAAAGGGGTGCAGAAAGGGGCACGAAAAGTACAGGTAGAAGCAAAAGAGGCACAGAAAGAGGCAAGAGGAATGCAGCAAGAGGCAAGATAGGTGCAGGAAAAGGCAAGAAAGGTACAGAAATAGGAAAGAGCCAACATCAGTGCAGAATGAACCAAGATATGTGCAGGAAAAGGGAAGAAAGGTGCAGAACGAGGCAAGAGGGGTACAGAAAGAACCAATAGAGGTGCAGAAAGAGGCACGAGGAATGCAGCAAGAGGCAAGATAGGTGCAGAAAAAGGGAAGAAGGGTACAGAAAGAGGTAAAGAGGGGTGCAGACATTTGCAAGAGAGATGCACAAAGAAGCGAGAGCAGTGCAGAAAGAACCAACGGAGGTGTAGAAATAGGCAAGAGGTGTGCAGAAAGAAGCAAAAGAGGTGCAGAAAGAGGCAAGAGGGATGTAGAAAGAGTCAAGAGAAGTACAGAATGAAGCAAGAGAAATACAGAAAGAGGCAAGAGAACTGCAGAAAGAGGCAAGAGATGTGCAGGAAAAGTGAAAAAGGGTGCAGAAAGAGGTAAGAGGGGTGCAGAAAAAATCAAGAAAGGTGCAAAAAGAGGCAAGATGGGTACATAAAGAGGCAACATAGGTGCAGAAGGAGTCAAGAGAACTGAAGGATGAGGTGAGAGAGGTGCAGGAAAATGGAAGAAGGGTGCAGAAAGAAGCAAGAGCAGTGCAGAAAGAACCAACAGAGGTGCAGAAAGAGGCAAGAGAACTGCAGAACGAGGCAAGAGAGGAGCAGAAAGAGGCAAGAGAGGTGCAGGAAAATGGAAGAAGGGTGCAGAAAGAAGCACGAGAAGGGTAGAAAGAGGCAAGGGGTACAGAAAGAGGCAGAAGGTGTACAAAAAGAGGCAAGAATGGTGTACAAAGAGGGAAGAAGGGCGGAAAAAAGAGGCAAGAGGGGTGCAGAAAGAAGCAAGAGAAGTGCAGAAAGAGGCAAGACTGGTACAGAAACAGGCAACAAAGGTGAAAGAGGGAGCAGGGGAGCAGAGTGAAGCAAGACAAGTACAGAAAGAAGGAAGATGGGTGCAGCCATTTGCAAGAGAGGTACACAAAGAAGGGAGAGCAGTACAGAGAGAACCAACAGAGGTAAAGAAAGAGGCAAGAGGGGTACAGAATGAGGCAAGAAAAGTGCAGAAAAAAGCAAAAGAGGTGAAGAAAGAGGCAAGAGGGGTCCAGAAAGAGGCAACAGCAGTGCAGAATGAACCAACAGAGGTGTAGAAGGAGGCAAGAGGGGTGCAGAAAGAGGCAGGAGAAATGCAGAAAAAAGCAAAAGAGGTGCATAACGAGGCAAGAGGGGTACAGAAAGAAGCAAGAGATGTGCAGAAAGATGTAGGAGGGATGCAGAAAGAGGCAAGAGTGATGCAGAATGAGACATGAGAGGTGCAGAAAGAGGCAACAGGGGTGCAGAAAGAAGCAAGAGAAGTGCAGAAAGAAGCAAAAGAAGTGCAGAAAGAAACAACAGAGGTGCAGAAAGAATCAATATGGAAGCAGAAAGAAGCTGGAGGGGTGCAGAAAGAGGCAAAAGAAGTGCAAAAAAAGAAACTGACATACAGACAGAGGCAAGGGAACTTCAAAATGAGGAAACACAGTTGTAGAAACAGGCAAAAGAGGTGTAGAAAGAGGGAACAGGGGTACAGACAGAGGCAAGACAGCTGCAGAAGGAGGAAAGAAGGGTGCAGAAAGAGGCAATAGGGGTGCATAAACTTATCATGAGAGGTGCAGAAAGAAGCAAGAGCAATGTAAAAGAACCAAAAAAGGTGTAGAAAGATGCAAGACGGATACAGAACGAGGCAAGAGAGGTACAGGGAAAGGAGATGTGCACAAAGAAGGAAGAAGGGTACATAAAGAGGCAAGATGGGTGCAGAAAGAATCAAGAGAGGTGCAGAAAGAAGCAAGAGAAGCGCAGAATGAAGAAACAAGGGTGCAGAAAGGGGCAAGAGCAGTGCAGAAAGAGGTAGGAGGGGTTCATAAAAAGGCAACAGAGGTGCTGAAGGATGCAAGAGAACTGCAGAAAGAGACAAGAGATTTGCAGAAACAGGCTAACAAGGTACAGAAAGAAGGAATAGGGGTGCTGACAGAGGTAAGAGAAGTGTAGGAAGAGGGAATATAGGGTGCAGAGAGAGGGAAGAGGGGTGCAGAAAGAGGCAAGAGGGGTGCAGAAAAACGCAACAGACGTGCAGAAGGAGGCAAGAGACCTGCAAAACGAGGCAACAGAGTTGCAGAAACAGGCAAAGAGGTGCAAACAGGGAGACCAGGAGTACATACAGAGGTAAGAGAAGTGCAGAAAGGAGCAGGAGGCAAAAGGGGTGCAGAAAGAGGCAAGAGAAGTACAGAAAGAGACAAGAGAGATACACATAGAGGGATGAATGGTACAGAAAGAGGGAATAAGGGTGCAGAAAGAAACAAGAGAGGTGCAGAAAGAAGCAAGAGCAGTGCAGAAAGAACCAATAGAGGTGCAGAAAGAGGCAAGAGGGGTGCAGAAAAAGGCAATCGAATTGCATAAAGAGGGAAGAGAGGAGCAGAAACTGGCTAGAGAGGTGCAGAAAGAGGCAAGCGAGGTGCAGAAAGAGAGAACAGGGGTGCAAAAAGAGGGAAGAGGGGTACAGAAAGAGGCAGGAGGGGTGCAGAATGAAGCAACAGATGTGCAGAAGGAGGCAAGCAAACTGCAAAAAGAGGCAACAGAGTTGCAGAAACAGGCAAAAAAGGAGCAGAAAGAGGGAACATGCGTGCAGACAAAGGCGGGAGAAGTACATAAAGAAGGATTGGGAGTGCAGAAAGAGGCAAAAGTGGCGCGGAAATTTGCAACAGAGGTGCAGAAAGAAGCAAGAGCAGTGCAACAAGAACCCGAAAGAGGAGCAGAAAGAGGCAAGAGGGGTAGAGAAAGAGGCAAGAGAAGTGCAGAAAGAGGGAAGAAAGGTGCAGAATCAGGCAAGAGAGCTGCAGAAAGAGGCAAGTGAGGTGCAGAAACAGGCAAGAGGGGCACAGAATAAAGCAACAGAAAAGTAGAAAAGGCAAGAGAGGTGCAGAAACAGGCAACTGAGGTGCAGAAAGAGAGAAAAGGGTGGCAGAAAGAAGGAGGAGGGGTACAGAAAGAGGTAAGAGGGGTACAAAGAGAAGCAACAGTTGTACAGAAGGATGCAAGATAACTGGATAAAGAGGCAAGAGATTTACAGAAACAGGCAAAATAGATGCAGAAAGAGGGAACAGGGGTGCAGAAAGAAGCAAGAGAAGTGCAGAAAGAAACAAAAAAAGGTACAGAAGGCGGTCCAGGGGTACAGAAAGAGGCACGAGAGATACAGAAAGAGACAAGAGAGGTGCACAAAGAGGGAAGAAGGATGCAGAAACAGGCAATAGGGGTACAGAAATAACCAAGAGAGGTGCAGAAGGAGGCAACAAAGATGCAGAAGGAGGCAAGAGAACTGCAGAAAGAGGCAAGAGAGTTGCAGAAACAGGCAAACAAGTTACAGAAAGGGGGAACAGGGGTGCTGACAGAGGCAAGAGAAGTGTAGAAAGAGGGAATATGAGTGCAGAGATAGGCAAGAGGGGTGTATAAAGAAGCAAGAGCAGTGCAGAAAGAACAAATAGAGGTGCAGAAAGAGGCAAGAGGGGTGCAGAAAGAGGCAATAAAATTTCATAAAGAGGGAAGAGAGGAGCAGAAACTGGCTAGAGAGGTGCAGAAAGAGGCAAGCGAGGTGCAGAAAGAGAGAACAGGGGTGCAAAAAGAGGGAAGAGGGGTACAGAAAGAGGCAGGAGGGGTACAGAACGAAGCAACAGATGTGCAGAAAGAGGCAAGTGAACTGCAAAAAGAGGCAACAGAGTTGCAGAAACAGGCATAAAAGGAGCAGAAAGAGGGAACAGGGGTGCATACAGAGGCAAGAGAGCTGCAGAAAGAGGGAAGAAGAGAAGTGCAGAAATTTGCAAGAGAGGTACAGAGAGAAGCAAGAGCTGTGAAAAAGATCAACAGAGGTACATAATGAGGCAAGAGGGGTGCAGAAAGAGGCAAGAGAATTGCAGAATGAGGGAAGACAGGTGCAGAAACAGGCAAGAGATGTGCTGAAAGAGGCAAGTGAGGTGCAGAAACAGGCAAGAAGAGTGCAGAAAGAAGCAAAATAAATGCAGAAAGAGGCAAGAGAAGTGCAGAAAGAGGCAGGAGGGGTACAGAAAGAGGCAAGAGAGGTACACAAAGAGATAAGAGACGTGCGCAAAGAGGATTAAAGGGTGCAGAAAGAAGTAATAGGGGTGCAGAAAGAAGCATGAGAGTTGCAGAAAGAAGCACAAGGATTGCAGAAGGAAGCAACAGGGGTGCAGAAAGAGGCAAGAGGGGTGCATATAGAGGCAACAGAGGTGCAGAAGGAGGCAATAGAACTGCAGAAAAAGGCAAACGAGATACAGAAAGAGAGAACAGGGTTTCAGACAGAGGCAAGAGAAGTGCATAAAGAGGGAAGCGGAGTGCAGAAAGAGGAAAGCGGGGTGCAGCAATTTGCAACAGAGGTACAGAAATAAGCAAAAGCAGTGCAGAAAGAAGCAATAGAGGTGCAGAAAGAGGCAAGAGGGGTGCAGAAAGAGGCAACAGAGTGCAGAAAGAGGGAAGAGAGGTGCGGAAACAGGCAAGAGAGGTGCAGAAACAGGCAAGAGGCGTGCAGAAAGAAGCAACAGAAATGCAGATAAGGCAAGAGAGGTACAGAAACAGGCAACAGAGGTGCGGAAAGAGGGGAAATGGGTGCAGAAAGAGGGAAGAGGGGTGCAGAAAGAGGCAAAAGGGGTGCAGAAAGAAGCAACAGACGTACAGACGTACAGAAGGAGGCAAGAGAAATGCAAAAAGAGGCACCAGAGTTGCAGAAACAGGCAAAAGAGATGCAGAAAGAGGGAACAGGGGTGAAGAAATTTGCAAGAGAGGTGCATAAAGAAGCAATAGCAATGCAGAAAGAACCATTAGAGGTGCAGAAAGTGGCAAGAGTGGTGCAGAAAGAGGCAAGAGAAGTGCAGAAAGAGGGAATAGAGGTGCAGAAACCGGCAAGCGAGGTGCAGAAACAGGCAAGTGAGGTGCAGAAACAGGCAAGAGGGTTGCAGAAAGAAGCTACAGAAATGCAGAAAGAGGCAAGTGAAGTGCAGAAGGAGGCAAGAGAGGTACAGAAATAGGCAACAGATGTGTAAAAAGAGAGAACAGGGTGCAGAAAGAGGGAAGAGGGGTGCCAAAAGAAGCAAGAGAGGTGCAAAAAGAAGGAAGAGAAGTGCAGAATGAAGCAAGCGACGTGCAGAAAGAGATAAGAGAGGTGCAGAAAGATGGAAGAGAGTGCAGAAAGAGGTAAGAGAAGTACATAAACAAGCAACAGAGGTACAGAAAGAGGCAAGAGAGGTGCAGAAGAAAAAAGCAAGGGAGGTCCAGAAAAAGCCAGAGAAGTGCAGAAAGAAGGGAGGTGTAGAAAAAGCGGAAGAGATGTGCCGAAAGAGTCAAGAGAAGAGCAGAAAAAGGAAGAAAGATGCAGAACGACTCATGAGTAGTTTGCACACCATTAGTACCAATTTAACACCCTCATTTACCAATAAGTAACAGGTGACCATTTTATGTTTGCAAAGTACCTTCCACCACGCTGTAACACTTGTCACTGCATTTTTGGTAATGTTTGAGCTGTTTGAGCTAAAAACATTTTTTTGTTCAAATCTGTTGATTATGAAGCAGATGTTGGATTATGTGGCAAATGCGGAAAATTTATAATTGTGCGAAAGTCAGTGCAGCCAAACAGTTGCATAGTTCCAGTGGCCCTGCTCATACCTCTGACTAGGTCCAGAAGTGCTCCTCAGTGGTTCCTTCTTTTTTTGTCTCATTGAGTTTATACTATAGCTTTTATAGAAACAAGGAAGACTAAACCTTTGGTTACCACTCCACAACACATACTACCATGCAACATAATTAGTTTCCATAACACATAATTCTACTCTACATAATTCATATACACTAAATACAACATACTTTCTATCAACATAATTTCACTGCATAACATACCACATAATTTCACTACACACAACGTACATCCATTTCATTCCAAAAAACGCCAATAGCTCGAACTCTTGCAAATCCGAGACTTATTACAACTAGTAGTCACATTTGCAGAGTGGTGGAGAAAGGGGACTGGGCCTCCGACCAATGCTCAGGAATTCCACTGTGCAGGAGGTACCAGTACTTCTTGCCCCCAAAGTCCCTCAGGAGTAAAGTGGACTTGATGCCCCAACCCGTAGTGTGCCAGAAGGTGCGTTTGCAGAGTGGTAGAGAAAGGGGGCGTGGCCTCCAAAGACCTGTGTGGGACTTTGTGAAGGTAACAGGAGGGGTAGTTCGCCCCCAAGGACAAACTTGGGGTCCAACTACCCCTCCTATTACCTCCAGT
Organism: Lissotriton helveticus; assembly: GCF_964261635.1. Classification (NCBI taxonomy): domain Eukaryota; kingdom Metazoa; phylum Chordata; class Amphibia; order Caudata; family Salamandridae; genus Lissotriton; species Lissotriton helveticus. Next base: position 156,806,278 of record NC_136073.1, read on the forward strand.
AAGTCCCACACAGCAGCATTGGTAAGTTCTTAATGCAGGCCACGCCCCCTTTGTCCACCAGTATGCATATGCGCTCTCTGGTGGGGATTAAAGTCCCCTTTGCTGCTGGGGGTTTTTAGGGGCCAACTAGCCTACCTGATACCTCCAGTTATCTCAGATAATGGGATTTCTGAGAGGTGGGCACATGCCATGCCCCCTTTCTCCACCAATCTATAAATGTGCCACCTGGTGCGCTCCCGGTTGGGGGATGAAGTCCCCTTCCTCTTGACGGTCCCTGGGGGCCAACTAGACCTCTTGGTATCTCTAGTAACCCCACACAGCTGGATTGCTGAGAGTAGTCTGAGGCCACTCCCCCTTTTACACCACTCCTCAAATGCTCCTTCTGGCACACTGCTGCTCGGGGGATGAAGTCTACTTTAGTCCGGAGGTCCTCAGGTCACATGAGGACGTCATCCCCCACCGTAAATGTGCCAAGAGGAGCGTTTGCTGAGTGGTGTAAAAAGTGGCATGGCCTCGGACCACCTCTCAGCAATCTCACGGTGTGGGGCTTACTGGAGATACCTGGTGGGCTAGTTGGTCCCTAAGGACCCTTAAGATTCTAGGGGACGTAATCCCCCAACCCGGAGCACGCCAGAAGGTTTGTTTGCAGAGTGGTGCAGGGAGGGGGTGGGGCCTCTGGCGAGATGCTGGCTTTTCTTTTCTTTTTTTATTGTTAGAAGGGGGTTGTGTGGCCCCCCTTCTCATAATATTTTGTGGGTCCTGGGGATCCCACCCTCCAGGGCCTGAGACACTTTATATAAATATATTTTTTTAAGCTGGAAGGCGGCTGTGCGCCCCCCCTCCCAATGCCGATTTCAGCCGCGGGGACGCCATCCCCCAGGGCATGGCCACTTATTGATAAAAATTTTTAAATTTCCATTTAAAGAAGGGGAGCTGTGTGGCCCCCATTCTGAGGCCATTATTGGCCCCAGGGACCCCATCCCCCAGGGCCTGGCCTCACGTTGGGGATCGCTCCAATGTCCCCGTGGTCCCTGCCGGCTCCTCACCTCCTGCGGGAGCCTGCATTGCTTTGGGACAAACGGAGCTGCTGACATGCAGCTCTCTTTACCCAAAGCAAATCTGTTTTGCTTCATGGAAGCAAGAGCAGTTTTTCTGCTCTCGCTTCCATGAAACTAAGCAGAAGTTTGCAATGGCAGGATGGGAGCAGGGCTCCCGCCCTGCCATTGCAAACTGCAATTTCCCATGGGTGGGCACCCTTGGAGATTGCTGGAGCTGGTCTTGGTGAGTGGCGGTCCCCAGGCTATGTAGGGCTCCAGGAGCGCGGTCCCTCTCCTATCAAGTTTGAAGCCCCAGGAAGCGGTGGTCCCCGGGGCCAGGGGTCAACTACAGACCCCCGTATTTTATTTTCTCAATGCCCCGGGGTAGTGGTGGTCCCTGTGTCAGTGTGCAGGTGCAGGAGCCCCCACACTACTTTTAATGTATTACAGACTTGGGGTGTCGGTCTCCAGGGCTTGGGGTGTCCTTGAGGCCCCCACCCATAGTACACAAATGCCCTGGAGGAGTGGCAGTCCTCGGGCCAGTGGTGGGAGGCAGGAGTCCCCCCTGCAGTTTTCTTTAAATGCCCTGAAGAAGGTGGCTGTCCCCAGGGATGCGTAGGGCAGGTGCCCCCTTATATTATTAATCATGCCCTGGGGAGCTGGTGGTCTCTGGGGTTGCAGGGCCCCCCGTGGGCACCCACATAATAAATCTGCATTGCCCTTAGGACCGGGTCCACCCCGGGGTCTACTAGAAAATGAAACGCGGAAGACCACGGTTCATTTTTGAAAAATGTTTTGGCAGACGTGAATTCTGCTGAATGGAAAATAATGCTTTTTTGGGACCCCCCTGAACAGGCCTAGGGGGTAAGGGTGTTTCTACCCTACCCCTTTTTATGTTTTTTTACCTTTTTTGTTGTGACTCAGTTCAACCGACTCACAAGATGGCTGCCAACACTTTTTTGTTTGGAGTGTTGGCAGCCAATCAGAATTAAGTTCTGGAGGGTTCGCGGATCCACTCGGGTTACTAGATATCAATATTTTTGAATTTTTTTATTTCTCGGAACTGCTGAACGGATTTACCCCATTTGAGTAAAGAGTGTACTCTGAACCAAGAGCTACCTCTCTGCCAAATTTGGTGTAATTCCCTTCAGCAGTTCAGGCTGTAGCTGCAACAAAAGGTTTCAAGGTGATCTGTGAAGCTGGGGCTGAGAAAAAGGGGAGTCCCAAAACACTTTTCCTCCATGTTAATTTCCATAGGAAACTTTTGCCGTGGCAAAAGCCCGAACTGCTGAACAGAATTAAATAAAAATTGGCAAAAAGGTAGCTCTTGGTGCAGAGTGCACTCTTTTTGATAAATGGTGAAAAATTCATTCAGTAGTGCCTGATATATTTTTAAGATTTCTCAGATATACAATTGTGGCGACAGTGGATCCGGGAACCTCCCAATCTCATGCCTGAGATCTGATTCGCTGCCTACACTTCAACCCAGGAAGTGTTGGCAGTCATCTTGTGACTCGGTTGAGCTGAATCACAAGCAAAAACATTTAAAAAAGAAAAGGGGGCAGGCTAGAAACACCCTGACCCCCTAGGCCTGTTCAGGGGATCCCACAGGGACCCGCAGGGCCCAAATAAAGTTGAAAAAAAAGAGGAATTCAGCGGTATTTGCATTAGATCCACAAATCCGTCCGAAACTGTTTGAAAAGGTGAAGCGCTGACTCCTGTGCTTGTTTACTTTAGGCCCCTGGGTGGGCCAGATCTTTGGGGCAATAAAAAATGAAAATGCAGCCCTGGGAACCACCACCTCCCCAGGGATAAATGTTGAAGTGCTGGGGGACACACAGCACCCCGCAGCCCTGGGAACCACCACCTCCACAGGGCTATATTTTATTGTAGTGCGTGGGGGACTCCAGCCCCCCCATGCTGCCCAGGGGATTGCCACATCCACAGGGCTAATTGTGTGAAATGTGGGGGGGCCACATGGCACTCCTGCAGCCTTAGGGATGGCCACCTCCCCGGAGATATATACAAATAAGATACGTGGTGGCTGGGGCATTACTAGAGAAATACAGAGACGTTAAGGAGGAGGAATTATTTGTGATTATATAAAGATACAGGCAATTGCTCAAACGTTTGAATGTGTCTACTTAATTAAAAATAGATCATTTGTACATGCAAATATGGTCTGTTTATTAAAAGCGACAGAGACCTTTAATTGGTAGACTTTTATCACAGTCCTTTATTAATTAAATAGACCATTTGAACTTGTGAATATGTCCTTTTTAGGTCTCGGCCCAGCGGTACACTGCGCAGCAGTGTTCGCACAGCCAGAGTCCTTTTGGCAGGGTTTTGCAATTAGACCTGGAAATTCCACACGCTTATGCATGTGAATTTTCATTTGCGGCCTGCTATTGGCCTTTCACTGGGTGTTTTTTGTGAAAGAGACACCAATAGGCCAGAGGTGGGCACATAGCTCTGCCCCTGGCCTATTGGTGTCTATTACGCGCATTTCCTGACATATGCTTTCAGTTATCGTGCCCAGACATGTGCGCGATAATTGAAAGCATATGGCAGCGCGCGCACCACTCGCGGCTTCCGAGGGGATCTCAAGTTACCCCCAGCACAGTTTTTGTTTCCCGGCTGTATTTTCAGTATTGTATATTCAAAGTACTGGTCGGACGGGGGCCCACAGGGGGAGCGGCGCGGGGGCTTCAAGTAGCCCGAGAGGTACGACGCGCCTGAGTCCTCCTTCTGCTGTGGGACCTGCGGCCTGTGCTACTGCTGCTCGGCGTGTGTCAAGGTTTACTTTCACAATACTGGTCTCATGGCAAGGACAGTGGTGCACAGTCCTGTGTCTCTCTTCTTCTTGTGATTGCTGTTGTGACCCTGTGCCGCCTCTGTGCTCTTACTGCTCGCTGTGCTCATCCTGTTTTCTCTTCATCACTTTGTGCCTTCTCTGTGCCCTGACTGATGCTCCTCCTTCCTCTTCTCACTGTCTGTGCCTGCTTCTTACCCCATGTCTTGGTGTTCCCTGCTTCCTCCCCGTGTCCTGTTGCTCCCTGCTTCCTGCTCTGTATCCTCCTGTCTGCATCCTCATTGTGTGCTAGCATTTGAAACTGCCTTTCTTTATTCCATAAAACGTTGGTACATATTTTTTTAATGTAGCGGAGTTATGATGCTTGTACATTTTGTTGGTATCCAATGTACGGGAAGACGCGTTGCAGCTTTTTCGTTTGGTAGAAAGTGCCCCATGTGACCCCATTGGCATGTGGTATCAGGGACAGATCCTAGTCCATAGTTAGGTTTCTCAGTTCTCTTGCCGCAGCTCGCGGGGCATTGAGTTTCTTCGGCCATATGTTGGTCGGCTGGTGTTCATGCCATAGTAAAACTGAACTATAGATCGCAGGGCGTGAACTGTTTCTAGTAATTACAACGAGGGTTTTGGCATTTGGAGGCTCGCTTTTTTTAGCCAAACAAACATTTTGGGAAACTAATATTTGATTTTTAATCTTAGGGATTTATTCACTTTTTAATCGGCTTGGTCCACTTACTTGCACATTAAAAACTGAAAGCTCATACTCGCTGCTTTAGCGAGAAGCCAGTGTCGCTATCTTTCCCAGGCCGGCATCTTGAGTCAGGAGGTTGACGGCGGTGCCGGTTGGGGGCGCACACTAGTGCTGAGACACAGATTGGCAAGCGTTGGACTATTTAATCAGTCAAATGCAAGCACGCAGTTAGCTAAAACTGAACTATAGATCGCAGGACGTGAACTGTTTCTAGTAATTACAAAGACGTCTGGGCATTTGGAGGCTCGCTTTTTTTAGCCAAACGAACATTTTGGGAAACTAATATTTGATTTTTAATCTTAGGGAGTTACTCACTTTTTAATCGCCTTGGTCCACTTACTTGCACATAAAAAACTGAAAGCTCACACTCGCTGCTTTAACGAGAAGCCAGTGTTGCTATCTCTCCCCGGCCGCCATCTCGAGTGAGGAGGTTGACGGCGGTGCCGTTTGGGGGCACGCACTAGTGCAGAGACACGGATTGGCGCGCGTTGGACTATTTAATCAGCAAAATGCAAGCGCGCAGCGGACGCGCCGATGGCGTGCCGGAGGCGCGCCAGAGGCAAGCCTGTCTGAGTCCGTTCGCGCACCGGTCGTGCCAAGTGCCAGTTATGCTGCTCGACCTGACTCAAATCACTGCCACCACAGACACAAGTCTGACCTCCTGCTGCTGAGAGTCCTTCCAGCGAGGGTAGGATAGTTTACTCGAGGGAGAGTCTGCTTAACATTGGTAACATTGGAGAGAGGGAGGGGGGAGCTTGCACCTTCAGTAACTGCGAGGGACGACCAGAATATTTTAAACTGCGGGCTATTGAACTGTAGATCTTTGGTAAAACACCATACAGAGATCTCCAGCCTGGTAGAGGACCTGGACCTAGATGTCCTATTCCTTACAGAGTCTTGGACTCACACTGAGTCTTGGACTCACACTGGCTTCGTGGTAGAACTGGGCCTTGCTTGTCCGGAAGGCTTTAAAATATTTCACAAACCCAGAACATCGGGGAGAGGATTAGGAGTCGGGGTGATCTTCAAGGAGAAATAGGATTTCTCACCCTTAGAGATAGAGGTGGTTACAGGGATAGAAACACTGGGCTTCTCTCTGCAGGAAACGAATGGTTGGCTAGTTACGGGCATGGTCTGTTACAGACCACCAGGATCAGATACTCAGTATCAAGAACTGTTTGACACTATCACAGACCTTTCCCTAGCCCATTCCAGAATGATTATACTAGGGGATTTTAATTTGTGGGACAACGGGATCCTAGATATTCATCTGAGAGAGTTAAGCCAAACATGTGAGAACTGTAATCTCAACCAGCTGGTTCAAGAACCGACACATCAGGGAAGGCATGTGTTGGATCTGGTTTTCGTAAATCAGACGAATACCAAGTTAATGGACAAATTGCCGCAAAGCTGGTCGGATCACTCTTTAGTGCACTTTCACATTTTAACCCCCCGACCGGAGACTAGCAATAGCCATCGGACTACTTTCCGTCAGGGAAGAGAATGGGCCAGGAAGCTAATTAATAATAAGCTATATTTGACACCGCCTAACCAAAATCTGTTTGTTCCATCTAGTTCCATCGAGGAAAACTATCAGAAATACTGCAATTTTATTGACAGAGCCCTGGATAAGCTATTCTCTATTAAGAGACTTAAAAACAGGAAGAATGTCTCTGCTCCATGGTTTAGTGAGGAATTGAAAGCTCTACGTTCTTGCTGCAAGAGGGAGGAGAGAAAATGGAGGAGAAACTGCATGGATATAGATAGAAAGGAACTAAGAGTAGTTCAGGCCCGCTACAAGGAAGGCATTGCTAAGGCCAAAGCAGATTTCTACGCCAACTCTATTTTGCATGCTCTGAATAGCACTAAAGCACTGTTTAGCATCGTGAAGAATTGATCACACCCAACATGTACAAGTAACAAGGTGGTCGCCTCACAGAAACTCCGTGATTCGATCGCAGCACATTTCGAGGAAAAAGTTAGTAAGATCGTGGGCGAATTAGGCCCCAATAATAAAAACAACTGGGTTGACCGGATCGGAAGATCAGGAGAAGATACTATTGCAGCTACGGTTTGGAAAACTTCCAGGTTCCATCTGAGGACCGGTTTAATGAGTTGGCCCTGAGCATTACATCGGGCTCTCCCCGGGACCCCTTACCCCATAGACTATGGAAAATATCTGGTAAGGAGACCATCCCTTGGTTGCGTTTAATTTACATCCAATCCTTAGAAGAGGGAGTGGTCCCGGAAATATGGAAGAAGGCAATAATCACGCCTCTGATCAAAAAACCGTCCCTTGATCCCCTGGTTTCAGCCAATTTTAGACCAATATCTCTCCTACCCTACCCGATTAAAATCTTAGAAAAAATAGTCAGTAAAACCTTGTCTGGATACTTGGAGGACAACCTCCTACTAGACAAGGATCAATTTGGCTTCCGCCCGGGCCACAGTACTGAGACCGCCTTGGTCACCGTTACGGACAATCTTCGGATGCGAGCAGACAAAGGAGAATCTTCTGTTTTAGTATTATTTGATATGTTGGCCGCATTTGACACTGTGAGCCATACAGTACTGTTGGAGAGATTAAAAACGACGGGGGTAAAAGGATGTGCCTTGCAATGGCTACATTCCTACCTTACCGGAAGGCAACAGATAGTGTCACTCCCTCCATATGAGGCGTGCCAGTCGCTAGTTGCGCATGGGGTTCTGCAGGGATCGGCGATCAGTCCTATCCTTTTCAATATCTATCTGCGTCCCCTTCTCTCTTTGATCAAGTCCTTCAATATTGATCTGGTAAACTACGCAGACGACACCCAATTGGTGTTTTCCCTGAAAGGGAAAGGGGCGGTACCGATGGATAAGTTTCAAGATTGTATGCGCCAGACAGCAGGATGGCTCAGGCAGAACTCTTTACAATTTAATGGGGGGAAAACAGAGGTGCTGTTCTGTCCTTCTCCTAGTGAGCACCAATCGCTAATTTCAGAGTTCAAGCTCACCCCAGAGGACGACCCTTTGACCCCGGCCAATACTGTGCGTAACCTGGGGGTACAACTGGAGGGAGATCTCCAGATGGAATCCCAGGTTAACAGAACGACCAACGTATGCTTCGCGTTGCTGCGACTGCTACGACAGATCCTTCCACTCCTGCCCAAGGATACTCGCTCCCTTGTGGTACAGAGTGTAATTTTTAGTAGACTGGACTACTGTAATGCTCTGTATTTGGGAGCCCCACAGTACATCATACGGAGATTACAGAGAGTCCAGTCTATGGCAGCTAAATTGGCTCTAAATAGGCAATGTAGGACCTCGACGACTGCAGCCCTGAGAGATTTACATTGTTGCCTGTTAAAGAGAGGATCTGTTTCAAGTCTCTATGTATAGTGTACAAAGCGGCACACGGCATGGGCCCTATTCCACTACGACAAAGACTCTCTTGGCACAAGCCGGAAATGCAGCTTCGCTCCTCCAATGTAAACCTGGTAAAGATCATCAGCTAAAAGAGAGTAAGGATGGGCAGCAGAGCCTTTGGAGTGGCGGCGGCTCAACTCTGGAATAATCTTCCCCAGTCTATCAGACAGTCCTGCACGTTAATCGGTTTTAGAAAGCTGATGAAAACATGGCTATTCCCGAGGGGCGACATCTAGCCCCCTTGCTGTAATGATGGATTGGTTGAACTGTTTTTTACCTTCTGAAGTTCAAGCGCCAGGATACCTGTAGGGTGACAGTTTTGCGCTATATAAATGCTTGATACAATACAATACAATGGTCTGCTGGTCATGATCTGTCTTTGCGGGGTTGAGCTATAGATGGTTAATCATCATTCCTGCACTCAAGGCACACAGGCGATCACTACATCTTGAGATGTAGAGGTTTTCTGGGTCACATTTGATAGGCTCATAATTGCAACATGTAAGGTTAAACAGTCCATGCCTTAAAACATCTCTGTTTCAAAGCAAGAGCTTCTCTTCAGTAAAAGCTGCAGAGCAGTTCCTAAATAAATTCAGGTAAGTGCAGCAACAAGCCCTGGTGACAAGTATGCCAGTATCGGAGGTGATAATAGAATCTTGCTCGGTAGGGTTCAGAATTTATCAGGTGTGATAATTCTCACCTATTACTAGGGGACGGACATGCGGATTTTGGTGCTTACCACAACTAAATCCACATGTTCTAGTATTTACCGGCCCTTTTTCCAGAGTTGAACTCTGACAAGTTTGACCTGCTGAAATAGGATTCCGCGGTTTCGACTTTATTCTATTGCACCCAGTAATTACCAAGTATGATAAAACTAAGGCTTTCCTGTGCATACCTTTAAAGGTTTTACTCGTTCAACCCTATTGATTTGGAAAGCGATTAATAGAGAGCATTCACATGACAAAGCTATCATTCAATGTATAGCGCCACACGTCACCACAAAAGCTTCTATGAGCCAGCCACATTCGGGCCATTTTTATGCACTGCTACACACCATTAACATGGCAGCCCACAATATAGTGCCAAGGGTAGCTAAAGAACCTGTAACCGCCAACTAATACTGGGACCACTAAACGTTCAACCCCTACTCCCTCGCCTCCTCCCCCAGGAGGTAAAAGTCTGTCATTTGGAGTTGGTTGTGTACATAACAGGTACTCTACTCGCCAAAAAAAAGCACTTAGACGCCTCTTCAGGGGTAGTAAGAGCTATATAAAATGCAATTCCAATTACCAATGATTTTAAAGTGATGTAATGGGTTTTTAATCTGTACAGTGGGTACTTAGAGGCACAGTGACGTTTGTGTTCATGTCGTCAGGCAGGTTTGGCTGAGAAGCGTTTGGGGACATTTAAAAGAAGCTGGGCTGCACAGTTTTGAACAGTCTGTAGTATTTTAGTGGTGGACACAGGAGCTCCAAGATAAATAGCATTCGCATAGTCCAGCCTCGACAGGATCAATGCTTGTACTAACAGTTTTCTGGCCAAGAAAGGTAGGATGGGGAGAATTTTCCTGATCACCCGCAGAATGCTGTAGCAGGTGCCTGCCACTTTCCGCGCCTGTTTCTTAAAATCTAGATTGACGTCCAGTATGACTCCTAAACTTTTTATGGAATTTTTCAGGGTGTGGGTGAGCGGGTCCTAGACTATTAGACTACCAAGAGTCTATATTCAAAGGGGCCGCCTTGCCAAGAAGCATCATTTCTGTTTTAGCTCCGTTGAGCTTCAAATAGGAAGTATCCATCCAGCTAGCCACTTTTTCTAGACAGGACGTGAGGGCACCTCCTGATTTGTCATTTTTATTCAGTGAAACAACTAACTGAGTATCGTCTACATAGGTGACGATCTGCACCCCAAATGGTGTGACAATATGTGCCAGAGAACTCAGGTAGATGTTAAACAGGGTAGGGCTTAATGCGGATCCCTGAGGGACTCCGCAGGTAAGAGGCACTGGTTCTGAAATACAGTCTTCCTCAAAAACCGCTGGCCGTATGAGCGTGGTCACGTGGGGAGCCATTTCAGTGCCACTCCTTTAATCCCAACATCTCGAAGTCTACTAAGCGAGTGGTTGACTGTATCGAAGACTGCGCTGAGATCTAATAAAATAATTACAGCGCAGCATCCGTTGTTAAGAATCTTCCTTGTTTCCTCCACTACCGACAGGAAGGCAGTCTCAGTGCCCTGCTGTGATCTAAAACCTGTTTGAGAGGAGTGGAGCAGATCATTATTTTCCAAAAAGCTCGACAGGGCAGAGTTTACATGTTTCCCTGCGATTTTACTTATGCCAGGAAGCAGGGATATAGGTCAATAATTCGCCCAATCTTCCGGATCCAGGTTGGGCTTCTTCAGCAGGGCCTTGACCATTGCTCTTTTCCACAAGGGAGGTACAGTTCCCGTGAGGAAGGAGGCATTAATCAGGTCAGCTAAAACTGTAGAAATAGTCTTACTGATCTTAAAAATAACAGTAGGCGGGGCTGGGTCAGAGGGTGAACCTGATTTAAGATGGGTTAGAATTTCGACTAAAGAATCCTGATTCAATAGAGGAAACTCCTTCAGTGAAACTTGTTCCTTTATCGGATCAGTTTGATGTACCAGCTGCATGTCTCTTTCCATAGGGTAAGATTTATATTTAGTTTGCTGAGAAGAATTCTGCTAGCTGAATACACCGAGATTGAAGATTGTCTATGATCAGTGAGGGGGCAGGAGGAGTCAGGAGTGATTTAGCGATTGAGAAAATTTCATGCAGATAGTTCACCGCTGATGCTATTTTCTCCTGATAGTAGCAACTTTGTGCAGATTTTATTTCTAATTTGTAGTGTTTGATAGCTTCTCTATATTTAGCTTTATTGCAAGATGAAAAATCTTTTCTCCAATTCCTTTCCAGTACATTACATTCTTGCTTAAGCTTCCGGAATCCCGAGTAGTGCCAGGGGTTTTTCTTGGTTCCAGTTTTTATCTGTATCTCTTTCTTTGGGAGAATAATATTTAACGAGGACTCTAGCCAGCTATTAAAGGAGTCATTGGCAATTATGGGATTAGAGTGGGGTGTAGGTCTTGTGATTTCCAGTTCATTCTCCCACACATTCCATGGAAGAGTAGACCAGGTCCGAATAAGTTTATTTGTTTTCTTGGCCGGGGTACTTATTTCCTGCCTGACCCACGTAAATGGGAGCAGGAAATGATCGGACCAAGGTAAGGGAATAGGTTGAGAAACGGTCAAAGATTGAATATTAAAGAAGATAGGGTCTAATAAAAGACTTTTATTGTATGATGGCCCTTAGACTTTTTGACTAAACTGAAAGGCCGCTAGCCCCTCAACAAGATCTACTATTTGGGGAGTGGAACTTTATCAAAATGTATGTTAAAATCTCCCAGTACCGTGAAACTAGGTAGGGAGCTAGCCAGATAAGCTACACTTTCCGTCAAAGTCTGACAGAATGAGCCAGTAGGGCCTGGGGGGGCGGTAAAGTAAAATACCCGAGAGGGTGGTGACAGGAGATACCCAGATCGAAAACAGGATACTTTCACAGTTAGGGATGGGATTATTTGAGATACAGCATTTAAATTCCTCCTTATAGATAATAGCAAGGCCCCCTCCTCGCCTGACATCTCGGTCTTGCCTCTGTATCATGTAATGGGGTGGGAAAATTTGTATAATGGCATAATTCATATCTTTATCTAACCAAGTTTCCTTAAAAAATAGAATATCAGGTTTTTCATCTTCCAGTAGAATGTGGATCTCCACAGCATGTTTGGTGAGGAAGCGACAATTAAGTAGGAGCATTTTAAGTTCCCTTTCCTCCCCTGAACGCTCAGACCCACGTAAAGGAGAGCTAATTCCAAAGTCACAGCTAGAGCATTGTAAAGGGTAATGCTCACAGCAGATAGAATGTTTACACTTACTATTGAGCTCTTCTTTAAGACATATCAGTTGGTCACGTGAATAGGCAAGCCTTAAATTATTAAAACCGGCAGGGATCCTGGTCCCAGGTCCCGACCGGGTGCAGACGGGTGCAAACGGGCTAGCCTTAGGCGCGCCTTCAGCACCCCAGCGGCGCACCCGCTGCGCGCGTCCAATGCGCATTCGCGTCAGCATCTCCCAATGAGGCCGAGCATGGTCACGTGGGGAGGCTCTAGCGCGATCATGGCAGCAACTAGAATGGTAACCTACTCGGAAGTCACCAGCCCTGGGAGCATTGAACACAGCTCCGAATCTAAGATATAAGTGCATCAGTGTTTAACCCCTTCCATGCGCATGACGAGCTGAGCTCGTCATGAGTTGCGCCGCTCGCATGCTCATGACGAGCTCAGCTCGTCATGTAACGCGGCTTTTCGCAAAAAGCCGCACAGCGCGAAAATAGCATCCGCACGCATGCGGTTAAACAGTTTCAAGTTTTAAAAGCAATTTTAAGCAAAGCAATTTATCATAAAATAGCCCAGTTATATGTACAATTCTCCTTAGCACTTCCCACCAACGTTACTCATCAACAAAAGCTTCCTTCAAGGTTGCGTCTTTGGCTAAAAATAGGTTCTACTTTTATTTTGAAATAGACCACTCAATGACAAAAATTTACTTTGTGGATTCTCTCGATATAAATTTTTAAGGAAACAATAAGCCACAGATTCCTACTCTGCAAAATAAATCATTGTACTCTACGGCAACTCGCAGTTCATGGTTTGCCACAACCTATAACTTGAAAATGGCCATAAAGTCATTGGAATCCTGTCAGTATTAGGTTGAGTAAAACAGTTACAATGAGCTTGAGTAAAACAGTTACATCGCATTCAAAGCAGTCTCCAATTCAGTTTTAGGCTCTATGGGCAAACCTCCATAGACTTTAATGAAGTGGTCCTGATGCAAGGAATGCAGGATACTGAAAGTGCTCAAGGATACTGAGGATACGGAGCCTAGGATGGAGTTCTTCCTGAGACCACCCCTTGGTCCACGAACATGGTGGGTTTACTTTGGCCACAGACGTTGAAGTCCCTCGGAATCTGGGTAAAGTCTAGTCAAAAAAACAGTTGCCACTGGTCTACTGGTTTCCAGCTATAGGAAAACCAGCATCTCCAATGTAACTGGTGGTACCTCCCTTGCTGGGCATCCAAACTGTCCTCCACCAACTCTCCTGGGTTCAGCAGACTTCGGTAATAACTTTGAGGTTTGGAGGTTCTCCTATGGCGTGCTTTGGTGGTCAGTGATGAACAGCCATTTGTGAGTACCAACTCACCAATACAAGCTTCTTCAGCATTTGTGGCCCTGTAGCTGTGATAGGAACCCTGCCAATTGACTCTTGAAATCACATCTTCTGTTCGGCCAAGGGGACCACTTTTAGTCCAGCAGGGCACCACCACAGGCATAGTCCTCTCTTTGCCAGCACAAGGAACAGCAGGTGCAGTACAGCCTTATGTGCAGAGTCTCTTTGCTTGGCCAAGGAACAACAGGGTAGTCATTTTGCAGTCCTCTCTCCAGTTCAGAGGTAGTCTGACCTCTGGGTGCCACAGGTGCCGTGTTTGTGCCAAGAGTGTTCCTCATGGGATGTAGCAACTACTATCCAATGGGTTACTAGGTTCCCTCCCACCTGGTTTTGACTTCCTGTATAGTGTGGCATCTATCTTGCACAGATTGCACCATACTGCCCACTCCCAACATGGCAAACCCTTCTCTTGGTGTTTGAAGCTCCCTAGCCCAACCCTGAGGCTTGGCTACCTCAAGGAAAACACTCTTTGGCAGCGTCTTCCCCCACTTTGTCCCAGATACCAGTCTGTCTGCAAACACAAAAGAGCAGCCACTCTTCTTTTTTGTCCACCATTTGTTCTTCAAAAGTGACTACCCCTTTTTAGCTCTGCTTTTGGGAATGCACCTTGTTTGGCGTTTGTTCCAGGAAAGGTCACACTCGCTCCACTTGCAGTCCTTTGTGTTCCATCCTGAGAGTCGGTCACACCCCTCAACACCTAAAGGGCAGAAGGCTGTTTCGTAGCCAGCAATTGTAAATGGTCAATGGAAAACATTGGGCAACAAAGTGGCAACTTTTTTAAGTTGCCATTTGTGCAAATGTTACATTAAATTCAACTTGAGCATTGTCTGGTTTAATTCAACAATTCATTTGATATCTTGCAGTATCTGATTTACTAGCTTCAATCAGAAGTTAACACTGATGAGAGCTCAGTGTGTAGCTCTCTACTTGGCAGTGGGGCTACTAGCTTTTCCACAGTAAAAAACACAATACAGGGATTTTACTGCAAGGACATGTAAAGTTAGAAAAGACAATGCCCAACCTTTAAATATAGTGCACCCTGCCTTTAGGGCTCAGTAGACCTGCCTTAGGTATGACATGTAGATGTTGAAAAGGAGTGCTTGTAATTTGCCAGTGTTCTAAATTTCAAATTCGAGTTTGCAGTTTAAAAACACTCTGCCAGCAATGGCGGGCTTGGAGTCATGCTTTGTTTTATCACACTCATCGTGACACTTTAAGTGCTGCAGTCCACAAGAGACACCTTAACTTACAGGCCCTAAGAACCACATGTACCATAGAGCAGGGACTTATAAGTAAGTTAACTTATTCCAATTGTGGGTCAGCTAAAAGGACGTACACGTTTTAAGGTTCAGATCACTGACACTGAGGTCTGGTTGGCAAACCCAGTGCACCTTCAAAGGTAAACAACCAGTAGCAGCAGCCTAATACCTTGAGGGTAATCATGCAAAAAGAGTAATTTCCTTATAGTGCTGCATACATATTCATGCAGTTGATTAGTGCTTAGCTGTTAAGGCAATATTACTTGTTTTTTCATTTGCTCTGGTTTACTGATGAAATTATACATTTGCTCACACCACAGTGAGTTTGTACATTTCATAATTTCATATGTGAAAATAATGTATAAAAACCCTTAATTCTGGGGGTGAGCCAAAAGACTTTGTTTTTCTACTAGAAATGCTGTCTGTTGTTCTCCCGATTTTTGCTATCTATTGTAATAATTGTTGGTATTTGCATTCCCTGTATAACTATATTGATTGTATGTTTCTCATTTTGATGCTTAGGTGGTTCCTTAATATGGGGACACATTGCCTCATGAAATTGACATTAAACACCGTCTCCGATCCAGTAAATGTGAGAACTGTGATTGAGGTAAATGTTGGGGTGCCTAAGGTTTTGGGATACTGTTTTGCTCCCACAATGGCAACAACCAGATTTTGTCTGATGTGGTCTCTGTTACACTAATATTAGTAGTTCAGGGAGATTTTTACTGAACATAAGAAGCTCTTATTACAGAAAAGGTTGGAGACCAAGGGTGTAGTGGTAGTAGTAGTGTGACAAAATACATGACTGCTTGTGGGAAATACCCAGTTTGGTTGCTGGTAGAACCACACAAGACCAAATCCAAGTCCGAACATAGATGGTAGTTTAATCCACAGAAATGAGACTCAGTCAGCTGAGCATACCAGCTAGTCCATGAGAAATTAGCATTTATGAGCAGATTTTCTGATTAATCCCAAACTAACAGTAACATTCTAAGTATTTTTTTAAAGACATTAAAAGCATAGTAATAATTCAATAAGATATAGTGGATACTAGTCAGTCAGTCAGTCTAGTATAACTTTATTCGGCTAGATTAAAACCATCAAAGTGCATACAATCAAATCATAAACGCATACATTATTGTTCTTATAGTAGATACTACACTTTGACACTCATGTGATATAAATTAAAACTAAAAACTATTGGTGACTATACAGGTGCTTTGTAGACCTGCCTGCTAGGAAGCACCCAAACTTTTCCTTTACAGTTATATGCAAAGGTTAATTGTTTTAAGTATCATATTTTTATTGCAAGCATATGCTGCCACTTTTAGGTAGTGACATGTTTTCTTTTGTTTGATTTTGTGGCATATGTTTTCAATAAAAAAATAATTATTGCAACAGCTGTCCAATGCCTTACATAATTGTCTTTGCAAATGCTTGATTAAAATTCCTTCTATGTTCGTCATTCAGTATTTGTTTGCAGCCACTTCTATGGACAAACATCACATATTTCAAAGTCACTCCTCTGACTGTATCCTACGACAAATGACTGTGAAAATCTGGCGCAAATGGTTTGTGGGTTGTTTGGTCCCATTTTAAAATTGCGCCCATTAGAGGATTTTTTTTGAGAAGCCCATTTCCTTTAAGAAAATTGCCCAGCTCTGAAAAAAAATAAAGATTTTTTTTAAGTTTCATACTTCCCTTGAAAAGGGATTCCTCCATTTTGGAAAACCAGTTGCCAACCCAACTTGAGAGTCTGCCATTCTTCAATTGAATGTGACTTCTTTATTTTGGTTGCAAACCATCAATACACCTCATATGAATCACAATTTTGAAGAGGCACCCACAACATTCCCCTTCCCAACTGCGATTCGGTATCCAGTCGCTAACCCATTTTAGGAGTCTGTAAAACTTTAACAAATCTTTAAATGGATTTAGTACACTTGAAAAGTATTTCTGCAGTCACCAACACTGAAACCTGAGTGTTTGTAACACAAATATGTTTAATTTCTGGGCCATTATGACCCACTAAACAAAAAATAGTTGTAATAGGGTGCAAAAACCAAGCTGATACAGTGTGCAAATGGTATTTCACCAGGCAACTGTAGAGCTCAAAATCAATGTGTCACTTGGAAATAAGCTTATTATGCACATGCTTGCTCAGGTGAATGGCCAGTTTCCAGCAGAGGGAATTGTTTCAGCTTGTGGTTGCTCGAAATGCAATATCACGGGGTTCCTACAAACCCCCCCCCTTCTTGGGTTCCCATAATTCAACAACAACCAATCAGGAGTTCTTCTTAGTACCTCTTGGGTTTCTGTAAACAGACTCTATATCCATGTTTGTAAAACAGCCACCCTTCTAAGATTCATTTAAGTTTGAGATTCCTGTTAAAACCCTCCACAGGAAAAGCTCTCTGTCACAGGAAGGATGTGGAGGATGAACAGAGACATAATTCTGGACCTCTGAGTGGGCCCCACTAAACTCACTGGTGTGATTGGAAATCTCCCCTTCAGAGCATGGGATGCAGTCGTAGCAGCAGACTCCTTGGCCCTCTCGAGTGGATTTTCTGAATCCAACTGTGCACATTTCACTGCAGGAGGATTGAGGGATCTGGAAGAACAAAAATACATGTTGATGTACAGGTGAATTTGAATCAGGTTTATACAGTTTCTTCTGCTGAGTCCATGATGATGATAGTTCATATTGCATCTCAGATTTTTACATAGAAATGAGCTTGTGTATATTCTTCCACATCAAGATTAAATTGTGTTGCATTGAGGCTCTGTCTGATCAGCACTTGTCTAGGACTGCTGTAAAGAGTCGTTGACCAATTTTAGGCCCATGGGCAAGTGCTCGTGTGAGTCAATGCAACTTAATTTCTTACTGTGTAGATCTGCCTTTAGAATGGTGAGTACATTGATATCGTCTTTTGCATCACATTAACCGCATGCGCGCTAGCGGTTTTCCCGCTGTGCGCTGCGTTTTTCTAAAAGCCGCGTTACATGACGAGCTCAGCTCGTCATCAGCGTACGAGCGCCGTAACTCATGACGAGCTGAGCTCGTCATGAGCACGGAAGGGGTTAAGATTTGTGATTACCCATGCAAAATGTTAGTAAAGGTGGACTCTCTCAGGGACTTATCGATAAACTGCATTTTGTAGTTCTCTTAGTAGCCGTACAATAGTACAACTCACATACTATGAAATGCTATTCACAATCCTAAATACAGAGATCTAAGCGGCTGATTACGATGTCGGATGGACTACAGTCTGTCCACCATCATATAGTAATTGGGACCATCCACCTATGAGGTGGCCGTCCCACGGGGCAAATTATGTTGCATTACCCTTGTTTTGTATTGCAGCAAAAGCTGCGCTCGGCTTATGTCCCTGGCCCAGAGGCTTAGAGGGGCCTGGTACATGGGCCGCTTTGCAGCGAGTTGACCCTGCAGAACGACCTGCAGAAAGGGATATTGTAATCCCTACGGCGGTGCCTGACAGGCACTGCCACCAGTCAGGGACTACAGGGAGGTCCTACAGGAATTCAGATTAAGACCAGCTGTGGGTCCTCCCAACCACAACCTGTCCACCCACCATTGTAATCTAGTGGGCAGAAATCTGTATTAAGATGGTGGAGGGACCGCCACTGGCAGCCTGTCGGCGGCGGTCCCTCCACCATCGTAATCAGGCCCTAGGTCTCTGCATGTCCTATCATTTATATGTGAACATCCTTGCCACAACTGAAGAGATCGCTGCATCAGTATACCTTCAATTTTGTCGTAAATATGGAAGGGACAGGGAGGAGGAGGAGGGGTCTAGCGTGGGAAAAACACCCACCCATAAAACAGTAATCTTATTTCTAATCACAAACTGCATTTGTATAGTTATTACAGCTAAAAGGTCCCAAAACAGTTGTAAATGTATTTCACCTCAGAATTGGAGTTAAGTTCAGCACCAAACATGACCAAGCAGTTGTACTGAGACATCCTTCCATAGCAAATAATGGAGGCAGGGATTTGGAGTCCATAGGAAATAATGTTACATAAATATAAATTTTCATTCAAGTTAACAAATCATATATAACTACAAAAAAAATATTGTTTTATTATTAAATATTTTAATGGCGGCATATAATTTAAAAATAAATGGAACTACTTTTCTCAAAATAATTAAGTTAATTTAAAACAATTCTATGTATAGCATATACATTTTCCTTTATGGGGATTTAAAAAAAATATATATTTTACCTACATTTAATTTCGTATATCTAAAGTACTTAAATATTTAATTGATAATTGTTGATAGTTCTGTAGCATTTTCTTATTTTGTTCTACATTTTAAACAAATATATGCAATAAATGTATGTGAATATTTAACTTAAATATGTTTTGCCTATTTATTTTAAATATAATACACTTTTTCCAGTGATTTTGTTTTAAAATTCTAAGAACAAAGCAGACCCAAAAAATCATTTAACAATATAAAAGTGTAGGTGGCAGAAGCTAAACATGAGGAGAGAATAGCTGCATCATTGACATTAATAAATACCTGGCAAGAATTTGACAGGAAAAATTAGCACATCAGGAGCATTAGAAAATAAATTCTGCAAACTTAAAACAAAACCCAGCAATGTGAGCAGAAGAAATTCAAGTGCCCCTGAAAATCAGGTTAGTGAAGTGTGATGTCAAGCAGTCTTGATGCATCTAGACTGTGTCAAGAGGGCAAACCTAAAAGCAGCCGTGTGAGAGTAAGAAAGACAGGTAAGGGGATGGTCACAGACAAAGACATAGAGGTTGTTTGTCACCAGGGTAGGAGGAGAGGGAGAGTGAGACGATCAGTATGAACCAGAAGAAGCAGTAGTAGGTTGAGTCTCTTCGAATTTTTTACAAATTTTCTTAGACATGGTGGGATGGCCTGTGTATTTATATGAGCAGGTGTATGTGCTATGTAAATATGTTACACAAGTCATTCAGGTGTGAAAAGAGACAGGCTTGCATCATTTTCAATCTAGCAGTATGAATTTTATAGCAATTGTTAATAGTAAGTTAAGGAATGCAAAAGCAACAACCGAGAGTTCAAAACAGGATGAGGCCACATGAGGTCCTAAGATTATAGTAATAAAATTGAGGTTTTAATTTACATTTCAAACAAATATATAACATTAATTTACATTAATATCTACCATAAACGCATGCATACTCTTTTTTAAATGTAATAAACTTTTTTGTAAATGGTGCCATACTTTTCCATAAAGAGGACTCCACCCCAGTGCTACAGGCTACAGCCCACAAGTGAAAAGTCACTGGTAATAACTTTATACTCTTAAATTTGGCTTCAGTGATGTGTACACAAGATTGCAAGATGCCGTATGGTAGGGATCCCACATAATTTGGATGTCATGAAGAATATTATCAAAGTATTTGTAAGCAACAATGTATTCACATAGGGACATGTTGACATATTTGGAAAATGGTCTTTCACTGTAATGAACTTAAGAGAAAAGTAAAACCAAGAAATGACACTAAGCAGCAAGTAACAGTAATTGCAATCAACTGTAGTCAAAAGTAGATTTTTATTTTTTATTAAATGGAGTATGTACACATGTGAAACACAATTAGGTGGTTCACTTTACCTCTCAATGTTTAAAAAAAATTAAGTTTCAGAATTTTGTTATGAACTTTTGGTTAGTAGTTAAAATGTACACCACCAAGTCCATCATAATTGACTATATCTTGTAAAGATCACATACTTACATGGGGAAGGTGTGAACTGGGTTCTCCCCAAAAGATGGTTTTACCAATGTAACTGATAATTAGACCATTGGAATGTTGACAGCCTCGTTGAAGACATTGGCGAGCTGGGGATTATAATTGCCAGTCTAATCCTGGAGCTCTAACATTCAAATGTCTGTCTTTATGTTTCTCCCTTTTTAATTTAGAACATTCTACCCTCAGTGTTTGGAATGTTCCAATAGCCTTAAAGATCTTATTCATCGGGCTGTACCAGTTGTCAAAGGCCCTCTCCCTCATTATAGGCCTGCTGCTCTAGTCTATGACTTAGGTTTAGAGCCTCTAACAACTAGTATAGACACTGCCAGTGGGTTATAAGGCATTTTGTGCATTTCTCAATATTTTAAATAGGTAACAAAGTGAAATAATGCAGTGCTTTATAGATATTCATACATATACACATTTCTTCCTTTTCCCATAAGTAACTAAACAGTCATTTTAATACTCTTACAATATCTGCTATATTTGTCCTTTTGCACACTCAAAACAGATGGAGAGCTCCTCTCTGAACCCCAGATGGTAAGGTGTATAAGGGTAAAGGGGAGTGAAGGAAAATTGTAGTCAACAGGAACTTTGAAAACAGTTCTAAAGATACAGCATTTGGCCTAGCCTACTCCACGCCCCAAAAGAACATATTGGGTGCTACTAGGCTACTACATAAAATGATGAACAACACATGTAAATGGTTTGCCAGTGATCTGCACTGTGTTCTTTTTCTTCCCTTTCTTTCACTTGTTCCTCCCATGTGTGAAAACATTTTTGGACCTAAAAAAAACCATCAGGACTATAGGTGGAGTAAAGACTACTGTCCTGAAGAAAATAACAAATATAAATCTATCAATAATGACTATAAATCTCTAATCATTTTGAAAAAATTGAGACTTCACAAACAAATTCAATACTGCAAAAGACTCCACCAAGGAGCTATTTAAATCAGCAACATCGTATCTAACAGTACGAATAATAATGTAATCAGTACTGACCAATCCTTGTGAAACAACTTAGCAGATTTCTTTCAGTCTAAGGGAAATCAATTTTTTCAGGATTTCACCTCTATTCATAATGTTACCTCTATAGATGTTCAGACCCAAACTGCTACATCTTTAGAAGTCTTGGAAGCTAATATATGTGCTGCTCATTATATTCTTACTAGCTTTACCCCACTCTCCGAGGAGAAAGTAGTGAAACTCATTGAAACTACCAAATCTGGGAAACCATCTGACTCCTGCCCTCCCTATGATCTACATGGGGTTTGCAACACGGTGCCCGTCCATCTTACTGAACTGCTGATTAAAATACCGGTGTCAGGATATTTTAGGTAGCATGGAAAAAGTTTTCTGCATCTCCTTTGATAAAAAAAACACTCCTTTGACCTCCAGGATGTGAAGAGCTACTATACCATTTCACAGATTTACCTGCCAGCCAAGATATTGGAGAACACTCTGAATGAGGAGATAATTTCTATTCAGGATGATAACCATCTCTAGACTCTTTACAATATGATTTCAGCCCAAATCACTGCACTGAATAAGCCTTAGTGGCTGCCACCGAGGAAATCAGAATGATAGTCGATAAGGCAGGCAAGGCTTCGTTAATTCTACTCAATTTGTTGGCTTCATTTTAAATGATTAACCATTCATTACTTTTCAACCAGCTGGAGAGCATTGGCATTGGAATTAAAATCTCAGCACTTTCCCTACTCAGTTCCTTTCTGTCTGACATAGAGCAATTGGTTGCTCTCAGAGACTATACCTCAGAACCCTTATTTCTCCTGCGTGGAGTGCCACAAAGATCTTCCCTAAGTTCTATACTTTTTAATGCCTATGTCACGCCCCCCACCCAGCCAAATGGATCCGTTCTTAAAATTTTCTGTTGTTTCTTATGCTGACAATACATAAATAGTAGTGTTACTCACAACAAATGTTGAGGAGGTGGCCAGAAAGTTTAACAACTGCTTGGCTCAAATATTTAGTTGGATGCAGAAAAACTGTCCTACATTAATCTCAGACAAGATGGAGGTGCTACTATTTGGAAAACCTCCTGCTGTCCTCCTAACCTAGATCCACTCCATCCACCAGTGCAGAAAAATTAAAAATGTTGGAGTCTTTTTTTAAATGGAAAACTCTGATTGTCTGATCAAATCAACCAGGTTACCTCCGCCTGTTTCTTTCTGCTGAAAACCCTGAAAAAGTTATTTCCCTTCAGTCCCCCAGACTTGCAAAAAATGGTCATCATGGCACTCGTCAGCTCAAGGATTGAATACTACAATGCTCTGCATATTTGCGCCCAGAAGCGCCTTCTGCAAAAGGTCAATGCTTCCAAATGAACATTCCTAAATTAAGTCTGGTCTCCCAAACCATATTTTGCCTCCACTGGCTATCAGTCTGAGAGTGGATTCAATTCAAAGTGCTCTGCCTGGTCCATAAAGCTCTTCATAAGACTTGCCCAAATATTTCCAAAAGATCTTCTGCTGGCATGAGCCCAGCTGCAATCTTTGGTCCAGTCCTACCAAGGTGGTGGCCAATAAATAAAGCCTGACGGGGTGATAGGAGTTTCTCCTATGCCGCCTGTAAACTATGGAACTCCTTGCCCTTTCAACTAAGAGCCCAGCCAAATTTGCAACAATTTGGGAAAATGCTAAAAACCTGGTACTTCTCACTCTCTTCCAAATAGGTTTCTGTTTTTGTTGGCTCTCTCTCAGACACTGGCGCCAAGATGGCTCCGGGCATTCACACTCTTTGCAAGCTGGTTACTTACTCACTTAAATGTGAGAATGCACCTATTCTTAGGAGGTTAAAGGAGAAACATATATAAACAATGACCATGGGGCAGCTCTTCCGCATTGGAAGAGGAGCGTTGCACCACTGGCTCAGAACCAGCAAGTGAAAAATAAAACAATTCCCCATAATCTTTGTATTTGCTGGCTTTGAGACAGCTGGTGCAGGCAGGGGCAGGGCCGGGGCATGGGAGGGGGGACTTCTAAGTGCACATGTGTGTTTGGCTGGCTGTCTCAGGGCTTAGGTTACTCCAACCCGGCTGTATAGAACAGCTAGGATGGCGAAACAGCACAGACACCCTGTCCTGAGCAAAGCATCCTTTCAGCCCACTGGGAGTCTGATGCTGCCCCAGTGCCTGATGGGACCAGGAAGCAGCACAGCACAACACAGAGGTGCAAGGAGCGATGTGGCTGGCAGTTTCAAGTAAATGTTTTTTTAAAGTGCTTATTACCTAGCACTCTCTTCTCCTGCACTCCCTCCGCCCCTTCCACCCACTCCACCGCCTCTTTGTTGTGTCGGCCACCAATGCAATGACCAAGATAATATACTAGCATGGTGATAGTAACCTGGTGTGGGCACAGTTGAAAGTTTAAGAACTCTGTATCTCAGCTCCATTCTAGGAGAGGTTCACCACATTTAATGCTTGGATAAAATGGAAGACTCACAAGCATTAGTAATGTATTAAAAATAATTAATGCTGAAAGAACTATTTTGGATATTCTAAATGAGTTCTGAGCTATCTCCTCGGAGGGTTGAAAGTCCTGCTCCTGATGACAAACAAATTAATGTACTATGGTAATTCCACATATGCAGATTTCTCCAGATCATATTTTTACAGTTAAAACTATGAGAAGTATAGTTTGATGGTAAAAAATCATGAAGGACTTAGTGCACAAACAGTGATTTCTGTAATTATTTACAACCACCCATGAGAAACATTGTAATGATGAGATGGAATTGAACTCGTGATTTAGCACAAATTACAGTATCACTAATAAAAGGCCCAATATACTCCCACCAAGTAATCCAGCAAATTCACATTCCAGACCCTAACTTAAAAATTGAGATATCCCATGATAGCTTTGTCAAACATTGCTTTCAACCTTTTTTACAGTACCAAAATTGCTTATTGCCTGATTAACTCACATCATGTTAGCAGAGATCGCTTCATACTGCAGTAAGTATGTATTAAAATTAATATTATTACTAATGTATTTCTATTTGATTGTCTAAACTCCAGATGTGTTTATGTTACATGCATTACTTGCCTTACAATACATAGCATACAATAAATTAAATTTGAAAAAAATTTCTTTTCCTCCTTAATACTTAACTCTTGTCTTCATCTGTCACAATACAGTACATGGCAAGGGGATATTCTTAATATATTTGTTTAAAACAGTGTTTAATTCTAATGGATACACTTTCTATAACGCAACTATTTTGTACATGCATAAATTATTAAATATTGTACCTTGTATAAAGTTTAAAATGTTAATAACTGTGAATACAATGTCATTACACACCATGATATATGCAGGCCTGACCGTGGCAATTGCAATGGATGCAATGTCGATGCATGTCATAAAATGTGCATGTATAACAACGTCTAGATCAGTAGAAACAATGTCAATTTATCACATAATCTGTGCATGTATAACAATATTGATACCACTAGAAACAATGTCAATATATGCCATAATGTATGCATGCATAACAATGTTAATATCAGTAAAGATAACATCAATGTATGCTATGACAACTGTATGCGCAATACTGAGGATGTGGGTAAAAATTGTATCAATGACTGTCATGTTAATTGTACACAATTTAGAGAATTCATATAATTTCTGTAAGATTCACCCAAGATGTACTTCCATCAACTGTGAGTCAGAGATACGTGGTCTGACAGGCCCTGCGACCTAAACCTGAGACTACCGACAGGTCAAAGGTGGGGTTACACTTAGACAAAAGAAAAACGCACAAACAGGGAAAACCCTGATCGATCCCACAGATAGGCAGTTACACAAAAACAGGTCCAAGGAAATTGGTCCTAGAAAAACATGTTTGCAAAGGCATGCATTTCCAAAATACCACAAATATAGAAGCCACATACAGTAAGGAACAATCAGCCAATCAGGACACATCATACACACCACATGTAATGATTACGTTTTCCCCATGGTGCACATCCGGACACAGACACACTGGCCCACACTATCTCTCCTTGGGGTCAAGAGCCACCTGTGTCCCCCTTATCAGATGGTTGTACTTGCTATTTATCACTAGGCCAGGAATGCAAGATTGGTTTATTGTACCTCACGAATAGTATAAAGGATTGGCCAAAACGTCTGTACAATAAGAGACTTTCTTCAGACACTACTCTGTTCATACTCTCCCAGCCGCCGCATTTAATTAAACCAACTTGTTCCTGTTTTGCCAAACACGTCTTGTCTTTTTATTTTTTAAGGTAAATTTATATCTGAGCAACAAAAACATGGAAGTTGCAACTGGCAAAATATACGTTTTAAAGTTATTCAGTCTTGAATATGAAATTATAACCTCTGATAAAAAGAATGGAGATCTTATAGTATTGCCATTATAAAAATTGTAGAATAAATGTGAATGTTTGTTTTTATCAATGGTGAAAAGGGCATGTTAGAAATTCGGTCTCTAGTTGGCAGAAGAATTCAATCTGTTCAAGTAGGGACCACAATCCTAGTCAGGGTAAGTCAGATACACACCCTAAATAAACTTGAGCCCACCCTTTGTTAGCTTGGCACAGAGCAGTCAGGCTTAACTTAAGAGATGATGTGTAAAGTATTTGCGAAACACTTAATACAGTAAAACAATGAAGACACCACACATAAATATACCACACCTGGTTAGAACAATAGAGCTTAATCTAGGAAACCAGACAAGATCAAAATGACAAAAATGCAATAAGTAGAACTGGAGTTATGCTTATTAAAGATTATCCTTACATATATAGTGCTTAGAAACATAAAGAGCCAACCGGGGCCATCTGGTCTTGCTTGATTGAGTAAAATCTGAAAAATCAGGAAAATCGCAAAGGAATACGTACTTGTTGGATACAAGGACCAACATTGGCCCACTAAAAATGTACCTTTGGATGGAGGATGCGTCGAAGACCGATGCGCGGAGCAGAGGACTTGATGCATCAGCGTTGATCCCTTCAGATGTAGGTGGTTTGTCAGTACCGATCCACAAATTCAGAGATGCATCGTTGGCAAACCCTTGGGGATGAAGGCGTTGTGTTGTCATCAGGCCGTTCAGCAGGCTATGTGAGGTCCTCGAGCATTGATGAGTCGGTTCTGACTGGTGCAATGGCGGCAATTCATGGTTTTTACTGGCTTTAGCACAGAAAACCCACTTGCAAGGGCCCAGGACTGGATTGGCATAACTTGGCAGGGTAGGACTCACAGATGGCGGAATCCAGGTGCTGTTGCAGGGTTGGTGGAAGTCCATGATGTCCCTGGGATTCAGAACAGGAGGCAAGTAGACGAGACCTTGGAGTCACTCTGGGTTCAAGTCGTGCAGGTCCAATCCTTCTCACCCAGGCAAAGAGGGCAACAGGCAGGTCAGCACAGCAGAAAATCAGTGTTACCAAAGCAGCAGTCTAGCAGAGTAGCAGTCCTTCAGCAGCAGAGCAGTAATTCTTCCTGGCAGAGTATCCACAGGTTCAGAAGTATACTGAGTTGGTAGGGTCAGAAGTCCAGTTCATGTACCCAGTGGTGTCTTTGAAGTGGGGAAGACTTCAAAGAGGGGCTCTGAATTGCACAGAGGTACTCCCTTCCTGCCTTTGCTCCAGACACCGTCCACGGTGTTTAAGCAGTCCTTTGTTTGTGAGCAGGACACAGCCCATTTAGGTGCAAGTGTCAGCTCTGCCCTCCCTTCCTGTCCAGGATGACCCATCAGGTCGTGAATGGCCCACTGTTCACACCAAAGATCCTTTTGATTGTGACTGTCTAGAGGAAATGCACAAGGCCCAGCTGTCACCCACCCCATATGTGTATTGGCAAGGGGCAGCAGGCACACAGGGTTGAAGAGAAGAAAAATGCCAACTTTCTAAAAGTGGTGTTTTTAGAGTTGCAACAATAAATCTAACTTTACCATGAAAAAGGGCTTAATATTTCAAGTCCATAGGTACCATGCATGACAGTCCAACTCCTTCTCAATCAACAATTACACTTATTAAATTAATAAGAAATCCCCACTGTTAACCTATGAGAGGGGTAGGCTTCACAGAAGTGAAAAACGAATTTGAGAGTGTTTCCCTACCAGGACATGTAAAACTAAAACAAGCATATGTTGTGCCTTTTACTTATAAAGCAACCTGCCCTATGGGCAACCTAGGGTCTACCCTATTAGGGGTGACATATGTGTAATAAAGGTTTTTGGCTTGGCAAGGGGTTTTAAATGTCATGTCGACATGGCAGGAAAACTGCACATACAGGCTCTGCAGTGGTAGGCCTCAGATATGTTTAAAGGACTACTTAAGTGGGTGGCACAATCAATGCTGCAGGCCCACTAGTGCAAAAGGAACACCTGATCGACGGAATGCTGAACAATACAAACTTTCACCCCCAGTCACAAAGATCTGGGTTTAATCCATCGTTCTTTTGCTCACCACACCACCCCAGTTTGGACTCAGCCATATGCAAATCAGTCATGACCTTGTTCCTCATGGGAACAGTCCAGCTCGAACTGCCAAGTCAGGTCCTACCTGGACCGGAAAAAAGCATTCTGGGACCGGTTTCGAGGCATCACCCCTCATCAGCCAGGCTAGCTTGAATCCAGTGACTCAGTGAGCACAGGACCCACGTCTGGGCATACTCTTCCCTCTAAGGGCAACAAAAGCAAAAGGAACAAATGATGGACGGAATGCTGAACAATGCATACATTCACCCCCAGTCACAAAGATCTTGGATTAATCCATTGTTCTTTTTCTCACCACACCACCCTAGTTCGGGCCCATTAGTAGCATTCCATTTACAGGCCCTGGGCACATATAGTGCACTTTAGTAAGGACTTATAAGTAAATTAAATATACCAATAGTGGATACACCAATGTTACCATATTTAGGGAAGTGAGCAAATGCACTTTAGGACTGGTTAGCAGTGGTGAAGTACCCAGAGTCCTAGGGCCAAGACAAACAGATCAGCAAAAAGTGAGGCAAAACATGCAAAATGTTTGGGGGAAGGCCACCTTAAGGCTGACAGATCTAACAGTGCAGTTCTTCTCAAATAAATCCTTCATGATGAAGACATCTTAAAGAAATCAGTATGAGCCAAAACATACATTGGTGCATCACTGTCAATGACTCTAAAGGTTGATTCAGGATCCTATTTATACAAACTGGAATTTTCTAGATTCCTTTCAGTAACTGTGGGCCATATGTATGAACACATTTTCCCATAGACACAGAATGGGTAAAACTCTTTGATACATCTGGCCCTAAATTTTCCAGAAAGTCACCATCTCATCAATATATATCTTTTACATTCTTCAACGGATCACATAGTATCTGACTGTCTAGGAATGCTGTTTTTTGTTCACTGTGATTCGATTTGGCATTGTGTTAATTAGCTTGGATGTTGTAGACAAAAAGTTAGCTTCTAGCACACATGGGCGTATTTACAATCTCCTTCTGCCACCGATGTGTCCATTTTTGTGACGCAACGGTGGTGCATTTTACTGCCCCATTTTACAAGGACAGGAAAAGCTACCCTGCGTGACTTTTCCTATCCTTGTAAATATGGCCCTTTTAGAAGCAGCACACAACACCCATGAAACCAGACACATTTTCAGATTTACTGGAATGCGTCTGAATGGTATGCCTTCCTAGGGGAGGCGTAGGGAGGCGCAACAAGGAACAATGTATTCATTTCTCTTATTTTTTCCTCTTTCTATGTGTGCTGCATTCTGCAGCACACATAGAACGAGGAAATCATGTCTGCTGATTGTTTATGTACAGGAAGGTGTCCCTTCCTGCACATAAACAATCATTGGAAAAATTAAGTTGTACTACTTCTGTGTGCTAATGCAGCACACATAGAAGTTGGAAAATGCCAGTTCAGATTGTTTATGTGCAGGAAAGGAATTCTTCCTGCACATAAACAATCATCCCTGTTACGCAGGCATCCTTGCACCATGGCGTAAGGGTGCCTGCGTCAGCGCATGGTAGCCCATTATGCTTTAAAAGTGCTGCAGCGTGGCGCAGCCAAATGGCTTGCCGTGCACTTTCTTGTAAATGAGGTCCTGAATTTATTGTAATAGATTCCCTAAATGGCAAGTAATTGAAAATGTATTGATTTTGACATTGCACCAGACAAGGATTCAGGGGCACAGGTTTGCTCTACACATTTTAAATGAACACATGCATCTGAAACCTCCACAAGAGACAGATCACTCTGTTCACCTGGTTATACCCGTTCAACTGGATTAGACTCTTGTTCAAGATCAGTACTGACTCTGATGTATGTCCTGGCAGATAAGTTCCCACCACTATATACTCTTCCTCTCCTTCTGCAGTTATTTTACAGTTCACTATTTCGTATGCGGGTGGCGGGTTCCCTCTGGCATCAAAAAACACTTCATCACCATTTGTGCTCCGGAAATGAACTTCTCTGACATAATGAAGCAACTGTGAAGAAAAAAAGATCCCCTTAAACCTTGGTATCCACATTGCCAGATGAGTTTACAAAAGCTCCACAACAAAGATCACAGAAACATTACGTACCCTGTGTTAGTCATTCCGCTGTTCAGTTGAGATTTTTCTATGATCAAAAACTTTGTGGTCACAGGTGGTTGCCGCCAGGACATAAAATCATCGTTTTAATTTTCTGTCCGCCCATTATCTATCTTCACTTTGGGTTTATGATATGTGGGCAGGCCCGTTAAAGCCAATAGTGAATTCAAAGTAACAAGCACACGTGGTCTTGGATTGGTCAGTGAAATGACTGCACTCTTATGTCAAATGCATGTAATTTCCTGATTAGCAAAGCATGTCTCTGCTATACATGATGTCTGTCAGCAAAGCATGAAGACGTGATATCACTCTTCTTTGTGTTTTATACGCTTGTGAGCTGTTTTACGTTACTGCCCTCCTCCCCTTGTTTTATGCCAGAGGAGCCTCCTGCCAAGTTTCCCTTCCCATGCCTTGTCCCAGATGGGCTTGGCTAGTGTTATTGCACTCAAAGTAAATATGGATACCTAGGCCCAGATTTACTAAGATTATTAATTGGTTTGCATCATTTTTGTGGCACAGCACTGATGCAAACTCATTTTTGACATTTACTAAACCATGCAAAGTCAATTTGTGTAGCGTTGCAAGGTTTTGTAAATACAAAGTAATGCAGGCCATAGCGCTGATTTGCGTTGCTCTGTGCCAGATAAGCATTCGACAGGTGGAGCATGGGCATTCCCATGTTTTCACCCATGAATCTGAAGCAAACCAAGATTTGCAAAGATTTGTAAACCTTGGATTGTGCCACAATAGTGGGCCTAATGAACAGAGGTGTAACAAGGGGAAATATCTTTTTTTTTTCATTGTTACTTGCTCTTTCCATGTGCGCTGCTTTCTGCGCAGACATAGAGGAATATGCCTCTAAGAACTGGTTTTGTGCAGACAAATATCCCTTCCTGCACATGAACAATGCTGCGTGTAACACTGGCACAATTGCACATTGCAAAGGTGACTGCATTGGACTAGGCAGCACACAGTGCACCAGTGCTGGGAGATAGCAGAAGTCAGCCATGTGTTAGCAGATAGGGCACATTCCTTTTCTCCCCCTTTCACGCAACACAGTGCAGCAGGTTGCCTTGCTGCTTTGCATTGCATGAAATAATAGTAAATGTGCCCTATGGCTTGATTGTGCTCAGCAAAGAACATCTGGGCTGCTCATTGCAACGTATCTGTATTAATTTAGAGTTACAATCTGTCTTTGGGGATTTGTTTGATTGTTGTTTGCATATTTTACCTGTTTGTAAAGTTACCACAACTATTGAAATAGTTGTAACTGTTTTTAAAGTGTTTATTTCCACCCACTTTTACTCAACATGGAAATGACACTGTCCCAAATGGCATATGTCCTATTATTAATTTTGACTCATATTGAAAATTTTCTCCAGCCAGTGCATTCTTGGGTATTTAAGTGCAAAATGGGGGAACCCCAATTTGGGGATGAATGCAGCAATTATGATAATTTAAACGCCTTCAAACGATACAAGCTCTTGAGTCTGCACACACATCTGGAAAATAACTTTTCATTTTGAGCAAGGTATCGATACAAAGATATCCTTATACTTCTAAACAGGTACAGCAATGTGTTACAAAAGAAGGCTGAGTACACCCTAGATTGTCTTCCCAAATAATTTGTTATGACGGCATCAAGGTTAAGACTCATATAGCTAAATATCCTTTGATATCACTGTGGCTCACCAGCCATGTCATTGTCACATAGTGTTATGCCTTAGAAGGTTAAATGGCGTGTGATGTCATGTCTGCTTTGTATCATCTTTTGTCATCACTGCAGACGACTTCACCGGATTTTAGTGCATACTTCTTAGAAATTTTGTTTCACTCAGAGCCACGGTTATGCTTAGAACCAAGCTTGTAAGAAAGCACCTTGTTGGGTTTATTTTATTAGTTTGGGAGATTTTCCATGTTTTATTATCTAAACGTGAGTGTTCAAAGCAGACATTTTCATTTCACTTCTGAAATTATCATTTGCATCAATTCTGTTAAACTCTATGCCTCCTCAATGTGCAAGAACATTACATGGTGTTACTATAGTTCATTAAAGTCCTCCCTGTTTAGGTCTCTGGCTTGAGGCCAAAGCAGTTGCTAGACAATATGTGATCAACCTTATAAACAGGCTTTAAGAAGCACCAGGGGAGGGGCTCTGGCAGTGCCCAAATGTTCCTAACCAGGATCCATGTTTTGATTGGTCAGAAATTGAGCTCTCCAACAAAAAAGTGTTTGTCTTCTACAGAACTGTGGTCATTCTGTTTATTTATCTAGCTGCCTGACCTTTAACTTTCATGGGCACACATGACAATGTCAGTGTTTTTCTCTGGCAGCAGTACAGATGGGAGGAGGGAAGAAATTATCTTTAGCCTTTAGGGGACATTTGTGTGTTTCTCACCCAAGGGATGCACTAGTCTGCATAGCTTTTTAGATCTGGCTTGATAGTGAAACTCTCACTTGACTTTTGTGATGAAGAACAAAGAGCTTTAAGAGCCCTACTGAGAAAGGGGCTTAGGCTCCACTCACAATGTTGGATTCCAGACTACAGGATTTGATTGTTTTGAATTTGTGTGCTGTCACTAAAAATATGGCTTGTATTACACCCCTGTTTCTTCAAAATGACTTACAAAGACAGAACATTTTCATTTCACGACCCAGCTGATCTCTGGAAGTTTATTCATACTCATCGAGAAGAACATATGGAACTTGGCAAACATTGAATGTCTTCTTATTTATTTCTTAGGTCATGCATATGTTTTATGTCATTGTTAATCGTTCTTTTGTCCGTTTTCAGGTGGTTCCTGTGCTGTGGTTGAAGACTCCTGATTACATCATCCGTTTGTCTATCATGTCTTACGTATCCAGTTGCTTTGTTCCCTAGTGTCTGGTAAGCTCCCTTTCTCCTTGTCTCATTTGTCTATTATTTCCTTTTTGGAGTATTTGATCCCTTCCTTTTCATCTGATGTTGTATAGTCGATTTTTGATCTCGGTGCTCCCCCCAGGGGTGTGGCTGTTTTGGTTTTGTCGTCCCCCCTCCCCATCAATGTTACTTGTTCTTTCTTTTTTGATCAACATGACTAAAGCCTTTTGGCTTTCCGTCATCTCTTCTTTCCTAATTTTTGGGGCGACTTTGCTACCCTCTTCCACCGTTCTTTTTTTCTTTCCCTTCCCTATATTTCCCTTCTCTCTTGCATTATTCCCTTGTCCTATCTCTTTCTCTATCTTCTTCCTTTTACTCTCAAGTTACGGTACTTTACTGTTTTCCATTCCTTCTCCGTTTGTGGCCAGTCTATACAAGTTTCTCCTTCTTCTATGCTTCTTGTGTCTTCTCACTCTTTAATCTACTCCTGTCCTCTTATATTTTTCTTCTCCCTCTCTCTGGCCAGTCTTTATTTTCAAGCTTATCAACAGTTGAAACATATAGATGAAAGGTTTTCATATTGTATCCTGGAATATCAAAGGTATTCGTAACCCTGTTAAAAAGCAGTGTCTTATCTCACTTAGCGAGGCTAAAATGTCATGTAGCACTGTTACAAGAGACACACCTTAAGTTACAAGAATTGTCCTCATTACGTAAACAATGGGTAAGAGAAGTGTTTTGCTCTCCGGAAGTGAATACCAAAAATGGTGTGGTTATATTATTCCACAAATCTTTAAGTGTTCAGTTACAAAATGAGTTTCATATTGATAATGGTAGATGGTTCATTGTAAATGCGAATGTTAACAACACTCAACTTTTTTTGTTGTAATATTTATGGTCCGAATGGTAGTGACTTTCAATTCTGGAATGATTTTTCTACCTTTCTCTCTTCACATGCTGTGGATGATTTGATTTTGGGTGGAGACTGTAATCAACTTATGGATCCTTTCTTGGATCGCAAATCACAAACCAAATATGTTCCCAACAAAGTGCAGAAAGCCTTTCATAAAGCAATCTCATCTAGAGGCCTAATTGACTCATGGAGAGTTTCTCACCCTGACACATTGAAATTTTCCTTTTTTCCCCGTCTATAAATCTCATTTCCGTATTGACTACATATTTATCGCTCAGCACACCCTACAGTTCATGACCAACTCAGAAATTGGCTCCATCCTTATCTCAAATCATGCCCCTGTCCTTTTAGACGTGGACTTTCCGTCATGTTCCCCTACTTCTCATTGATGCCGCTTCAATAACTCTCTTCTCTTAGATACCCAGTTTGTTGAACAATTTACACTTTTTATGGAAGAATTCTTTCTCAACAATCTTTCTTCTACTTCTCAATGTCATTCAATTTGGGATGCCTTTAAAGCCACTGTCAGAGGTTTCATTATTGATTTTGTTTCTCGAAAGAAGAAAAAAGGCCTTTCCAATTCTTCTCTTTTCCTTAAACAAATCAAAGCTCTTGAACATCAATATTTCACCACTAATTCTAATGATACTCTTTCCTCTCTTATCAAAGCTAAAATGCAATTTAATAAACATTCATGGGATTCCGCCTGTAACAACCTCTTTAAATTTTATGCAAAAATGTATGGTGGACGGAATAAAGCTGGCAAATCTCTGGCCAACTACCTTAAAATTAAGAAACAGAAATCTAAAATCAATGCTATTACCGACAACTCCGGTGTTCATCACACTGCCGATGAAAAAATACTTTGATTGCTTTGTCCAGTACTATACTTCTCTTTAAACTCCAGAGTCCACTCCTTCTTCTGCTCAAATGTACTCTTTTTTTCAATCTCTCCCTAATGCTCCTGATGTTTCGGTAGATCTTACATCACTGGATACTCCTATTTCAGAAAAGGAAATTATTAATGCTCTTAACCTTCTACCCAAAGATAAAACACCTGGTCCGGACGGCTTCACTGTTCAGTTTTATTTCCAAATAAACAAATCTCTAATACCTCATTTATTTTCACTGATAAATTACTTTCTTGGCAAAGGGGAATCAAAGGGATCCTTCACCCAAGCAATGCTATGTTTAATCCCTACAAAGGATAAAGATCAATCCTTTTGCAAAAAATACAGGCCCATCTCTTTAATTAACACTGACTGACGCTAAAATATTGGCCATCCGTATTAATAAAGTGATTCTTGATCTTCCTGTTTTTTTTTTTTTGTTTTTTTTTAATCCTCATCTGCCCAACACATGTTCCATAGATGCAAAGAAAAAGGTAACACACCAACCACCTCTTTGCCTTCGGGAGCCAGGCCCTGACAATTGAGCCGCCTCAAGAACTAGGCAAAACTTATTGCGGATTGGCGGGAGATATGTTGCACCCTGTTAATACTCCTCTAGGCAACTTCATGCCTGCTTGGCCAGTACAGAAATATTGGAGTCGGGGCAAACCATTCGACTAAGCCATGGAGTAGGTGGGCGTAATCATTGGACCGTTGGGAAAAAAAAAAAAAAACCATCGACCCAAAGAAAGAAAAAAAAGGAGATCACTTCCAGTCTATCAAAAGTTTCCAAAAGGTGATGCACCTGGTGCCGCAAGATCTTGACAAATCTGTCTTGGATGTTTCATAGAGGGATGTTAACCAGGCAGAGTGTGCAGGAGGGGTGGTATCTACCCAGTGTATACATATCATCCGTCTTGCCAGAAGAATAGCGTAGAATAGGAGAGACCGCGCAACCCCGGTGATGTTCTGATCAAAGCCGAATATGACTAATGGTAGCGTAAGAGGAATGTTAGTCTTAAGAATTGAGTCTAGAGTAACTTTAACCTCTTTCCAATAAGCATTGATATGGGGGCATTCCCAAAACATGTGGATATCTGAAGCTGCTGGGAGTTGACATTTGTTACAGCATTTCCCTTCCTGATATTTAGATAGACGTAGAGGGGAGAGGTATGCTCGGTGTAGAGTGAACAAATGATTTCGTCTCAACCAGGCAGGTTTAACCAGTCTATACAAAAGATAAAAATATTTTATCCACAAATCCTCATCCAGTAGCACGATTTCATTCCCCCATAGCTCCGTTGGCAATTTGAAGTCTCCGTCTATTTCCTCCAGAATGGACCAATACCAAAAAGCAACTTCCTTGCCCCCTGACTGTTTCTCAACTAGGTGCTGTTCTAAGGGGCTAGGTCTCCCAATATTAGAATTGTTCCTAATTAGTTCTCTGGCCCAACTGCTGATTGGGATGTATTTAAATCTTGACAGAGTTGGCCCTACTTTCTCCTTAAGCTCCTCCCACTCTATCAAGAGGCCTCCGAATATCAATTCACCCCATCTTGTGAGCCCAGCATCAATAAGGGGGGCTGCCAAGCAGTCTTGTAGACACAGCGGGAGCCCGGGGGAGTCCCATATCTGAGCATAGTTAGAGAAATATGAGATCCCCACTCTATGTTTGATTTGCACCCATGACTTCAATGTTGTTAAAAGAGTCTTGAGCCTCACCTTTTTAAAAAACTTTCCATCTCCGAACTTAAATAAAAACCCGTCTAACGGAAGATTTGCCCCCACCAGCATTGCCTTGAACAATCTCCCATTTGAAGACGTGGCTGGTGACTTCAAAAGCATTCTTGTGTGGGACAGTTGGAATGCCCACGCATAGTACTGTAAGTCTGGGAGAGCAAGCCCTCCTTTTTCCCTCCTCCTCCTTAATTTTTTCCAGGCCAGCCTATTAGCCTTATTGCCCCAGATGAAAGAATTAATTTCCTGCTGACATTTATGAAGTTGCTTGGAATCAAATGCCAGAGGAATGGAATTAAAAATAAAGGTCAGTTTCGGAAGGATGGTCATTTTCACGATATTAACTTTGCCGAAAATTGACAGTCGAAGACCCGCCCAAGATTTCAATAAGGCTCTACAGTCTTGGAAGACCAGTTCTAGGTTAGCCTTAGCCAAGGTGTCTATATCTTGCGTGATTTTAACTCCAAGGTAACGGATTGAGGGTGTCACCACAACGCTTGGATTGATGATATTCCATGTCATAAGCTCTGTCTTCTCAGTGTTGATATCATAGTCCGATATATGTCCAAAATCTTTGGCCGTTTTTACCACTATGGGAAAGGCAGTTGCTGGGTCACTAGTATAGATTACTATGTCATCAGCATAAAGCCCTACCCTTTTTTTCCAACCTCCATATTCAAATGAGGCAATTCTTGGGTCCTCCCTAAGAGATTGTGCAAATGGTTCAATATAAATATTGAAAAGAAGGGGGATAGGGGGCAGCCCTGTCTCGTTCCCCTACTAATCTGAAAGGACTGGGTTCGAATACCATTCACCAAAATACTAGCGCTAGGGTTAGAATACAGAAGGCCTATGGCCCTACAGAGATTAGGCCCAAATGCGAATTTCCTCATAACTTCAGCTAGATATGACCAGTTTACTCTGTCGAACGCCTTTGTTGCGTCGAGGGTCATGATGGCCAAGGGAAGTGAGAAAGTTGAGGCGATGTCCACTGCCCCAATTAAATCATAGGTGAGATCTGAGAGCTGTCTACCTCGAATGAAGCCCTTCTGGTCCGTGTGGATAATTGAGCTAACTTCACGTCCCAGCCGCGTCGCCAATACCGCCGCGAAGAGCTTGTAATCGTTGTTCAAAAGTGAAATTGGCCTATAGGAGCCGCATTTGGCCGGGTCTTTCCCGGGTTTTGGGATCAAGACAATTGTTGCCTCCCCCCAAGATTTAGGTGGGGTGGCCCCCATTAATAAGATATTGTTAAAGAGTCGAGTAAGTGTTGTGACGATTTCAGGTGCCAGTACCCGAAGTAACTCCCCAGGGAGGCCATCGGGTCCAGCCGCCTTGCCCCGCTTCACCTTTTTAATAGCTTCGCTCACCTCTATCTCCGAAATTGGACTATCGAGGCGATCACTTTGCTCTGGGGTGAGAGTGGGGAGAGTTATCTCATCTAACCATCTAAGCCTAGTCA
This sequence comes from Lissotriton helveticus, assembly GCF_964261635.1. Classification (NCBI taxonomy): domain Eukaryota; kingdom Metazoa; phylum Chordata; class Amphibia; order Caudata; family Salamandridae; genus Lissotriton; species Lissotriton helveticus. Next base: position 156,844,060 of record NC_136073.1, read on the forward strand.
CTGGGTCGTCCGAGACCTCCTCTTTGTATATTTGTTGAAAAAAACCAAGAAAGGCTTCCCCAATGTCTGTGGTGGAGGTTCTTCCATTGGTCTCCCCCTCTACTCTGATAAGTTTGATGTATTTTTGGCCTGGTCGGATTTGATTTTCCAAGCTAGGACTTTGCCCGAGGATTCTCCATATTCGAAATTTGAAAGTTTACTTGCTGCCCATCTCTTTGCAACCCTCTCTTGGAGGATATTTTCTAACTTCTCCTTTAGTTGCTTCCGTTGCTTCTTCTCTTCATTAGTGCCCGTTCCGGAACTGATGCCTTGGTCGATAAGAGCAATTTCCTGTTCTATATTGGTAATCATTGCCCTGTACTTTTTCCCACGATAAGAGGCCCTGTTGGTAATAAAACCTCGTAAATTTGCTTTATAAGCCTCCCACACAATATCCAACCGAGCTGAATTTATGTTAGTATTCATAAAAAACTTAGTTTCTTGGATAAGGAGGTCAGTTTCCTCTTCCTCTAAAAGAATAGTACGGTCGAATGACCAAGACGTATATGTGGATAACTGACCTGATTTTAAAGAAAAGAAGATAGCAGAGTGATCTGATAGATGTGAGGGTAAGTAAACTAGTTCCTCCAGGGAGTCTCTTAATATATTACTAAACAGAGCATAATCAATCCTAGACTTGTGGTTGTATTTGAAATTGTGATAGGATATGCCGGGTGTGTTACCCTCTCTCTCCCTCCACAAGTCTACTAATCCAAGCATTGACATGATTACCCCAAGCGTTTGCCTGGATTTCACATATGTTACTGCCCTAGAGTTGGGGGATTTGTCCAATTTGGGATTTAAGACTAAGTTAAAATCGCCCATCCAAATTATTGGGTCATGGGTTGTTAATAAGTGATTCTGAATTTTATACAGGTATGTGGGGTCATCTAGATTGGGGCCATAATAACCCACTAAGTTGTATGGTCTACTCTTTAAACTTACTTTAACATAGAGCCACCTGCCACTATGATCTTCTTCATGGTCTATAATCTGTGCTCTAACTTGCCTTTTAAAGATAATAAGGATACCCCGAATATTAGCGTTATGGTTAGTGCAAATAAAACTGTTAATCCATCTAACCTTCCTCAACATATCCTTCACTTCTTGCTGAAGAAGATGTGTTTCCTGGATGACAATGACCTGCGCTGGGGAGTCCCTCAAACACTGTAGAATTCTGTGCATCCTCCCCTTTACCCGCAGGCCATTGACATTCCAGGACAAAAATTTCATCCTAGACATCTGATGTCAATCCCCCTCCACCAACTCATCAGATCTATCAAGAGTATACTACTCCTAAGGTGAATTGGGTGAAACTGAGTTGTGTATGGTGTTGATAGTATATTTAGAACGTTGTCTGACAAATGAGGATTTTTTGCAATTTTACCCCCCCCCCCGCCCTCCCCTCCCAGGAAAACCCTCCCTTGCTTGACCTGGCCGATGGTGCCAGATTTGTCCCTCTGGGGAGCTCCCCCCCCACCCGGCCCTGTTACGTGTTACTTATGTAAGCAGTGTGATCCGACAGAACCAAGGTTAAGGTTTATTTTTTTTTTAATTATTTTACTTTTCCCCCCCTTTTTTTTTCCCCCGATCTTGTCTATCCCTCTTAGCCTTTTTTTTGAATTTTTTTCCATTCTTTTTTTTTCTACTGTGTTTCCCCTTTTTTTATATTAAAACACCCTGCCGTGATTATTTTTTTATTTTTTTTATTTTTTTGGTTAAGCTCCTGTTATACAAGCTAACTAATAGAATTATGGAATGGAGCTGTCTAAATTAGGTTCACATATCTGAAAGTCTGACACTATCATCGAAGTGGGCAGGCGGTAGCTATAAGGTACTACAGAGTGTTAACAGACTAAGGGGGAGGGAAAGAAAGAAAGAAAGTTATAGGGAGCATAATCTCATAATCTCCTATTATTTTAGTATATTAATCACTATCGGGCGCCCTGCTCATGATTCTTTATAGAGGCTAAGAGTTCGTCCGCCTCCAGAGGGGAGCGGATGTTGTGCATTTTATTATTGTACATGACCCTCAGGAAGGCGGGAAACCTCATCTGCACAGTGGCCCCCAGACCCCTGAAGTTCTCCATTCTCTGGCCCAACTCCCACTGTCTGTCGAAGGTTGTCTTTGACAGATCAGACCTAACCACAAATGAGAAGTCTGAGGCTTTTAAAGCTGTGGCTTTAAGTGCCAAGTTTAATATTTTCTCCTTAGTGGAGTAGGTTAGGAAATTCACTAGGATCTTTCTGGGTTTTGATCTCCCCGAGTTTAGGCGAAACGGGTCTCTATGGGCTCGCTGAATATCCCTCTCTAGCTCTTCAACAGATTCCTCCAAATTCAGGGACTCTTAAAGCAGTGAGGCGATTATTTTTGTCATTTCCCCCCCCTCTTTTCCTTCCGGGACCTTCAGGAGTCTAATATTGTTTCTCCGTGAATAGTTTTCCAAAGACTCCACTCTTTCCTTTGTTATGTCTCCATCGCGTCTTAGAGATTGTATCTTTTCCTCTGCGTATTCCAATTTAGCTTTTAATTCGCCAACAGTACTTTCTAGAGTATCTGTCCTTTCAGCAAGCAAGTCTACTCTTTTGTCAAGGGCGTCGAACGCTGCTTTGATCTCATGCTGGTTATGTTTAGACTCAGCAAACCCAATCTTAATTTCATGTAGAAGTGTCTCCAGAGATTCCTCTTCCCGAGTTTCACAGTCTAAGGGTGCCGACTCCTCGTTGCTCCCGCTGGCAGGTAAATTTAGAGACCCCTGCCCCTCTAAGATGCTGTCCGCTGGCTCTGAGACTGAAATCGCCAGGATCGAGGACGCGGTCCCTTGAGGCTTATCTAAACCACTCATCTCTTTATCTTGAGGGCTACTCTCCTTTGCTCTACACGTGACTTCTAGAACCTGCGGCAGTACCTTGAAGAATGTCCTAAGCGAGGGGGTAAGTCGTACAGCGTTGTTATAGTTGTTCCTTGGTTTTTTTTTTACCCTGAGCTTAAGGTCAGAAACCCTGGGGACAATGGCAGTGTGTTTGCTAGCAAGTTTGCTAGTGAAAACGAAAATGGACTGCCCTGGAGTATCCTCCTTATTGATGGTTTCTGGTTCACTCCCTGCGCTAAGACCTGGCTCGTGGTCAGTAGGGATGTCAGTAATAGTGCCTGGGGTATCTAGAACCCTCAATTCTCTGTGCCCGACCTCTATGGTACCTTTGGGACCCCCCCACCCGGACTCCTTACTTGTAAGATAGTCAGGGTCCTGATCGCAGCTGGTGTCCACTGCCAATTCTGCTCCTTCTGTTGAAGACTTTGCCGCAGGATCTGCTCCTTCCGTTGAAATCTTTGCCTCAGGTGTATTTCTAGGTGTGTTTCTAGGGCGGCGTGCCCGTGACTTCTGTTTAACTAAGCGGGGAGGCTCAGCCCCTGGTCGCGTTAGTTTTAAAGGGTCGGGGCAACCCCCCTTCAGTGCAGCCGAGCCCCTCTGAACCAAATGCAGGCTGCTGCTGCCTCCGAGGTTCCCGCGAGCTGCCGCCCTGCGGCTCCGTCGCAGCTCCACGGCTGCCTTGGCCCACCGCGGAAGAGAGGTGGGAGGTAGGACCTCGAGGCCACACATCCGCCGGGCAGTAGCTCCAGATACCGACACCGACCTCCAATCCGCCGGGCGCAGGCTTGAATAAAACGCGCTGGGCGCCGCTGCAGACCACCGCACCACAAGCGCCGTCCAGGGGGACCCGGGGGCCAGAGGGCGCCGAGACAAGACGAGCGGCTGAGGTGAACACCGCGTCGTGACCCGGCGGGCAGTGCTCGATAGCCTGATAGTCCGAGGGACTCGGGCGGACACCGGCAGAGGCTCAAGCAGACGAGGAAAGGAGAAAGAGAAAACGCATACCGCTGAAAATCAAAACGGTGAATCAAGCTGTAAGGTGGTCTTATTCTGCTGCTTCTGCCAAATTTCCGCAATATTTTCAACCGGGACGGGAACGGTGACGGGAGCTCCGCTGGAGAGACGCGACCTGCCCTAGCCGGCGGCCGCCATGTTTCCCATGCTCCCCAAGTGATTCTTGATCTTATTAATATATATCAATCTGGGTTTGTGAAAGGAAAGTCTATGACTGACAAGTCGAGAACCCTCCTCAACATCATCCACCTTGCCTCTAAAATTGACTCACCTGTTGCTGCCACGTTTGATGCTGAAAAAGCATTTAATAGGGTGAGCTGAGACTTTATGTTTGGAGCGTTGAGATGGCATGGTTCCAGTCCCCCTTTTATTTGAAATATTCAATTGCTTTATTCTGACCCCTCTACTTCTATATGGGTTAACGGATGTCAATCTAAATATTTTTCTCTTCATATAGGAATTATACAAGGATGTCCCCTTTCCCCACTTCTTTTTATTCTTGCTTTAGAGAATTTTCTTCAAAAAATAAGGCACTCACCTTTGTACACAGGCTTCTAATTTCAAGATGTTGATATTACGTGTACTGCTTATGCAGACAATATTCTGCTTTACATCTCCAACCCTTTCACTTCTTTGCTGGCTCTTTTCTCTTTACTACAAGAATATTCCTTAGTTTCTGGCTATAAACTGAATATTTATAAATCTGAAGTTTTACCTTTAAGCAAATGTTGTCTATCTCACATGTTTCATGGCTCTGGTTTTGAATGGAGTCCCAAGAACATCAAAGGCTTAGGCGTCCTTTATGCTAGTACTAATAGGGAAACCATTAAGATTAACCACACAGATATACTTAAAAAACGTTCGGCTCTCATTGAGAGCTGGTTCCCTCTTTTTTAACCTGGTGGGGTAGACTAGCCACTATTAAAATGATGCTTCTCCCCATTATTAATTTCAATCTCTCTAGGCTCCCTGTTTCCCTCCCGCTTTACTTCTTAAGTACCATAAATCGTTCCTTAACTAAATTTTTATGGAATAATCGCAAAGCCAGGATTTCTCTCTTTCGTCTCCAGCAACCCAAAGACTTAGGTGGAGTCAATTTTCCTAACATCAACCGATATCACTCTGCCTTCACATTAAAGCGAATCTGGCCTTTTTTAACTGATTCCTCCTGCCCTCCCGTAACAGCTTGGAGTTCAATTGAACTCGCTAAAATCTTACCCTTTTCATTTCTGACAGCTACTCATTTATCTCAACCCCCGAAACATCTTTCTACTCCCATTTTTAACCACTCCAAAGCCCTTTCTCTTTCCCTGTTTCGTTCTCATCTCTCTCCTGAGGATGTTCTCTCCCAAACCCCAATATGGTACAATACATTTTTAAAGATCAATAATAGAGCGCTCTTTTGGAAGGAATGGATTGATAAAGGTATCATTACTCTTGATCCTTTAATGAAGGATAATTCATCGAGGGAATTCTCGGACATTCCCAAATCATTTGGCATCTCTAACACTCACTCTCTTCACTACCCCCTCTTGATGGCCTCAATCACTGAAATGTTTTCTCAGGTCTGCCCTCCAGCCATTCCTGTTCAGGCCCCATTCTTCACACTTTATTTTTCTACCCCAGTTAGAGCTGCTGCCATCTTTAAATTGCTCTCCCGTCCTTTAGCAAATAGATCTAAGTCGCCAAAGGAACCATTATGGGAGAATGATTTAACACAGGAATGTTCACTACGGCTCTGGGAATCTGTTTGGTCCAAAATACATACCTCTTCCTATTCTGCAAGAACTACAAAAACTTTTTTTTTTATAACAGACTCTTATTTACCCATTCTGACTTCCACAAATTTAAACTACTAGAATCTAAAAAGTGTTGGTCATGCCCATGTGAGGACAGTGACTTTCTCCATATGTTTTTCCACTGTCCGTTGGTTACATCTCTATGGTTTTGTATTTGGTCCAAATTAAATGATATTCTATCCACAAATTTCTCTTTTGACAATACACATATATTTTTGGGAGGCTCCTCACCAATATGGAGTGCTCACTGTAATATGCGAAGATTCATAGACTTATTTATAGCCATCTCCCTCCAAATCATCACAACCATTTGGAAAGATACCTCCAAAATCTCATATCAGGCTTGGTGGAACTTGTTATGTAATCACCACAGGCTTGATCGTGCATTAGCCACTTCAGTGCCTTTATTAATCAAAAAGGACTTTTTATGGTCACCTCTCACAGCTTACCTCTCTAAGCATGTTCCTTATACTATTCATGTTCCTATTTAAAGTACCCTCTTCTTTATTTATTATGTGTTTACTTTTAACTTTTACAGATATTGATTAGGCATTTTTTCTTTATGCTACTCCCTCCCTCTTCCCCCTCTATCTTTCTTTTTCTTTATCTTTCTCCGTTCCCCTTTCAAGATCTTAAAAAGCTCTTTTTCCTTTGTACAGTTTTATTTCCCATTTATTGGACTAATTTTTCAAGTATTATATTATAATATCATTCGATTTTTCACTGTAAATCATTTGCTTTTGTAATGATGTTTTGCTATGTTTACTATTTGCAATAAACCTCTTTAAACTCAAAGTTAATAGGCATTTAAAAGGGGATTGTAATGACTATGAAATGTATCCCTTTTTTACATGAAATCCTTGTTAAGCCCTGTTTGGAGAGATAGCATTTTGTTTTGTACTTTTCTAATTATTCAAAATGTTATGACTGTATGACTAATTCCTGCCTTGTGGGAAAGCTTACACTGGGTACAATAAGCCTTAGTTGGTTATGGTGCGAGGCCAATGATAACAGCTATAGGATTAATTGGTATGCAGGGGAATGTTATGACCAATGTCATAGGTCTGGCCTGAATTTCATTAAAAGTTATTAGAAAGACAGTAGGCTTGGCTTGTGTATTGAGATAAGTATAAATTAAAGCCAATGGGCCACTTTCAGTGGATTGTTATCACATTATGTTAAAACTGTAGTAAGGAATATAGTTATATGTTCATATTACCATAGGGGTTTAGTGCTGGTTACCCACTCTGACAAACCCTGGGAGTAGAATTTCACTAACACGATTCTTGTTAGGCCCTATTGAGGAGGGATTGTAAATTATTGTGCTAACTATAATTTTGTATGTTTCTGTAATTTTTTTAATGTGTGTCTGATGGTTTCCAGTTTATGCACACTTCAGCAGACCTTAGTTGCATGTAGTGTTGAGCTACTGGTAAAGGCTAGAGGCCTTATCTGTTTACTGGGAAACATTATGACAGATTCCTTAGATGTGATCTGTTTATAATAAAAAGTTATGAAAGAAATGTTTAAGGGTGGATGGTTCTTACACTGTATTAATTCCTGTAGGCAGGAACTTTGTTTTGGAAACTCACAGGTTACTGTAGTAGGCAAGGGATTTGATGTTAGTATTTTACCTCAACAAACCATGGGGATAGATTCTTTGCACTCTTATAAGGCACTATAAGTAGGGATTTGAACTTATTTTGGCAACTATATTTAGTTCATATTTGTAATTTTATTATGATATAGCTGGTGTTTGCCTTGTGAGAAGGCTTATGAACCAACACAGTTGGTAGATATTTTTTATACTGACTACCTGTCTGAGGAATACTTTTGTACTGTAATAGTTCCTGCTAGAGTATTTTCTTAGCTGTCTGCAAGGGCCTCGTAATTAGACGAATTATTAAATATTAACTACATCCATATGTTTACAAAAATATAGCCATATAAATACAGAGATGGCATTTGGGTCAACTCTTTTCAGCTATTGGTCTGTCCAAGTGTATTTTACAGTTTGCTTCAATCCATGCAAGCGAACAGCATGAGGGAATGGTGCAGTCCGCATCAGTCACTGGCTCTCTTGAACAGTAACTGACAGCCTTTTCTGATCATGTGTGTACAACCACCTGTAAATTAGTGCACTTCAGAGACAAAGCTGTTTGGCCAGTCCTTTAGATTTGAATTTTCTCTTTTTATTGATCACAGTTTATTAAATGGCTTCTCCTATTTTCTTTTGATGATTCTTAAGAGAATAGTACAGCTTTCAAGGCAGTGCTAACAGGTTGCTTGCTTCCTGCTCATTCCTTATGCCGTGTCTCACATCTCCTGTGGTGCAGGACACCATTATGGAATACTGTTGTCCATAGTGCTTCATTGTTTTAGCATTCCATGACAGCCAACATATTGTTTTTGAATGTGGTGGGCATGCTTGAACTTTAAAACACAATAGGCTTTCTACAATATCGTAGCAATATGGACACCTGCTGCTATATTTTGTTTCGTTATTGCAAGCATATGCCCAACAAACATAGATGGAAGCCTGTTTTATTTTTTCTTCATGTTGCGCTATTTCGTCATCCAGATACAAACATGTGAACAGTGTATCATCACTTTTGCTGAAGGATGCTACTTTTGACTACATCAGGTTCTTAGACTGTTTCTTTTTCACATGTTATTACATGTTTCTAAACCTGGTGACTGGCCTCATAACATAACATTAAAACACTCAATTCCTTACATACTCTAGCTCTTGTGCCCTTTTTCTTTTTCAAATGAGCATCTGAGTAGAGCTGATTGGAACCTGAGAGGTACCTCTGCACTGTAGTAAAAGAGTTAGATTGGTGGGGGGAAATGGTTCTGTTCCAGTATTAAGGCCTGTGCTTAGGAAGCGCTTGAGGCCAAGGATACCTTTGCTAAATACAAACATAAGCATGCTGATCACTTTCTCCATAGGGGAATGTTATGTAGTATCCAGTGAGTCTAAAAGATCTGGTTTCCTAAGATACTTCAGTTTATGTTGCTTGATTAAGACTCTGGGAATAGTCCTGTCAATTACAATCCATTCCTGAGTGGTACCAAAAGCTCATTTCTTACTGTGCTAGCTAAATTACAAAAGCCTCCTGTTTGGAACATGACGGAGGAAGATGAATAGTCAGGAGACGCCAGACAACATTTTATAACACAGCATTATTTACTTGTTTAAAGGGCCTTGTTTGGGATCCTAAAACCTGCTAGTGACTTGCTGAACCAATTAGTTTTAAAGTCTATATCCTGCTGTTCCTACTTTAAAGTAGTAAGTTTAACTAAAATACATGCAAATAATTCTCACCTGCCAGGGCTTAAAGTCAGACCTGTCAGCACAGCTTCGGTTCTGGAAGGGTCCCTCCCCATTAATGCAGGTCCGCAGTTTATGCAGGGCATGAGCGATGGCATAGACAGCTTTATGAGTGGGTGAATTACTGATTTCTGTCTCATCAGGGAGTAGCATATTAAGCCTTGTGGCATTCTCCATGTTGTGACAGTCATTGCTATCTGTAACAGTTTGATTTGCCTCATCTTTTGACCACCGGCAACCAAAGGCATTCTCCCAGAAACTCCTTAGAAAGATGTTGGTAGGGGCGCGGGAGGGCCAGAGATGAAGCATGAAAATTAAAGTACAGAGGGGCCCATGCATCACTCCCAATCCAAACTCTTCCAGTGAGATTAAGTCGTGTTGCCTCCTTCATGAGAGGAAGCATGTAATCCCAACTGGCAAAAACCACAATGACCTTGGCCTGAGATTCCTTCATCACCTGGATAATGTGATTAATTCTCCTCTGGGAGTAGCTTACAGGGAGCCTTTCGTTGAAAGCAGCACATACTGAATACTTGGCCAACTCGTCGATAAGGAGCTGGCTACCAAGTTGGCCATAGTCAGTGTCTTCAGCCAAAACACCAACCCAAGTCCACCCCAGCAGACCGATAAGATTGGCCAGCACACGGGACTGATATTCATCACTCGGGACGGTGCGCAGGAAAGAGGGGAAGTGCTGTTTGTCACTAAGTAGAGAGACAGTGGATCCATAGCTGATCTGAAAGGAGAGCAAACAGATAAAAGTTTCAGAATATTCCCTCAGATTGGTTGCAAGCAGCAAAAAAAAGCTGATTTCACTGTATTGCTACAAGTCAGATGCAAGTCTTGTTGTGAACTGTCCCCTTTGACTTTAGATCTAGCTAATCAGGTTCAACTTGATGTAGCCTTAATTTGAGAAAGGTCTTATACAAGTTAACATTTTCAGGGGAAAGTCATGACATATCATGAAACTGAACCTTGGGAAAATTACCTCTTACATTCTTTCATGGATCTTAATCCTTCTCCCTAATCGATCACATTTTACGCTGAACTACAGAAGCCATGTTGGCCATTTTAGAACCCATCACCAAATATTTCTTTTGATACCTGACTTAATCAAGAATTTTCAATTTGTAGACCCGTTTTAAGTGTATTTTATTGCTATTTCGGATACAAACAAAGTCAAGTTTTGCTAATGATGTAAGGTAAATGATACAGTTATCAGTAAATCTAGCTCAAACAACTAGACAATGGCTTACTTCAGCTATAGATTGCTCCTTTCTGGCTTTGATATTCTCTGTCTACAAACAGTGAACATACAAATCAGGTTAGGTATTTTGTCTTTCAAATTCTTTTATTGCAACTAGTTATTCCAGTTCCATCCTACTACTTGCCAAATCTGTGACCTTTAATCTCTGTAGACCATGACTCACTTAATATTGTCTGCCTTCATGAAAGCACACAGAAGCACAGATAGACCATTCCCCTTCTAGAGTCACATTTCATGAATACTCTTGCAGATTTGGCGTTAGACTCAATTTATTCACCCATGTGGAAATGTGTTTTCTCTATTGGTAAAGTGAAATATATTGTTTTCATGTTTATACATGTCTACTTTTCTACTTAAAATAACATTCTGAAGGTAGGTCCCTTTCACATTTAAACATGATAACATATGCTGTTCAGTTGTGTGTTCTGCATATAATGGGGCCTGTGTTTTGGGAAACTCAGGGGCCAGATCATAAGTACAGCTGCACTGCGAGTAGGATGGCTGGGAACACAAACGTCAATTTAAATGCAGGCATATCAAGGCAATGGGGAATGACTAACTGGTGTGCCTATTTCATGGCACACAGCTCACTGGTCCCTTGCAGCACTCACTTCTCTGCACCGCATCACAACTGGAAGGCATGTGAGTGTAACACACAAAGCTTGAATCCTCTACCTGCCAAACTCTCAACAATAGTAAGAAACAGCCTATTAGTCTGTGCATTTGCTGATATGGTCTATGCCATGCTATTCATTCACGTGACTTACCTATATATGCAGATATTCTAACAGCACCACAGTACAATCTTTTTGCACAAGACCATAGTGTGAAGAAAAGCTAGGAAAACCATGGTCCAGGCGTTGATCACATCAAGGCTGGATTATGGGAACGTTCTCTACTTGGTTGCCAGCGCCAAGTGCACTCAGAGGCTGCAACGCATTCAGAATGCGGCACCACGCTTGGTCTTGTCGTTGCCCAAGAGAGCACCTTCGAAGAAAGCACTGAAAACAGTACACTGGCTTCCAATCAAGGAAAGGGTAATGTTCAAAGCCCTGTGTACTGGCCATCGGATTTTACAAGGGAAAGAGCCCTCATATCTACATAAACTTATTACCCCATACCATCCACTCCGACAGCTCAGGTCCAGTGGGACAGGACAGGTCCTAGATCCCAATTTCAAAAGAGTGCGAATGGGAGGACACTCCATTCGCGTTCTAGCAGCCCGTCAATGGAATAGACTGCCGGTGAATCTCCGGCTGGAGAAGGCAGACGCAGTTTTCCGCAAATGGGCTAAAAACGCATTTATTTCTCAAGGAGTTGGCAGGATCAGATAGGATTGTGACGTAGACGTAAGCATTTGTAGGTGATGCGCTCGGGCTTTACGATGGCTTCTACAGCGTGGGGACACACCAGCTGGTGTAACCTGGCGCTTTATCAATTTCAGTTATTATTATTATTATTATTAATGGATAATGATAAAAATCATAACTGATATGATGAAAATCCCATCATAATCATGGGATTTTACCTTTACACTGTAGTAATTAATGCCCAAATCTGTTTTAGCACTACACTTGCTCCTAATAACATGTTTTAATGGGTCACATTTATTTTCACCAACATTGCATAAATAATATATATAAAGATGTGCATAGTATATATATTTTTATCACAAATGCTCAGTGTGGGGATGAGCCATGAATAATGGGATGCAAAGCCTCGATTGACTCATGATGCCCCTTTCCTCCCTCAACAATGGTAATAAAGCATATTATGTTCCACACATCTGCATATATTGTTGTCATGTCATTTTTATGTGCATTTATTTTCACAGATGTATTATACCACAACCAGTTTGCCAGCGGTTACAATTGCACAAATAACAATTAAGAGATAATGTGACTATTAGGAGAATTGTTTTTTATTTATATGATAAGTCATTGCTACATGCATTCTGTGGGGCATTTCCTTCCTTAAAGTAATTGTCACATTCAATTTGTCAGGCAGCAAAACATGTTTATCTCATATCACTGTTGCTGTACTCTGGTACTAACTAAAATTTGACCTCCACAATAAAGTAATAAATACATCAAGTGTGTGTTTATTAGTATACTTGTTGCAAATAATGTGCCTTTAAACTGCATTTATTGTCACTACCATATGTATGTATGTATATATATATATATATATTGCAGTACTCCATCCACCGATAATCCAATGCCACACAACGGATCAGGATAGACACGCCGACCCAAAATTTCCTTTTGTGCTTATTTATTTAAAGTTTCTGCCCTGCATCCCATGCCGCCATGACGCGTTTCGGTCCGACCTGGACCTTGATCACATGACGCGTTACTCACGGCTAGGCGCCAAATTTAAAGTGCACAATACCAAATTCACAACAGCTGTGTATTGACAGTGATAAAGCTGGAAAACAGACTGTGGAGTACAATTACTGCATAAATGCTACTTGTTGACGAGATTGTGGCAACCCAAATTTTTATACATGTAAAATCCTAATGTTGATGATCCATTATTATATTAGAACCAAATTCAAAATAATTTACATATGCTTTGAAAATTTCTTTAAATAAATCATTGTTTATCTAAAAGGTTCTGGCTATACAATGCAAAATTCATATTGGCAACACAAACCACGTACTCCATATATGGTCCGTGCATTGTTGGTAAAAAATCAAGCCCAAGTGGGCAAGCACTTTAAAAAGGCAGCCTACACCCGAACATTTAGTGGTCGATTGCATCAACTACTTAAGTGCCAATGGCACAAATAGCGTGATGCAAAAATATCAAGATAAAAATGTAATCTAAACAGTGAACCCCATTTTGAATCTACAAAGATCCAAAACCAAACAATACCGGTGTATTAAAGAATAAGTTCTATGATATGTGAAATGTGATGTTAAAAACAAATACATGATTTCATTATAAAAAGGCGCTTCTTCTCAGTTCGTTTCATGATATGACATGTGAATAGGAATTAACTGATGGGTCAAGTAAGTTGGTGAGTGCTGCAGATATATATAAACACATACACAAATAACTAGATGTCATAGGTTACTTCAGGATCTCAATCAAAACACAAAATATACAAAAATTGATTCATATGCATGTGTATAAATCCTCCGTGGTGTTTAAACCCATTGGGGACTTGGTATTGAGTTCCAGGATGTATTTGGTCTCTAATAAACGTAAAGCACTTTCTCTGTCCCCACCCTTGCGTGTCGGCAGTATACAATCAATGGCATAATAACAAAGAAGGGTGTTGTCACTGCCATGTTTGGTTTCGAAGTGCCGGGATACGATTGGTCTTTGTTTGTAATTGTTGTAGAATCCTCATATGCACGGGTAATTTGGTACTGCCGATATATCGGAGTGCACAAGGGCACTCCAAAACATAAACAACGTATTCTGTTTTGCACGTTATACGCCGTTTGATTTTGACTGGCTGAGGCAAAAACGGGGTGGTATAGTCCTTGACGTTTTTTGCATGTTTACATGCTTTACAAGTAAAGCATTTGAAGAAACCTTTTTGTTTTGAAAGCCAATTGGAGGGTGGCCTGATTTCTGGATTACTTTTGACCAAACAGTTGCCCATGGATCTTGCTTTGCGGAAGGTCATTTGAGGAGTGCGGTTGTTCTTAATTAATTCAGTCAGTCAGTCATAAGCTTTTATTCGATATGCAAGATATCTTATAAGCACATTTACAGTATAATCATTACAGTGTACAAAAAAAAACCATTGCTTTAAGAAGTCAGTATAAAATACATTTAAAAGGGATAAAAGGACATGAAGTGTCCATTAATAAATTAGCTAAAAAAGAGAATTAAACCGCTACTGACAGTCTCTTGCTACGAATAAGCCAAAACTGTTTTAAAAATTTTGCTGTTCCACACACAATAGGGGGGGAAGTGTCCGTAATTAGGATGCGCAGGGCTACTAGGTGGCTACGTATACCCATATTTCGGAAGAGAGGTTTCAACCAGAAGCTCCTGGGCCTTGCATAGTCCGGGCATTCAAATAGGACATGAGCAATGGATTCAACCTTGTGCGGACAACAAGCACAGTTAGGGGAAGATCGGGCCGCTGATGTCCACCAATGACCGGGTCCTTTAACAGTAAATCCCAGTGTCTCCTTAGTATCTTCCTAATAGCCCCATGCTGTTTGCTGTAAGTGACGATGACTCTCACTTTATTGGGAACACCATTGGATGCAACAGGGTTTTTGGGGGTCAACATAGTGTCACGAGTCAAAGACTCAGTCTTGTGAATGGCTTTCTCTATGATGGAGTTACTATAACCCCTTAAGAGAAACCTTTCCTTACAGCTTTTTTGTGCCAATATGCATTCCTCCTCATTACTGCCGATGCGTTTGATCCTCAACATCTCCCCATAGGGGATACTGTTGATCAAATGTTGGGGATGGTGGCTGGATGCATGCAATAGGGAGTTCCCAGAGGTCGGTTTGCGAAAAAGCCTAGTACAGATCTTATTCTCGCAGATGTAAATTTCCACATCTAGGAAAATTACCGATACCTTGCTCATTTGAGCTGTGAACTCCAAATTTAGTTGGTTGATATTCAATCTGTTGATAAACTCCCTGGCCAGATCCTCTGGCCCCCTCCACAAAAGGAAGAGGTCATCTATGTATCTAAGCCACAGGGGGACATGCTTTCTCAAGGTTTCCTCATGTTGTTGTTTTAGGACCTGCTCCTCCCACAAGCCCATATGCAAGCAAGCATAGCTTGGGGAGAAGCAGGCCCCCATGGCAACCCCCCTGATTTGCTGGAAGACAGTATTGTCAAAAGTGAAATAGTTATGTTCCAGACACATTTTGATCATATCAATCAACATGTTGTTGTGTGACAAAAAACATGCAGGTCTACGATTAAGATAATGCTCAACTGCTTTAACCCCATCCCGATGGCAAATAGAGGTGTAAAGGGACGTGACATCCATAGTGATCAAAATCAAATCATCAGACCAATTGCTTTCCTGGATTTTTCTCAAAAAATCTGAGGTGTCCCTGATGTAAGATGGTAATGTGACAACCCATTCTTGTAGAAAGTAATCTACATACTTGGATGTGTTTTCTGCATATATATATACATAGTATAATGTGATCAAGCCTCTGGCTAGAGGCAAAACGCGTCATGCGGACTTGCTGGGTGTTATTCGTTATGATGATGGAATAAAACACTGATTAGCACCAGAAAACGGGTCTGACTTGTTCGTTTTTAAACAGTCCAAGCGGAGTGACTGTGATGCAGCACCGTCGAGCGAAGTGAATGAAATATATATATAATGTGATAATGTATATATATATATACATACATTATCACAGCTTCTTCTTTCTACGAGTTCGTAGACAAAGACACGGCACTGCAACAGATGGTTTCTTCACTTTTTTTATTATTTACACACCATGTGCAAAAAGAAAGTGCATCAAATGGACGGTCTACGCGTTTCGGCTCCTGCCTTCAACTGGACCATAGAGTCCTTTGGTCTAGACCTTACTTAAATATAGTGATATGTGTAAGTACCCTCTACTATTTCCATGGTCATCTAGACCACCAACCCTGCATGGTCGATATATGGCTGGTACATACTGGTAGTCATTTTGCATGAATGTATTTACAATTTGCGTAAAGTACAAAGGTAAACCTATACCAATACCAAATAACAAATAAAGTATTTACAATCAGATCAAGTTCCTTCTATATACAGTGATTTGATATGGAGTTTCAAATATTTCAGTAAAGTACTCTCACTAACCTGTGTAAGGAAAACAAGTAAAACGAAATAAAGAAGGGAGGGAAGGAAAAAGTTTCCAAGTGACAGCGAAGAAGAAAAAGAATGATGTCCATTGCAAAAAAATATATATGAAGTGCAAAACAATATATATATATATACGAGGAATCCTCGCTCTTCTGCTCCTGTTTTCTGAACAAATGAGAGTGGACCCAAGTGAGTGCTAGTTTTCTTTATTGCAAGTAGAAACACTCCGCCATGAAGACTTTCGGCAGTTCCTTCTGCCTTGATCACATGACAGCGTTAACATTGTGATTCATCATATTTAAAGTGCAAGTGCCCAATCACATGGTATGATAGACATAGAAGAAATATATATAGACATTGCTTGTAATACATGGTAAACTTTTCCCATAATGTTAAAAAGAATACATCTAAAGGACCTAGGTAGTAAACGCATAAATGCTGGATTGATATGGGTTATAAACAAGTAAATATTTGCTTTAAAAAAGCTATCATGTGGAGTTCGTTGATTTAGTCAATCAATGCCTAAATACATATTCAACTTGTAAACAACCTCCCAATACAACTTTTCAATCATCATGGCTTCATTTACATGTTAAAATTCAATCATTTGTAACACTGTAAGCCACTGATACCCTCATATCCGTATAATATTTGACTAATACATCCGTGACTATTCATAGCATATATATATATATATATATATATATATAGATATATACATATTCGGATGTGCAGAGTGTAATATGCCCTTTATTAACATTGTTGAGTGTTGAGAGGGTTCATTATTCTAGGGAGGTGAGGAGCAGCCTCAAGTGGGATATGATTCCCCCGCTCCACTCCCCTAAATTACATACTACAGTCTGTGCATATATATTGTTTATGCTATGCCGTTTGGTTATGCATCTTAGTTAAACATGTCTTATTTATAGTTTTTATTGTGAACCAAGAACTAGGAGGTTATATCTTTGCACTGAATTCTGGGCATTGCAGCTCTGTTCAAGATGACCTCACTTCTTAGATTTCTATGCACCCTGCAGAATTATCCCTATGAGATCCCAAATAGATTTCTTCACAGAGCTGTGCGCTCATATCCACACTGTCCTGTGAAATCTTGCAATAGAACATGAACAGTGGCCTTTGCACCCAGAACGCTTAATGAATGTGATAGAAAGTACTCTATAATCGAAAGGGGATTACTCGCTTGTGTGTCCCCACGGAAACAAGAAGAACTGTCACCCAGGCCCTCGTCAGCAGCAGGTTGGACTACGGAAACGCCCTCTACGCAGGAGCCTTGGCCATACTCCTGAACCGCACGCATGATCCTCAACATCCCTCGCCGCAGCCACATCACACCCCACCTGAGAGACCTGCACTGGCTCCAAGTCATCAAGAGGATCACCTTAAAGCACCTCATCCTTGCACACAATGCACTGCACAAAACCGGACCAGCATACCTCAACAGGCGACTCAGCTTCTACACCTCTAACCGCCAGCTCCGCTCCCCCGACCTCGCCTCAGTCCCCTGCATCCGAAGAGCAACCTCTGGCGGCAAATCGTTCTCCCACCTCTCTGCCAAGACCTGGAAAACCCTCCCCACCCCCCCTACGGCAGACCCAGGACCTCCTAATCCTCAGAAGACTCCTCAAGACCTGGATAAGGCAGGACCTATCTGCCTGCCCTCAGGTGATTTAAGTGGGAGCATAAGATCATTAGATCATTAGGTAGGCCCAGTACGACATAACTAGGAAAGCGGGGTAATTGTATGTCAAAACATTTGTCTACGTCATCTAGGACCTGCGTCCAATATTCGGATAATTTCAGGCATTCTCACAAGATTTGTGTCAGGGTATCCTGATCCCCACACCCCCTCCAACATAAGGGATCCAGTGGAGGGTTTCCGCGATGTAATCTGACTGGTGTGAGGTACCAGTAGGTGGTGATTTTTTAGGCTGTTTTCCTACTAGCTACATTTCTAGCTGTGTGCCTGGCTCTGTAGTAAATATTTTCCTACTCTTGCAGTGTAATTTCTCTTCCCAATTCAGTTTCCAATCGCCTATGGTCTGGGGGTTTAGTATTAGGGGGAGGGGGCCTTAATTGATTGTATAGTTCTGTTATAAGGCAAGAGTCAGATGATTTGGACAGGAGCCATTTTTCGAATGGCGTTGTGCTTGAGGGCGAACCGTTGGTTGCATTATCCAATGCCTAATTTGGTGATGCCTAAACCAGTTTCGCTGTTGTTACCCCTCGCAGATATTGATCTGGAGCTTCCACCTGGAGGTCCTGCACCTCATAGAGCTCTCTACAATATTGACAGAATGTCTCCGCTATTTGGTGATCATCCTCCAGTATCTCACCAGTCGATGTAAGTATTGTGGCTTCCCTCACAGCTTGTCTCTGGATCCGTAATCTGTTAGCCACTAGTTTCCCAGTCCTGTCTCCCCCAGTGAAAAAAGTGTCACACAGCCTCAGCACAGCGTACTCTGCTCTATCTTAATCTATTGCAACCAACTGAACGCATGCAGCCTTTAACTGGTGCCACACCCTGGGGGCACCTGTCCTTTGATGGATGCGCTCTAATTCTTGTACCGGCCTTGTCAGGAGGTCCCTCCTCTCCTTCCGCCTTTTGTTGTCCTGGGCTGCTATAGATATAAATTCCCCCCTGACCACCGCATTTAAGGCATCTCAAAGGGTTGCTATTGAAGTTTTAGGGGTATCATTCACCTGTAAGTAGTCCCTCATAGTTTAGGTTATTTGTTCGATGACCTTTCAGGGTTGTATATGTGCGTCTCTCAGGCACCAAGTGTGTAAAAAAAGTAAAAATGTATATCCGGTACTTGTATAGTGCACAAATCACCCCCGAAGGAGTATCTCGGCACTGGGGGCCATTGGAAAGATTAAGCGAGCTATTGCCCAGAGTCGCATAGTGCTGGGCGGCCCCCGCCACCGAAGCCGGGGATCGTACTGTGATCCCAAGCATCCAGCAGCAGTCCCCCTGCCCGCGGCACCACACCTCTTAGTGGTTGACATGGAAACATCCATTTGGACTGCTGAATGATCAGATAGAGTACGAGGGAGGATTTTCATTTGTATAACTTGTGCTTTGACATCGTGGGTACCTAGAATGTAATCGATTCTAGCATATGTTTTATGTGAGTACGAGCATTCCTCCAAATATCTAGCAGACCTGCATTTCGGAACTTTTGATGTCCTTCCTTAGAAAGCGTTCCTTATTGTCCCTGTCTTTGGGCTGACCTATCAAGGGTGTTGTCAAATGTCAAATTCAAGTTGCCTCCTATCACCACGTTTGTCAGTAGATGTGCTCACCTCTAATACAGCTGAGTGGATAAAATGTTCCTGTTTTTTATTGGGGTCATATATGGATCCAACAGTTATGGATTGATGTCCCACTCTTGAGGAATATTCCAGTAGCCAACCTTTAATTTGAGTTATTTTGGGACCCAACTTCCCCTTAAATGAGGCTGAAACTAGGATAGCCACTCCAGCAGATTTGGTGGAGAGCAAGGAGAATGCTTGCTGAGGGAATACTCTAGAGCAAAATCTATGTGTGTCTCCCGAGAGGAGATGAGTCTCCTGCAGGAGACAGATGTGGGTACCAGAATTCTCTAAATAGGACAGTATGGCCCGTCTTTTCACCGGGAGTGTGGCATCTAAATCCTTTATAATTATTCTTAGTGAATGTGCAAGGTGGATTATGTTGGGTGATTATGTAAACGTCAGCTATCCTAAGCTGTATGACGGTAGAAACCCTGTACATCAATGCAAGTGGTTGGGACTGAAGGGTACGGGAGAGAGAAACACCCCCCAAAAATATATATATATCACAAACAGTTAACAGTGTACTTATAAGAATGTTGTAGTCCTGGGAGGTCAATCCCATGGAAATGGGGTGTGAGCGACTTGGAACGCCCCACCACTCTGCCGCCCCCAGGCCCACTCCCTTCCAGAAACCATGACCTTGGGACCGTAAGACCCGGCCTCTTTATAGGTGCATATTATTCCGGCGTGCATATCCTCCCAAGCTGGATCGGTTGAGTCCTCCCCCAACGACGCCAAGACCGCCTGTTGTTCTTTTACAATAGTCTCCAGGCCCGGCCGAACCGAGCCTCGACCAGGACCCACTGTTCTCCATCTATTCCTTTCACGCCCTTCAGTCTGATTCTTTGAACTTGGTGGACTTATTGCTAGTTCTTCTGATATGCCATGGACTTGGTATGCCTCTTTGAGTGAATGAATCTGGTGAGCCTTCCCCTCTGAGTGGAAAATTAGGCAAAAGGGATGGCCCCAAGAGTATGGGGTCTTTTTAGCATGGAGGTGTGCTGTAACAGGGCTGAAAGCTTTCCTTTTCAGCAACATGGAAGCCGCTAAGTCCTGGAATAGGGTGATTTGCAGCCCTTGAAACTTAATCGGGTGAGAGTCTTTTGCTTTTTGTAGTATCCACTCCTTCAGTGTAAAATTGTGAACACATGCTAAAATGTTGGCAGGAGGAGCTGGGGGCGCTCTCCTGGGTCCCACACGGTGCACTCAGTCTAGCTTGATCTCAATGTATTCCGGGCCCTCCAGCACTGATCTAAAGAGAGTCCTAACGTATGCGCTGTGAGACCCCCTGACACAGATGTTATTTCTCTGTGAATGATTTTCAAGATCTTTAGTGTTAGCCTGAAGATCCAGGTGTTGTTGTCAATGACGGATTACTTCTTTTTGTAATTGTTCCAGCTCATCATCTCTGCTTGTGCTTTTTGATTTTTAGCGTGGCCACGCTGTTTCCTACTGCATCAACGTCCTTCCTGACCTCTCCTAGTTTGTGCACCAGGTCCGACTTTAGTGACTTCAAGTCTTCCCATAGTGCCACGAATAAAGTTTCTATAAAGGCGTGTGTTAGGGGAACCTCATCGTCACCTTAGTCTATTATGCTTGCCGTCTCCGTCGAGCCCCCACTAGCCATTTTGAGAAAGAGGTCTTTCACAGAGCGGTCATTTTTCCGTTTCACAGTGGCCATCTTGCAGGGAATGTTAGTCACTGATTTGGCTCTGGAGAGGGTCCGCTCCTGGTGATGCAAGCACTTGATTTGGTTAGGAGGTTACCTACTTATCCTGGACAGTGTACCCAAGCAGACCCCCTGGGAGGGGGTCCACCAGAGAACAGTCCAAACTCAGCCCTAGTCTATTAGTTTGTCTATCGTGCCTTAGGCCCACAAGCACGAGCCACTACCAGTTTAGAGGCTCCTATCTTGATAGGGCGTGTTCTGCTTGACAAGGGGCTCGAATGGCGTAGCAATAGAATTAACAGGGCTTGTGTGCTTTAGCTCCATTAGGGGGGACTCAGGTATTGGTCTCTGTGCTAGGTAGATTTCTTCAGCCCCCTCACTGTTAGGCCATTCTCCAACCGTACTGGTTATAGCAGGAAGCAGTGTTATTACGTGCCAGTCCCATTCAGTCTTTATTTCCCTCTCTCCACCGCTTTCTGTCTGCTTATTATCAGGCTCTGACTCTTTAAGGCGCAGTCCCTATTACCCAGGTCGAATCCCTTCTGTGTCTGCGCTTTGGATATGTGCCCCTCCAGCCGATCCCAGACCGTCTGCATGAGGCACAATTATGCTGCTTGCTTATTCATCGCGGAGTGGGGAGTCTCCGCACCCCCGACACTAAGACGTGGCCGGTACCTGATTACTTTGGGCTTCTTCTCACGCTCCTTTGCCTATCTACACGGCCTCCAAGCCTGCTCGGGTTAACTCCGGCCCCCAGTTGGACGAGGCGGGTTGCCTCTTGGGCTCAGCAGACCACCATGTCTGGGACTGCTTTTTTAATAAAGCAGATTTTTTTTAAAATGCAGCCCTTTTACCTCAAAGGAAAACTGAATGCATTTAAAAAAGAAAAATTAAACTTTTCAGTTCCATTTTGTTTAAGGGCAGGCAGTGGTATCTGAGCCAACTGCCTGCTCTTAAAAAATGTTTTTCAACATACTCACGAAGGAGAAGGGAAGGATTTGAAAAAAATATTATCGTCTATGTGTGCTTGCGGAAGACAATTTCTATGGACTGGAATCTAGAGAATACTAAAGTGAATCCGGTATTTTATTGACTTCTGCTGGTTGTTTTCTATCAAGAAAGTTAAATAGAGGCAGTTGCCATAACATTTTTATGAAAGAAAGTCCCTCAGCAGAAAGCAATTCTGTTATTTTACTGACCTCTGCTGGTCGTTTTCCATCAAGACAGTTAAATAGAGGCAGTTGAACAGAAAAAGAGTCCCTAAGCGGAATCAGACAAGCCCTAGGGCTTATTTCCAGAGCCCACAAGGTACATACACATATAAGTATATAATAAGTATATACTAAAGTATATACAAGAGGTCTCGAATTCTCAACCTAAAAATGGCCATCAGTGGATGAACGTTTATATACCACGAACGTTCATGGTATGGTCATGGGCCTATATAACGGTGGGCTTTTTCTACATGACCCAGCAATGTTGTCACATTGATCATCAGCTCCCAGGTTTAGTCTACCATTTCTTTAGTGTATTGAAAGATACATTGTGTGTAGCTCTGCTGGTATCTAACCTTCACCCTTTTATCCCTGTATATATTCTAAAGTCTCAACAATGCTGAAATGATGATCTTCAGCACCTCGAAGTACATGTCAATTAAATGCTTTGATCATGCTGATGGTACATTACAATAGGAATAATTTCTGCAGAACCTTACCTGCGGGTATCTGTGCACACCCAAAACTTCAGCCATGGGAATACTGGAGCGAGAACTTGCCTCTCCAATGATTGCCGCTAGTCGGTGGGTGCTCATGCATTGGTAGTTTGGAACAATTGCCTCCTGCCCTGTTAGCATCCACGATGTTCCTTCCAAAGCATGTGCCACTGCCCCACATGAGTCATACATCCAAAATCCAAGTGTGACATTAGGCAAAAGAGCAGTATCCCGATTGATTTCTTCTATGGCAAACATCATGTTTATGAGCCTGTAGTACAACCTAATCAAGAACCTGTTAAGAATGTGAACATAAACCTATGATCAGAGATAGAACAACATAAACATGGAGAACTAGTGGAGAGGGTCTATAAATCTTTTCGTGAAGTCATCGGTAGATAAACTCACAGAAGTCATTATGAGAAACTCTACCCCTCAACGAATAAATACATAATTTCAAAATAATTATATAAAAAATCACAAATATTTTTGGGAGGGGGTGAGAGGATGGATCCTTTTAGATGTACACATTAAGTGAGAAATTGTATGAGCATGGGTTCCAACCCACCCCAAATAAAATGGGCACTGTTGACAAGCATGAGCAATAAAATGAAGATAATTGTGTCTTGGGTTTAGAGTTGAGGTAAGGGGGGTTCTTTTTAAATGGTTTCTTTATTTTTACAGAGACAAAACACTGGGCCTGACTTCGACAGATACGCTAAAATTGGATGCAAATTTTACTCCTTCCAATTTCTGTGGTTCACAAATTGAACCGATTACAAGATTTTAAGACAAAGACATGGAGCAACTCTTTAGGTTACTGCCAAAATACCTAAAGGTGACTGCAGGGGAAAGTGGTTGCGTTTGAACCCAGGGCTGACTTGAGTGGGCTTGAATATTGTGCTGAGATGTTGTGGTGACCAGTACATTGTTTCTGCCGGGGTCCCTGAACCCATCTATTTAATACATATGTATAACAAAAATAAAAAAAATCCATCTAGTAGGACCAGATTTGTGAATTTCCAATGTTTTTGGTATAAATAGTGACGATTGTGCTTATCTGGTCACGTAGGAGAGGGACAAAGTCACAAATTCAGGCCAACTGCAATGGACCACAGGTCAGATACAGGGACTAGGTTAGGCCTGGTGGGAACTGTACCTTATGTCCTGTGCTGAGTTGCATTGTGCTGCATCTGTTTCGATGAGGAGCTACAAGGCAAGGTATGTGTTGAGTTGCATCGCACTGTGTTGGTTCTTATGGAGAGCTGTAAGGGCTGCAATGCGAGCTCCTGCTTTGAGTTTTGCAGCATCTACTCTAATTAGAAGCTGTGAGAGCTGTGTCAGGTAGTGTTGCGTTGAGTCTGTTCTGATGGGGGCCACATCTGGCCTTGCAGAGCACCATTATTTACCACTTTCAAGATTCCAGGACTGTGGAGGCACCAATTGGGAGGTTAGGACTCACAGTCGTACAGAGTGCAGGTAGAGGGTTCGAGGGTGTTGGAACCCTTTGAGTCACTATGGTCTTCTTAGGTTCATGGTGCAGGTCCAGTCCGAATTCCTCAGGCAGCAGAACTGCAGGGCAGACCTTCTTGCAGCAGAACAGAGCAGTCTTTTTTGCAGCAGAGCAGCAGTGCAGCAGAGCAATCCTTCTTCAGAGTATTCCACAGGTCCAGAAGTGATCTGAAAAATTGGGTTTGAGGGTCCAATATTTATACCTGATGCCCACTTTGAAGTGTAAGGAGCTTGTTTTGTTTCCCCCTACAGAGTTGTCTGGAATTTCCTGCCTCTCTGCCCTGGTCCCAGTCTGTCTGGGGGCACAATAGGCTAGTGTGAAGTTATTTCTGTATGTGCTGAGCTAGGACCTTTGAAGTGCAAGTTTGAAAGGAGGCAGCTCTGCCCCCTGATTAAGCAATGATGGCCCATACTGCCAACACCCAGACCCTCTAGTATGATACTGTCTGGGAGGAATACACTAATACACTAAGGCAAACTGCTACCTACACGTAGTCATGTGACCCCAGAACACACTGCATGCACCAAGTGGTTAGGGCAAGAAAATGCAACTTTCTAAAAGTGGCATTTTACGAATTGTGACTTAAAATCCAACTTTACCATTAAAGAGGGTTTTAAATTACAATTCCTTGGACACCAAACTTTACATTCCTACATACTCCCAATCAAAGGTTTTCACTTATTAAATGTCAGAAGGCAACCCAATACTATCCTAAGGGAGAGGTAGACCTTCCAATAATGACAATCTATGTTGGGAGTTTTTCACTACCAGGACATGTAAAACTTGAAAGTATGTGTCACATTTTTAAATACAGCACCACCCTGCCCTATGACCTGTTAGGGCTTACCCTAGGAGAAACTTATATGTATTAAAAATCACGGTTTAGGTCTGGCTAAAGGTTTATTTAGACAGGTTGAAAAAGCAGTTTAAAAATGCACTCAAAGACTTCATGGGCAGACCTGATGCATGTTGAAAAGGCTACTTAAGTGGGTGGTACAATCAGTGCTACAGGTCCACTAGTATATTTCAAAGCAAAAAGGGAACCCTAGGTGTCTGGGAGGGACCTGGTGTAAAAGTATCTATAAAGGAACAAGGGTCCCTCACAACAAAAAGGTAAGGACCGTAATTAACACAGAAATACAATGATGCCTATGTTGATATAAATCCCAATAATTTATTTGAAAAATAAAGAAATCATGAAAGTCGGACAGTGCTCCACAAAAAAGTGAGTTAAACTCAGGCATTGCAAACAGTGGCCGGAATACAATCGATAGTTAGGCGACAAACATGTAGGTAGCACCATTGCACATATATATGATATAGAGATAAACAAATATGTATCAAGGGTCCAAGGTTGATGACATTTTGATCCTTAACGTAATAATGGGATCATCATCAAGACACAACAAGTGTTGCCTGAGAAAAATTCCTGCTGAAAGAAACATAGAACAAAAGAAGGAGGAGAAAAAAAGGAGGAGAGAAAGAAAGAAAAGAGGGTTCTTCATAAATTAAAATAATCAGACTCATGTAGCGTGTAGAGAGAGGCAAGCATGGAAGGTCACAGTGACGACTGTCAATGTGCAGGTATGCTAGTCGGTGCCTAATTTGTGAGTCAATCTCTATATAAGTCTGAGGGCCAACCAACGAAAGGACACAGGCTAATATTAGAGTAAACTAGTGCCTCTCGACTTAACTAACTATTTTGAGGAGGGCGAAGCAGTGACTCACAGTATCTAAGTTTGAAATCCAAAAAAGGTTAATCTAAGAAAAATGAGGAGTGCAATTACAAAACAATAAGAAATCAATTCAATTGTTAATTGGAGGCCCAAAGAAAATCTAGTAAACTGACCTAAATGGGCTGTCACAAAATCATATCATCAAGTCCTGAGGATCAATGGGGAAGGAAGTTTGGGGATGACCCTGCATAGAGGGCCAGGTCCAACTCTAAAAATTCTACTTTTTATAGACTAAAAAAATGTGCCTGAGTAATAAGTTTAAAAAAAATATTCTGTATCCAGGGCACACAAATTGCTTATATGATCGCTAGTTTTCATTCACTTAATTAATTTCTGTAACGTGTAGACTACATGATTTCTCAGCATGCGCTGAATTTAGCAGCGGGGTACAGTAAGTGTAAAAATGCATTAATAATTTTATAATATGATATGTGTTTGTAATACAATTGAACCGCGGAAGCCACCTAAATGTAGGGTATTTTAAATCTTACTCTATGTCAGATTTTTATTATGTATTGTGTTGTTTTTATTTATGCCGTTGTAATTCCAGGAAAACAACAGTGGTCCCTGACAACAAGACAATTAGTTGCAAATAAATATAGACTCAGTCAGTTCTATATTGTAGAAGACATGCCCAGCCGGGCAGAGGTCCTCAAAGTATGTATTTAAATCAGAAAATGTTTTCAAAACACAATAACACCTTCAACAATTCACGTGCGTGGGGCACAACCTGTACCCAGCCACAACATTACACGAACAACATACATAAAAGGGCTTGTAAGGCAAAATCAACAACCTGTGAAAAGTTGGAATTTAGACAGAGAATATCTTATGGTCACCATGATTATGTGTATTAGAACTTAATGTAATTTTTCTGTCCCTCTTTCTTCTTAGGCAAAAGAGGCTTTTAAACTCAAAAGGCAACCATTGTTTTGTCCTGATGATGGACCCCATCATTTAGCAAGGGGTCCGAAACGTCGTCGACCTAGTGTGTACCATATACCTGTGATATTATTAGTTACAAAAAACGTGTAATGGTACCTATAAGATATTCTCTGTCTAAATTCCAACTTTTCAGAGGTTGTTGATTTTGCCTTACAAGCCCTTTTATGTATGTTGTTCGTGTAATGTTGTGGCTGGGTACAGGTTGTGCCCCACGCACGTGAATTGTTGAAGGTGTTATTGTGTTTTGAAAACATTTTCTGATTTAAATACATACTTTGAGGACCTCTGCCCGGCTGGGCATGTCTTCTACAATATAGAACTGACTGAGTCTATATTTATTTGCAACTAATTGTCTTGTTGTCAGGGACCACTGTTGTTTTCCATATAACTTAGCTCCCCGAGGTCCCTCGCTGATACTAATTGGGGTCCCCTTGTTGTTTGAAATAGATGTTGTAATTCCAGGGACTAATTTATGAGGTTGTGCCATAGGCCAGCGCCGCAGACCTTCCTGCTGCGCTGCACTACCCTACAGCAAAAGAAAAGGGCAGGAATGCAGCGTATCTATCAGATATGGTACATTCCTGTGTTTTTCCCCTGCGCCAATGCACAATGGGCTGCTGTGTGCCAACACAGGCACCTTTGCACCATGGTGAAAGGGTGCCTGCTTTGCAGGGATGATTATTTTTGTGCAGGAAGGGAAACCTTCCTGCACAAAAACAATCACGAGGCTTTTCCTCTTTCCATATGTGCTGCAGAATGCAGCATTCCTAGAAAAAGGAAAAACGAGGAGAAATAAAGATTTTTCTCCTCGTTCTGCCTCCCTTACTCCTCCCCTGTAAGCAATATTTACGAGTCTGTAGAAAGCCAAAAAAAAGTGGCTTAGTGCTGCCCCGTAAATTTGGAGGAGACGCCTGCGCCACGGGAACGTCAAAAAAGTGACGCTACAGTGGTAAAAGGGTCTTCATAAATGAGGCCTCTAAAATGTATATGATATTTTTAGGATTTGCTTGAGTTTTTTTTAGCCAAGAATTACAGTAAGTCATTAATGTATTCACTGTTAGCACTAACATGCAAGTTTCATAAGATTTCTTTTTTTAAAGAGAGAGGGTTAGTTCCTCTATGTTTCATTATCACTGTGACCCTCCTAGCGTCAAACAACAGCTTGGTGGGGACTTTACCAAATACATCAGACAATTCACAAAGCTATAGAGCAAACGTAGATCACTGTTGCACAGTGCAACAGCAAACATACTGCAGGACTGGAGCAAATACAGGGGAATCATTCTTCAGGATTATCTGACAACTGCAGGTAAGTGGCTTGGGAAAGGTCCTTCTGATACATTGAACCAAAGTCCTTCATGTCATGTAGGGCTGTCTTGCAGTAACGGATCACAGCGTTTCTTACACCTAAGACGCAGAAATGATCTATTGCTTCCAGAAAGTACTTTCTCCTGTGGTGGTTACATCTGGACAAACACTTTACATAACCGCTTAGGGTCAAATCAGTGGTCATTGATGGAAACGCATATATTTTGGTCACTGACTTCAACCTGACCAACAGGCCCGATCCCAGGAGCGGCCCGTACAGGTAAGAGCAGTGGGGCGGGAAGTGTCAACAAATGACGACAAAGGTAAAATAAAATAAAGAAAAAAGAAAAACACTTACCTTGCACTCATCGCAACGCCAACTCGTTTTTTTCTTATTTTTTTTATTTTATTTTACCTTATTGTCATATGTTGACTCACCACCCACCTCACTGCTCTTACCTGCTCAGGCTGCTCCTGCCCAATCTTAAACTATATACCAATACACTCACCACTCTGAAATATTCATCCGTTCCATAAGGGAATGTGCTTCTGCCATTATGCCGGCCACCTTGTCACTGGCCACTAAGACGACCCTTGGGGGCATATTTACAAGGGAACTGAACCACTATAATATCACTTTCTTCGATGTTCCAGTGTTGCAATGCTCTGCACCATATTTACAACGTGGTGATAAGCCACTTCGCCGTGGCTTAACGCCACTTTGTAAATATGGTACCCCTTCATGCAGTTTTCTGCGCGAAAGGGTTGAGCAATAGATGGCATTCCACTGCAGCACTCATTGCTTTTTGACACAGTCCCAAATTTACAAGGATCTATAAATCCTAGGCAGCGCCAAAACTAACACCATGCAAAAGCAGTTGGTAGAGTGGCGCAAATAGAAGAAATACTTTTATTTTGCCTCGTTTTTGCTCTTTCAAAGTGTGCTGCATTCTGCCTTTGAAGATGATTAATGCGTGGAAGGTGTCCCTTTCTGCACATAAACAATTATTCCCTGCAACACAGACGCCCTTGCATCATGGAGCAAGGGTGCCTGTGTTGCAGGAAATCATCCCTGCGACACAGGCACCTTTGCACTGTGGTGCAAGAGTTCTGTGTTGGTGCTAAGCAGGTATTTTCAGAGTCAGCACAAGGATAAACACAGGGGAGCACCATATTCTTGTGAATATGGTGCATCCCTGCATTTTTTAAATGATGCAGCCCAATTACCCTCTACTCCTTGCATTCTTCCTAGCAGCGGTTGTTGTACAGGTCCAGCTTTTACAGGAGCAGAAATGGGCCACAAATCCTACAAAGGCCCTGCGGGTACCTGTAGGACTCCAGCACCATCCTTACCGTCAGAAGGCACACATATGAGAACCAGGGGTTCCCCATCGACAAAGTAAACACTACGCCCACACTAGAGAAGGTTTGGGAATGTTACATTTGTGTAAGTGGCTCACTTTACAGAAATAAAATTCCATCCCTGCAGAGATCTGTCAATCACCATCATTTTGTCACTTAAGGAAACAGTTATGGTTCCTTTAATTAAGAATCTCACATAGGATTACCCACATCGACCTCTTGCCCCAAATAAGAAAAGCTTACAGAAATACCTTTTACTTCCCGTCGTTGTGTAGTCCACAATTTTAATTTCGTGTAGAGCACTATATTGCTTTAAGTCTACATCTCTGTAGTATAAAAAATGATGCATATAAATGCACATTAGAATGAATAACAGAAGGAAACACTGGGCAGGTACAAGGTGCCCCTGTTGAGGTGATCCATCTGGGAGCTTGCGCTTGGAGATACAGGGCCACTGCCTTCAGGGCTTCATGTGGAGTTACATTCAAGGCTGGTGGGGGTCCTAATTATGAGGAAGCACCTTGTTTAGGGCTATTACTCTCCAACCCTTCTGATAGCTATCTAGAGCACACGTGAATGTAGGGATTCTGCTGGATGAAGATCTTACGGATTCTGGTAATTCTCTCAAATATGAGTTCCAAATTAATCCCAGCTCTACTAAATGCATTTAAAAAAGTCCTTTATGTTACTCCCTCCACTCAAGCTCAGCAGGTCTCAATAGAGCGACAGAGTTCCCTGCTGCATTTATCAAGCATCTATCACCCCCTTGTTGGAAAAGCACAAACAAACACACTTGAGATCAGAAAGTTCTATATAGGAGAACAAACTATTTTTCTATTTGGTTCGCAGACTCGAAGAATTCTACTCATGCCCCTTAAATGTGCAAGCAGCTGTATGAGCTTTCGCAACGGCCCACAGACTGTTTTTTTATCTTAAAAACTATCTCCTTTGTTTTCATCATTTTATTTGCACCTTTAGTTATGTTCCCTATTTTGGACATCAGTGCACTTTATAAAATACAGAATTTCAGATAATGGAAGTATCATGGGGGGACTGAGCATAAAGTAGCTGACTTTTTAGGAGCGCAGTCTTGCTTTCCCACGGCTCATTCATCAGCTGATGGACATCGACCTGATGTGTCACAAATGAGGCTGCGAAGTGGACTTAGGATGGCATAATTGTTTATAAGCAGAAAAATACTTTTTGTAGGCTTCTAAGGCTACTAGACTGACAAAGGACACCCGTTGATCCTGGGAAAGTGGAGTCCACACTGTTACTGACACATTGCCACAGGAGCACCAAAACTCACATAGAATCCGGAACCAAAGGAATCCAAAACCAATTTCACCATAGTTGGGCCTCTTCAATCAGTTTGTGTGGTTGCTTGTGGTCTGGTTCAGAAAGGACCTGGCATAGCAGCTTGAAGTGGACTGTTCCAATAAGAGCAGAACCAAGACTGATTTGCATATTGATGGGTCTAATCTGAGGGGGCATGGTGTGCAAACAATTAAGGGCTGGAATGCTACCATAGTGGTTGCCAGTGATCAGACTATTTGCAAACATTCTCCCATCACCTTTTGTGTGATTGATGCAATGCCTTAAGTGGCGCTGGTGATGCACAGACATGGGTCACGAGCTCACAGTGCCACTGGAACCAAGACGCACCCGACTGAAGAGGTCCCAACCAGCCTGGAGTTCATATGAGCGGGAAGTAAGGGTGCTCTTAGTGCTGCAGCACCCCCAAAATAATTGTGATGTAGATAAGAAGGTAAATGAGCAACAACAAAGATGCCTTTATTTTTTGTGTTTACCTTGTCACACCTGCTGTGCGTTCAAAGACAGAAATCAAATGTCAGGTTATGTCATCTGTTAAATTGCTGCTTGTTCTTTTACCATGTACACTAGTGTTTACTTTTCTTTCTCTGATGGGAAAGTGTTAGGGTTTTAGAAAAGAAACTTACAACCTTAATGAGGTACAGGAAGTGTCAAATGAAAGACTGTAGGACCCAATTTAGTTCGCACGCAACACACTTTAAATATCTGTAAATTAGCTGCATACATTATTACATAGGTCAGCAGTTACAAAAGCACACGTGAAGCACTTTTATCGAATTCTGAAGTTTGCCAAAAACATGGATTTTAGTACAATCAAAACAAATCAAGGCACTTTACTTGGTGATGTGCAAATGATAAATATTCATGAATCCCAATGTCCACATATTATCTTTTGTGTGCTACATAGTTTTATCAGTGTAACTGCATCAATGTGAAAGTTTAGTGCCCATTTTCAATGACAATGTTCTGTCTGTATGTGACTGTGCTCTACCACACCATGTTTTAGTAAAATATGTGTGACAGTGTGCTGCAAAGTACACCACCAGCACACCCTTACCACTCCTTTTGGCTCATTTGCTCTACTTTTTCTTAGTGTGACGCTCGAATTTTACACAAACCTTAAGCCTTCAGTTATGTGACACTGATGGCAGTACCACCCCTCTGAAATTTGTTCCAGCACCACTGATTGGCTTGGCAGTTTGGGCTGAGCTGTTCCTACTTGAGCAGGATGATTAAGGCTGATATTCATATTCCTGAGTATAATCTGAATTGGCTTAATGGGCAAAGAAGACAAAAAACAATGGGTTGGAATGCTACCAGTAGCATCCAGGGCTCTGGAACAATGGTTGAGTGAGTTCCTAGCAAGGTCTTGCTTCTGTAACTAGTGGAAGTGGGCCCATCACTCACTCCCCGAGTGGTGCCTAGGTGCACAAACACCCTATGCCTACCTTTCCTACCTGGCCTCATGATTAGTCCATCGAGGATTCCTACAGGGGCCCAGTGCACTCAGTGCATTGCTCCCTGATAGTAGGGCTATGTCTTTGAATGCACCTTGTCTGTGTATTAATAACTATATACCAATGTGTGTAGAACTGCCTTAAAATCTGATTCAGTCATCTATTATTGTTAGTATACCCATAGCTTTGGGGGTGGTTATTTTGCAGCTGTGAATAAGTAGATGTATTTGCAGTGGCGGCTGTTAACAAACAAAGTGATGAGCAGTTCAAGTTGTTGGAGGGGGATAATATATATTAAAAAAATGACTTACCTGCCACTGCCGGAGTCCAGCGTCTGCCAGGATTGCGTGCAATGCACAGGCTCCCAGACTCTCCACCCAATCCAGACACTGCTCTCATGCAATTACCCAGCATGAGAGCACCGCGGCTGGCATTACCCTGAGCAGGTGGAACTAACACTTGCTCAGGCACTAGGAGTCTGCGTCTTTTCTCCACCCGGCTGTGCAACACAGCTGAGTTGAGAAAATGTAAGTGCGCATGTCGATTTGGCGTCCTAATACGGCGAGCCAAACCGACATGTGCACTCGTATTGCCCAACCCTCCACCGGTATGATGAATAAAATGCAGCCCTCTATCATGAGTACTGCAGCACTTCTGCCTCAATTTGATATTTCACCATAGGTCCAGTGACGCGATGCTGATTTCCTATTTGACATCTCTACGTCCCTAGTGCACTGCCTGCCAGCGTAATATGCACACTTATCACTTATCACTGCAGCGCGAGGCCACATACGAAATCTTAGCTGCACTGGCGTAACGAAAAGTGAGGGGGCCTCCCTGCATGGTACTTAGGGGGGCCCCCTCCGGGCTCAATCAGGAGCTCTCCGGCTAGAGTGCAGTGCCGAGGGGGGCCCTTGGTGCTAGGGGCCCCCCCGCACCGCGTGGGCTGCGGGGGCCTGTGTTACGCCCCTGCTTAGCAGCAAGGCATCTGGCGCATGCGCGTTGACCCACGGTCTCTTCGGGATTTAAGATCATGTGTTTAGCTACATACTACGAGGAACATACTCGATTTAAAGTTAGCATATTTTCAAATAACGATGTGGCATAAACAACCCAAATAATATATGTCTGCGCCTGGTACAACAATGCTGCTAAAATATAATTATTTCTAGCACTTTACATAATAGCAATTTCTTTTATTTAGTGCAGAAATCACTTCATCATTTTAGACCCTCCAGGGTATCAACGATCTGGGAATTACGGAGGACATGAAACAGTATCCATTGACTAACATGGATTTATAAAAGCCTGAAAAGTGTTATGTTTGAAGACATTTCAGAGTCAAGGAAAAACACACAGGAGATTAAGTGGCAGATTTACAAGCCCCGTCCACCAAATTTGCGCCGCCGTTGCATCACTTCTGTGATGCAGCAGCGGTGTAAAGGCAGCCATGCTGTGGGGTATTTACAAAATGCCGCATCTAGGGAGCTGCATCACGTTGTAAAGCCCTGCACCACATGAAAACTGCGTCAGGTTTCATGTTGGCGTTCCGGCACAGGGTGGGGCATTTTGGCGCAGAAAAGCCTCGGAAAAGTGGCTAAGTGAAATCTACAAGATTTCACTCAGTCACTTTTCTGACCCTGCTGCGTCAAAACCTTACGCCTGCTTGTAGCAGGAGTAAGGAGTGACGCAGCACAGCAAGTATAGGGCACCCCTGAGCAGTGCTGGAGTTGTATCGCGCTTGCGACACAACTCCAGCACTGCGTCACCTTTACGGCATCAGATGCGTCACACTTCTGTCTATTCTTGCGCCATGGTGCGCCGCATTTACAATCCATGGTGGCGCAAGCGGTTTCTGCCATGACGCAAAATAACTGGCGCATCCCTGCTGATATGCAGGGATGCGCCAGTTTTTGTAAATCTGCCCCTTAGTGTTTGTGTTATAACAAAACAACAACTGTTATTAAAACAACATATAACTATTGAGTTAAATACAGTTTGAGTAAAAATGTAATGGAAATAAATAAAGAAAGAGCTGTCGAAAATTGACAGGTTTCTAAGTGAAGCTATTACAGGTGCTTTAGTTAATAGCAGATACAATAATTAAATCCCCTTTTAAATCTCTTTCAGAACAAGAACCTCTGAAGCAAGCGCAGGCGTTTGAGCAGTTATATTAATTCCACGAACAGAGACAATGTAACTCACGTGTGGCACTGAAATGCGTCCATCGGATCAGTAAATGCAAATGAGTTATAGCTGCTGTAGTGAAGGGGGAAAATGCCCCCTAAGATGAAGTCCCCGCTCTTGGTGTACCCCTCTCCCTTCCGGCCCTGCACCCTACATCCTGGCTCCCCGAAGGTCAAAGTGAGAGATGCAGACAGGGCAAGGAGGACACATACCACAAGGGCCATCAACCTGCCGCCCCGGAAACGTCAGGGATCAGAGAAGAGACCTAAGGAGAGAGGTGCGCCTAGAGGGCCTACTTCTGAGCGCTCAGGAGGGTTTTTAACATCGACCATAAACCTTCCAGAAGCTGTTCCGGTCACTCGCTGACTCTGCAGGTTTTAGAGAAACCCTTCAAAGTCTCTGGACCTCAGCCTTCCATTGGCTGTTAAAAAAGAGAACATGGGCTGGTGACCTCGGTGCAGGGACGCGTTCACTCAGGCCAGAGCGCTCCCGGGGTCTTTTATACCCTGTCCCCAATCCCTGCAGGCATCCTCTCCTCAGATGGATCTGGAAAAATAATAATATTTATTTTCAGAACATCCTCGTCTCTGATGGCTCATGAGAAACCCTATCATTATATTTAATAACAGTGCATGAAATTACTGTGGTAAAAGAACCATGCATTATTCAGACCCAAGCGATTTCTTTGATATTGAGAAGACCAGGCTTCTGAAAGATGAAACACCTGCCACGAAATCTGAAAATAGCACTTAAAGTGTGTCCAGGTGTGAGTGGCAGGGAGTGTGCACTGCCCTTAGGCTCGTGTTGGAGGGGTACTTTTCCAAAATAAATGCCTGGCTGCAGTATTCTGTGCCAACTAAGGCCAAGAAGAAGCATGTGGGAGCAGAAAAAACCAGCAACGTTTTGGGACAACCACTGTTTAAGACACTGACAAGATCGGTACAATTTTCAGCATGTTTGAGAAAAGAACGTTTGCCTCTCTAGTAACAGTCTTTCCATTGATTACTGCTGGGGTCATTAAATGTATGGCAGGAGGGTTGCTGTTGTGTTCAATCAGTTCAGTTCAGTTTAAGATTTATTTCGGTCAAGGACCATAAAAATCAAGGATCAAAAAGAAAAGTACAATACATGAGCCACCAAGAGTGCAATTAACAACAAAGCCCAATGGGGGTCATTATGATGCAGTAAGGACCGCCACCAGCAGCCGTGATGTGGCGATCAGTCCACCATCAAACGTGGATTGTCCGTCTGCCAGATTAGGATGGCGGGCGGATCCACACTGCGACCGTGGCGGACGCAAAGAACGTCCACTGCGGAACTGCCACAGGCAATCGGACGGATTACCTGGCGGAGCAGTCTGCATGCATAATATGGTGGCGGTGCCTAGCAGGCACTGTCCACCCTATTGTGATGCAGGCTTGATCTAGCCTTTCCATGATGATGAAACCGTCATGAAAAGGCTGGCAGAGGTTCTTGTCAGGGGCCTTTTACGGCCCCCCCAATGTGTTGGGGGTGTATGTGCAGTGGGTGGTACCCATGGTACCCCACTACATTTGAGTGCGCTAAGTGGCAGGCACCGTGTGGTGCATGACATGTAGTGCACTGAAATAGACAACATGTTCTTCCAACATCACAGTGGGTGCTGCCGACAGCAATGTTAAAATGCAAGATGCGACCTCCATGGTGGTGGTCGCATCCAAATTTGGTGTGCGGAATCGCCGCATGTATTGTGGACGGCCCTGGTCACCACCACAATGGTGGACGGACTCCAGTCCGTCCGCCATCGTAATTAACCCCAATGTTTTTATTTTTTAAAGGGAGATATGAAAATTATACGGCTCACTCAAGTGACAACAGGACAAAAACCATAATAAAAATAGTAATACAAACCATAAAAGGGAAGGTTACTCTTTTTTTAAAATCACAGTTGAAATTAGCACGTTTTCTACAAAGAAAGCACTCAACTTACAAGACGAATGGTTCAATTCAGCATAATTGCGCTGCCAAATATGTACCTCAGCCCTGGTGATTAGTGTGAGATGACTTTGCGCCGGATCAGCCAAACTCTTTAAAAACGTGATCGAACATGATAATGGGTGAGGTGTCAGCTCTACATATTCTCAGGGCGACCCTATACTGACGGACTCCTAGCAAACGTAGAAGGGGAACAATGCAGCATTTATGCTGATTAAGTAAAATGGACAGAAGAACAGCAGATGGTCGTCAGTTTCCTCACACCCATTACATGCTGGGCAGAGGCTGCCCCGCCCACCCCCAAGAACCACATTTCTATTTATAGGTTAATGAATCGAGTGGCAGAGTACCCAATCTAAATCTCATATAAAGTGCTTTGGTGGGGGAGGGTCAATCTGGTCCATATAGTCATCAAGAGTCGAAAAGGGCTTAAACCCTATAAATCGGTAGCTAAGGGACCCTAAGTTTGTCTGATTGATCAACTTTATCTCCTCATATTCCCAAAAAAGCGACTTTGATTTTTAATTTGAGGAAGTTGTGATGGCGGAAGTGTCTACCCAGAGCTCTTGCATTCCAAATAGGTGGATGGTCTGCTTAATATAGCTCAGCCATAGTACCAAAGTCCTGCATTTTTGTTTACCCAGAATGTCGCTCAAACCCACCCTATGGTGAGAAAACCTGGGAACAGACCAATGGCCAGCCAATAAAGTAGGGGTTTCAGGCTCACCAGAGAAGTTATAGGGTGGATACCAAGGTCTTGCCCGAAGATCAAAGGGGTGTTCTGTGATAGATTAAGGGCCATC
Source organism: Lissotriton helveticus (assembly GCF_964261635.1). NCBI lineage: Eukaryota > Metazoa > Chordata > Amphibia > Caudata > Salamandridae > Lissotriton > Lissotriton helveticus. The sequence continues at coordinate 156,881,519 of NC_136073.1, forward strand.
CTCAAAAATGTGTTTTCAGCTGTATTCGGCGTAACTATTTTACTACTATGCCACTAAAGTTGTGCACCATAGGTGACAGCTGCTATTGCTTAGGTTCTCTAAACTTCGAGAAGTGGAGAGACAGGGTGAACAGTGGTCTTGGCGGCAAATCTTGGAATAGCAGCAGCCCTATGGTTTACCCTAAGAGTGATCTTTAAGACTTGACCGTCCCAGGAGTTTAGTGGTAGAAAGACGGATTCCGAGATGGACAAATTCGAGAACTCACTCCAATTCTAGCCCCTCTAGAGTTAATGGCCCTCTAAAGCCCCTGTGAGGGTTTATTTCCATAAACTGAGTTTTAGATACATTTATAGTCAGGCCAAAGGAAATGCAGAATGAATGAAACCTGACGAGGAGAGTCTTAATACCCATTGGGGTTTTTGAAATCAGTAGCAGGGGCGTAACACAGGCCCTCAGCCCCAGTGGTGTGGTGGTGTCCCTAAGCTCCAGGGGGCCCCCTCAGCACCGCCTTCTGGCCTGAGAGCTCCTGATTGAGCCCGTGATCAGAAGCATGTCATTGAGACACAATAGTGCTGGAATTTTAGTACCCCCGTGATCAGAAGCATGTCATTGAGACACAATAGTGCTGGAATTTTAGTACCCCCGAGCACCGGGGACTCATTATCACAGCCCATAAGGAAAACAACACAGCCATTGATGATAAGAAGAAATAAGGTGGGGGCAAGGACTCAGCAATGCCTAACTCCTCTGCTAACTTCAAAATGGTCAGTAGTTTCCCCGTTTGCTACCCAAGGAATTTTTGTGAAGTTATCGCAATGGAGCGTAGTTATGATGTCATACAAGGGACCCAGTAATCGTAGAGCCTTAAGGGTGGACCAGAGTGTAGTCCTGGGGACCATGTCAAAAGCTGCTGTAAGTTCAAGGAAGACAATATATATACTGGCTTTATTTATATTGACCTCCTTCCATCTCAAGAGCTGTTACGGAATCACACCTGTTAGATTCCTTTGCGACAATAGGAATTGTGAACTTTTTAGGTAAGAGAAGACCTGCCAGGTGTATTTCACTCCTCCTCTAGATAGGTACACTCCGTTAGATGGGATGTTTAGGAGTTACATAGTCCTGTTAGAGAATCTCTTATCTGCAGGTGATGATTAAGTCGAGCAATACTCTCGCACCCCAAATCAACACACACACACACACACACAACAATTGGTGTTTAACTATTATATGATGACTTATTATGTAATACCTGCCAACATAAGAGTATCAGAATAATCAAAATTATTAAAAGCAACTCAGCAGATAATATGCAACATGAGTGAATGTTAAAAAGGATCCATATTTCATCAAACATCTCTACACTAGTCACATTTCTCCACGCAAAGCGTCTATAATAGTTTTAGCCATGCAACCTAATGGCAATATTAATTCACTAAGCCTTATTTTCCAAGTCATGTATAGCTCCCTGCATAGCTTAGACTGTGATCAGGTCAGACCAGTCAGTTTCAGCCTTTATGCATATCCCCCTCCGCAAGTGACCCATAATCTCTCCCTGCAACGGTGCCTTATATACTTTTTATCGCTAATGGTGTTTTATGGAGCGACGTAAGCACACTTGTGAGCAATTTCTGCTTTGCTACAGAAACTTGGAAACAATCCCTCCCCAAATAAGAATACATAAGTTAATGCTACTTTTTACCTTTACCTTCCAAGATGGATCTTTGCAAAGTCATATTCCCCTGCACCAGCAATGTGCACCAGGGGAGTGGAAACATTTCTTTCCTTACGTTGTTGGTTTGAATAGTGTCTGAAAGGGAGTTTGTAAACTGAAATATGTAGAAAAGCATACATTTTTAGTATCACTATTCAAACCGTTTGTCTGCCACTTAGGTCCTATACCTATACTTGCAACTTCTAATAATACATAGTTGTGTTTACATGCAATGAGGCCTGTCTTGCAAGTAATATGCATTATTTTCAGACAAATACCTTGTCACAAACAATATTGAGACTCAGGTTTCAATGTAGAGCCTGCATATGCCACATTCCATAGAAGGCAACCAAGATGCAGGAGGTAAAGAGACTGAGAAGCCTCAGAGCAATTATCACTGAGAATCATAAAAGAGGCTTAAACAATTAGATCATAGCCCAAATGTCCTGGACTCATTGTGACGATAGGAAGTCCCAAAATAGCATCTCATCCAGTATGACCCATGAAGCTTTGATACCACCGGTGGGAGTTCACGGAACTGAAGGAGCCGTTGAGCCTGGTGAGTATACAAACAACTCATGTAACATGGGTGGACTCCCAGCAGTGCGGGGGGGGGCTTTGGGGGGGTGTGGCCATGACTCCCAGCAGTGCCCAACAGTAGGGGGGTGTAGGGGTGTGTTGGGGGGGTGGGGCCATGACTCCCAGCAGTGCCCAACAGTAGGGGGGTGTGGGGGGGTGTTTTGGGGGGTGGGGCCATGACTCCCAGCAGTGCCCAACAGTAGGGGGGTGTGGGGGTGTGTGGGGGTGTGTGTTGGGGGGAGGGGCCATGACTCCCAGCAGTGCCCAACAGTAGGGGGTGTGGTGGGGTGTTTTGGGGGGGTGGGGCCATGACTCCCAGCAGTGCCCAACAGTAGGGGGGTGTGGGGGTGTGTGTTGGGAGGTGGGGCCATGACTCCCAGCAGTGCCCAACAGTAGGGGGGGGGGTGGGGTGTTTTGGGGGGTAGGGCCATGACTCCCAGCAGTGCCCAACAGTAGGGGGTGTGGTGTTTTTTTTGGGGGGGGGGCATGACTCCCAGCAGTGCCCAACAGTAGGGGGGTGTGGGGGGGTGGGGGGGTGTGTTGGGGGGGCATGACTCCCAGCAGTGCCCAACAGTAGGGGGGTGTGGTGGGGTGTTTTGGGGGGGTGAGGCCATGACTCCGAGCAGTGCCCAACAGCAGGGGGTGTTGGGGGTGTGTGGCCATTACTCCCAGCAGTGCCCAACAGTAGGGGGGTGTGATGGGGGGTTTTGAGGTGGTGGAGTCATGACTCCCAGCAGTGCCCAACAGTAGGGGGTGTGGGGGGGTGGGGGTGTGTGTTGGGGGTTGGGGCCATGACTCCCAGCAGTGCCCAACAGTAGGGGGTGTGGGGGGTTTGTTGGGGGTGGGGCCATGACTCCCAGCAGTGCTCAACAGTAGGGGGGTGTGGTGGGGGGTTTTGGGGGGGTGGGGCCATGACTCCCAGCAGTGCCCAACAGTAGGGGGATGTGGGGGGCTGGGGGGGTGTTGGGGGGGTAGGGCCATGAGTCCCAGCAGTGCCCAACAGTAGGGGGTGTGGGGGGGGTGGGGGTGTGTGTTGGGGGTTGGGGCCATGACTCCCAGTAGTGCCCATCAGTAGGGGGTGTGTTGGGGGTTTTTGGGGGGGTGGGGCCATGACTCCCAGCAATGCCCAACAGTAGGGGGTGTGGGTGTGTGTGTTGGGGGGTGGGGCCATGACTCCCAGCAGTGCTCAACAGTAGGGGGGTGTGGTGGGGGGTTTTGGGGTGGTCGGGTCATGACTCCCAGCAGTGCCCAACAGTAGGGGGGTGTGGGGGGGGGTGGGGGTGCGTGTTGGGGGTGGGGCCATGACTCCCAGCAGTGCCCGACAGTAGGGGTGTGTGGGGGGGGTTTTGGGGGGGTGGGGCCATGACTCCCTGCAGTGGCCAAGAGTAGGGGGGGTGTAAGGGGAGTTGCAGAAGGCTGCAAGATGGAGGGTGAGAGAGTGCAAGAAGTATGGTAGGAGGCAGCACTCAGCCCATATGGGTCAGGTACACACCCATGCACCACGTTCAATGCACAGGGAGTGTGAAAGCACTGACAAGATAGCTGACCCTGGGCCCTGTTGTAGGCAGCACATGGCCCTCCTGTGACCAGTGCAAACACTAACACCAGGACAAGTGAAGATATCTTGCACAGGAACTCACAAACACCATAATGGCAGCATGCTACATGGGGGGACAGACACACCACGAGGGAGGCCCACTTGTCAATCACACTCAAACTACTACCATGGCCTGTCACACACACCCCTTACAGAAACTGAGTCCCTGGGAACAGACAATGGAGTGCACAACTGTCACAATTGTCATGTGACTAACCCCCAAAAATACTGATCTGATGACGTATGCAAACAAAAAAAGCACAGTGCAGAATCACAAGTCCATTGTGCCTCTCACACAGTGCTGTTGCCACAGCTTGGTGATGCTGTGGATGCACCCAAGTAGCACCATGGACATGGGTATTGACAAGGTAATGCGTCATAGAGAAGTGGCACGTCCCAAAGCCCTGTGCCTGAAGAGGGTGTACTGCTCCTAGGGGGTTGGCAGTGGGTGTATGTCTTGGCCCTGCTAAAGTAGCATGATGACATCAGCTAAAATCAAATCAGTCGCCATCATAAACATGCAGCATAAAAAACTGTGCATGCTTGCACCAGCAAAAATTATTCAGACTGCATTGTGCAGATTGGGCCACACAGAGCACATCTTGAACTGTGTGGTGCTGGGCACACAAGCCACAGCAATGGCTGTGACATTCATCAAAAGACAGTACCCAACATGTCAAGCACCCCTGATCACATGTCAATCTCAGCCCACAACATACACATACACAAGTGAACAATTTCGATAATACAAAGCAGGGCGAACATTGATAACGACTATGTATATTACATTTGGATGTTGCATGATAGTGCATTAACACTGTTCCTCTCTCACACCCACAGGGGAACGTGCGGAAAATACCCCCAACCAGGGGGGAGAAGGATCCCAGTCCCAGGATGACCCCAACCAACCAGGCCCCTCTGGATCCCAAACCCCTGCAGCAGCTGGAACAGATACACCTGTGCCACCCACCACACCCATTCCCGCCACATCCCAGCAGACAGCTCGGAGCCCTGCCCATGATACACAACAGAGCCTGTCTGACAATGAGGGACATCGTTCGCCGGGCACCCATGAGGTGGCAGACGACACCTCCACTGCCAGCACTCATGGGTCCCGTCGACATGATGTGCCTGCAAGCGTCGGACCGGCTCGTGTGGGCAGGGGTGGTGGGAGTGGCGCTAAGCGGGGGCGAGAACCTGACCAGCCAGCTGCAGGGCCCGGTATGTCCGAACTACGAGACATCATGGATGAATACTGGCTGGACACCAGGGAGTTCAGTCTGGTAGTGGAGGCCCTCAACAAAATGACAGAGCAGCAGGCCCAGCTACATGCCAGTCAAGAACGACACCAGGGATGGATGGAGGCAAGACTGGATGAGCTAGTGACGGCGCATCGGGAAATAAACCAATCGCTCCGTCTGATCGCTGGCAAAATGCAGCACCCTCCCTGTGTCACGAGGCCAGAAACATCTAGGCAAAGACCTACAACAGGCACAGGGAGGAAGGAGGAAGCGAAATTGTCAGACGGAGATTCCCATGCTTCGCCAAGGCCTGCACGTGAGGGTCCCCCAAGGAAGGTTGGTCGTCCACGGTCTAGACGTTGAGAGGCATAGGGCCATGAACAACTCCCAGGTCACCTGGTCTGACATCTAGCCTTTGTGTGCAACATCATCACCCTATTGACTTTAACTCTCTCCCACATGGACTTGCTGGTCGCAGTGTGGCCAATGATGCCAAGCACTGTGGCCCGGACTCTGTTGACCCATACTGTAAGGCATCACATCTCCCGCTGTGAACTTTGGATTTCCCCCTTCTTGTACAGCACCTACTCACGTTACACGCACAAGACTAAAAAATAAATCTCACTTGCACTAAAAGCATTGATGTCTTTGTATGTACTCTGATACTAATACATTTGTGAGGTGACATGTCTTCAAATGGCACCCTCTCCTGCAAACTATTGCCATCAACACTAATGGATTTTAGTTAGGCAGTGGAAATACATAGGTCACAAGATAGCCGAAATTGCATACATGGATTGCAAGACTCACCTGTGATGGTTACTAACTGCAGAAGATGGGGTTTGCTTGAAATACTGCAATGACAGACAGTCATACAAGAGTGTGTGAGGTGTCAAGAGCATGGCAAATATGCTAGGTCTCCACAGAGGGGGCACCAGGATCTGTCTAATGTCTAATGAGGAATGAGAACTAGCAGCCACATGCTGTTGTATGTGGATGTGATGATTGATGGCCTGGCCGAGGGTGCCAACAGGGACTCTGTTCAATAGGGTGTTAGATGTCAGACGTCCATATAATTTATTTAGCATGGATCTGCGGAGTGCCGACTGAGTGTGGCTGATGAGTATGAAGGTGAACGTGCATTTGACTGTGGGACCATTGTAGGTATCTCAGGCAGATGTTCATGTGGCAGCAGCTGGGGATGTTGGGGATGAGGTGTGTGCATGCACCCTGCATTTTCACAAGTACTCTGTAAGTCACGTTCTTGGTCCTGTGTAGAGGTAGTTGCTGTAGTAGGGCTGGCTGGTGTTGTGGACGGTAACCAGGCAGAACACCACCGCGCCAACATACATCACCATAGACATACTTGAAGGAAATTACAAATCCCGCTATCACCACACCGACAGAGTGGTAGTAGGACTTCCCATCATCCACATTAATAATCCCAGACTCACAACCAACAACAACGACACCCTCCACATCGCATAAAACATGCTTTTCCTGATCCACACAAACAATGCCCTCTGAGGATCACTCAACTAAAGAACACCTGGAGTCCCAACACTATTCACCAACTCCATCGCTCACCTCATCAGCACGCATGCCCTCGCATACACGGACTACATACTCCTTGTGGAAATTTACTGTCACCGTAATCACAACCATGACGTAAACTCCACCGCCCTGATGGACAACCTTGCCAACCTTGTATTACAACAACAAGTGACAACCCATACCCACAATGCTAGACACACACAGGACCCCATCTTAGCAGAAACTCCACACATCCAATCCAACAACAACACCTCACAACACTGGGAAGACCACAGAAGTCTACACTTCACCTTCAGGAAAGCAAACACAATCCCCCTGCACACAGACCATGCCACGCAGCTGCAGGTGCAAGCTCAACAAGGACTAAGTGACAGCCACCCTTACCCTGGGCCCACAAGCCAACACCACCAACCCCCACACCGCTGCCATCTTACTCAAACAGTGGATCACCGACTGCGCATACACCTTCATCCCAATGAAGTCCTCCACAACCTAACACAACAACCACACTCCGGAGCCTGCTGCAACGCATTTGTAACACATCGGCACATCTGATCCTCATTTACCACAACTCAACCACATCAAACAACACCCCAGAGGCCTGCACAGACTCCCTGACAACAACCAAATATGCTTCTAAATCCACATCCACTCACACAAATCTCTACACCACGCAGGACCACCATACCACTACCACACACTCACCTTCTACACACCCACCCGCAGCCTCTGCTCTACCAACCATGCTCTTGCCATTGTCCTTCACATCCCAAATAACACGGACAGTGACAGATCAATCTCCTACCTCGACACCAAGACCTGGTACACCCTCCCTAAAAGTAAACTACAGAACCAGGACCTGCTGCCCTTAACAACAATTCTCCAGGCCAGTGTCTTTAGATCAGTACCAGCACCCCCCAGCGCATTGAGACGGTCATGGGTGGGTAGTGCATCAAACTAACCAATCTACTGATTGTAGATGGCTGAGGCAAAATCTGTGTGTAGTGTGGGAGAGCTGGAGATGATAGTTACAATTATGCTGGTCAGGATGCTGGTGTGAAACAGGCTGTGCAGATGTTTGACAATGCAGAGTGTGTCCATGGTGTTGGATGTGACTCAGAGGGTGTAGGCCGTTAAGTCTGACCAATCATAATCCAGGATTGGGTGTGTGATCCCTGTGGGGTTTAGAAAAACCATCTGTGATCTCCCGGCATGAGTGGCGCTATCAGGTTGCGTACTACCACGTTACAGCATTTTAGTCGTTGTGTGGTGGTGTTGTGCCAACAAGGCAATACACCACAATGTGATGCTGCTGAAGTAGTGTGTGTGCAGTACGAGGCACATGGCCTGGTTGTACGGACACGCACTGTTAAGTGTGTCTGGGTCGAGTTGTCAGTATGAGTTGCACACACAGCCTGAGAGGCTGTCATGGGTGTGTTTGTGTTAGGGTGTTACCAGGTGGATGATTGTCTGCTGTTCACTGTGTGGAGGTTGGCTTGGGCATGAGTCCGTTGTGTCACATGTGTCATTCAATCAAAAGGAGCCTAAGTGGATACAAAGGGAAAATGCAGCACCCTATTCAGACACTGTTCAACCACAAAAAGGCCAAAGCCAACTCTCAAGAAATCCCTAACAACCAATGTCAGAGTTACATGGCCAATCAAAAATACTGCCTCAGAGGTGTACCTTTAAACTAATCTATAGGGTCATGTTTTGTTTTATGTTTACACAACATTGACACCAAGGTCTGATACCACTCACTAAAGTAAAAATGAAGAGAGCTAAGAGAGAGCGCCTCACGGTAGCAACACTCGAGGGGGTTCCTGACACACAATTGCCAGTTTACCCACTTCTCATCATCGGCCACTCTGTCTTCGTCTGAGAAAGGTACAAAGAGGCAAATACAAACAGTGAATCACTAACTAATAATAACAGTGTGATAACATAATCAACCACTATGTCCCCTCATGTTAATTATGGTTAAAATCATGTGTGTCTGCACATGGTACCCCTATGAGATCCAATGACAATCGACCACCACTATTGAGAAGGGGGGGACTTGCTAGCTACACAACTTCCTACAGATGTGGTCACATGTGTCATGAAATGAGCTGGGTGTCTAGCATTGTGCATGTTGCAGGTGCTGAGGGACGGGCCTTTGTCATGGCGGTTGTGCAACAGTGGCACAGACAAGATGCGGCATGCTCCAATGATGGCTTGATGGATGTATGGATGAGTATCTCATAGGTGTGTGTGGCTTGATTGGGGCATGCGGTGCAACATTGTGGCTGTGGATGCTGCAGCCAGGAGGAGTGAACACATGAGGGCAGAAGGGGCATTTGAACATGCCAAACAGCCACACAACCCAAGGATTCCTGCTAGGCAATAATTGAATATTGTATGTGAGCCTGGAGTGGCTGGTTACCCATGGGTCAGTCCCAGCAAATGTGTGAACATTGAATACACATCACGGCCACAGGACCAGGCACAACAATGCCAATCAGGGTACACGACACACTGCGTCAGCATCAGTAGCCTGCACTTTGTGTGTATCAAGCAACAGAACACATACGCAACCATGTTCATCATGCACAATATGGTCCATCAGCCATTAAGAACAGCATGCTTGTTGTGAGTGTACACATACCCACATATGATCACTCACTGTAAAGAATGACATATTCAATGCATGCAGTCTGGAAAGATACTGGCGATGACAGCAATGAGGCACAATGTACATATTGATACACAGTTCCTGCACATTAGTTTGAACTTAGTTGCAAGGACATGCTGCATCTGCCTAATTACATGTCCAGTGGCATTGCTCAGACGACTATAACACTCATGCAATGATGTTACCTGTAATGCTGCTGATACACTCTCCACACAACTGCCAGGGACTGTCCGTACCTGTGACCATCAGAGTAGTGTGATGCTGGAAGGTTTCCATCTCCCAATATCCCCTTGGTCTGACTACTAATGACAGACACATTAGGGCGATCAGGCGAGGGAAGGTGAGGATGGGAACTGCAGGGAGGGAGATCTGAAAAAGAGCAAAACATGCATGAGTATTCCATACTTTCAGTTACAGAATCTCAGAGTATCTTGGCATCTACACTGTACCTCTCACACCTGTGTAGTGCAACCACTGCCACTGTGTCTTATTAGTGATCACAGATCTTGCAATGGGCCAAGATCAGATCCCTCTACAGGGACACATGAGAGTTGGTAGGGGTTCTCACCATAATGGAGCATGTATTATGCTCACTAGGCTGCTACAATGGAATTAGATCCATGCAGTCATGAACGACGTCCCAGTGAAAGATTGATGCTCACGATCTCGGTAATTGTAACGTATAGCATTGCAAATGACACAAAGCCAACTATACGTACTCAGCCCTGTGAATAACTGAGGGTCATGAAAGGAAAGTTGACATCACCCGCATGAGCCGTAAGCAGCTCTTCAAATGAGAAAGGAAATAAACAAAACAACATTAAGGCCCATAGGGCCCACTCATTACCTCTTGCAACTGTGCCTTACTATGCTAGACAGGAAAAGCATGTGTAAACAAACTCAACTGTGAGTACATAGGCAGAATGCTAAAAGATACAGCCCTACCGTGACCAGGATATGCTGCATGGCAGAAGAGAATTAAGACATTTACCTCAACGGACTGTTGCCATGTAAGTGTGAACATTAGCCCCAGGCCAACGTTGTGATGTAATCTGCGCAACATACCTGGCATCATTAGAAAGGAAAGTTAACATCAACTTACTGAGAAGGCTAGCAAGGCAGTGTTGTACACCGGAACTGAGGTAACGATGTGACAGTGACATGACATACTGCCACAAGGGGCAATGCATCCATGCAAACAGACTCACAAGAGAATTGACAGAAAATGTGGGACATACACTGGCCCACACCGGCACTACATGGTTCACAGGAAAACAAACTGTACTGGCCCACAAGGTTGAGTGGATGATTTGGACACATCCTGCTGCACACAGTGAGGCAGCAATTCTCCACAGTGTCTGTGTTTGTGATGTCACACACAATGGCAAGCCGTGGCATCCGCAATGTGTCAGGGTCAATGTAAACACACATTGATGCATTCACCAAATTATAAACTCTACTACAGATGACTGTCAGGTTAGGTGACTGTCTTGTCATGGGAGTGGCGCTACATGCAATTTGATACATGGCAATGTGACATCTATGTATGGGCCTACAACATGCGCAGGAACAGTTTCTACCCAAAAACAAACCATTACAACAATGAACTGCCGGTTTGGAATCCTTACCCAAAATGAGATTTCGACATGTCTGTGCAGGGTACGCTGATTCAGCCAACATTGCTATCATCAAGAGGAATTACAGGGGGACCAAGATGACACAAACGGACAACAGGCCGGGCAACCTGGAAAGGACAGGCACACAAGTGGTCACGTACTGTAGAGATTCATTTAGACATGGTCACGTACAATACACTGACAACATAGTACACTTGTACATTCGAACTGAAATCATTGTGCTCATGTGTGTAGCATTACATCTTCACTTGTGTGACACAGCACCACCAACCACAAAGTGATATTGCGTACAGTCTGCTGGACACACATTATGCTACAAATGTCACTCTACTGTGGAAGATTGCACACTATCATACAGGTACTCACTGTTATGAGAAGAAGTTGCGTATGAGTTGACTCAGGATATCCCTGTCCTCGTCCTCAACGCTAGCATCCTGGCCAAGGCCTTCGTCCTCAACGGGCGGATGGTCCTCTTCATCAGGATCCAAGATGAGTGGCACCTCCCCCTCCACTAAAAAGAAAGGGGGGAACCTCTATTCAAACCTATATTTCTTTACACATGAGCATTAAAGTTTCATCAAGATTACATGCAGCACATAGTGACGATGTCACACACCTTGAGCGGAGAGTATGGCAGTGATCCGCCTGTCTTGTCAGGAGTCCAAATGTACGCTCTATCACACGCCGTGTCTGGCCATGTACATTATTGTAACGCTGGTCTGCGGCAGTTCGGGGGTTGCGTGGTGGAGTCATAAGCCATGGCATGTTTGGGTATCGGACATCTCCTACAACAATACATCATGTCAATGACTGTGCAATGAGTAGCCATGAGAGAGATGCTTGACATAGAGACATACATGATTAACAGTGTATACCCACCAACTAGACATGCCGGATGGTTGCGCAGCTGCAGCATCATCTGTGGTACCCTGCTCCGCCTCATGATGAATGCATCGTGGCATGATCCTGGAAAACGTGCACAAACATGGGAAATCATCATGTTAGCAAGATACACCACCAGGGCATTTATGGAGTGGTAATGTTTCCGGTTGCGGAAGGCCTGCTCCAGAGCCTGTGGTGGCACCAGTCCAACATGTGTCCCATCAAGGGACCCAATTACATGTGGCATGCGTCCCAGGGCATAGAATGCACCCTTGACATTGTTCAACTCTTGTGGAGTGGGGAACTTAATGAAATCATCAATGTGCAGAACATAGCCGCTAAGACATCACGGAGGACCCGACTAAACATGGTCTGGGACATCCCCCCCACATCACCTATGGTGAATTGGAATGTACCTGTGGCAAAGAAATGTAGGGCTGCCATCACCTTTACCTTGGGTGTCAGCGCAGTTGGATACCTGTGCCGCGGTTGTAGGTGTGGTTCCAGTCTGTCAGTCAAATCCTCTATCATTTTCTGTGTAAATCTGTAGCGCCGGATGCAATCCCGTTCCCTCATGGCATCCAAGTCAGGCAATGGCCTTGGCAGAGGGGGTGCCCTGCATGACATGTGTGGAGAAAAAAGTGTACCACTATCAGGCAAGACATTTTACAATGTACATATCACAATCAACAGTGATTACACACATGAAATCACTTATGAACATGCGATGGGCTATACTTCATGGACAGTTAAGCATGCTACTTGGCTCTCTTGACACATAACTGATTGCCCTGTTGTCTGTGAAATGTACATGACATACACACAAAAGATAATCTGGGCATGTCAGAGTTGATAGAGCAATGTATAGCGTCTGTGACACACGTCACGTGACCTGCATGAGAAGGTGGTCGACACATTCAGACAGCTGACTGTACGGAACACACACACGTCACATGTGCTCCATATATTGCTTTTCAGTTATATTGTGCTGGAGTTTAGCATTTTACAATACTACACCACAGACACCCTCTAAATGCAGATGTGTATGTTTGTGGCCAAATGCTCTATGATGCGATCACACACATGAGCTCTAGAAATGCCCCCGTGGCATGTTGTGCGTACATGTGTGACACTTGCTATCACGACACAGACCCATCATAGATGCACCTATAGAGGATGACGTCTACCCAATACAAATAGCATGTACAATGGATTACATGGCACACACATTACATTATGAAAAGATCAGAGGGTCCCAAGTAAGCGTAAACCTCTTAGGTTTGCCTTTCAAGCATCTGTATGTACTCAGTTGTTAGTCCAACATCGAATGCATATAGGCTTCACTACCACTGATTATTCTATTCACTCATACATACATATATATAGATTTCACAAATCCTAGGGCTGATAGAAAATCACCATATATACGACCGTCACATAGTTTTGTAAAATGTTTTCATACAATTTTATTAGACACAAAGTTTTCAATCAACATTTTATGTTATAATCAATATAAAAAAACTCTACAGAGCTATATAAAAACCAGTATCACAATACTGTAAATACATTCATCAAATAAAGGTTAAAAAAGAAACATAATGTCGACGCAGCGTTTCGGTTTTTTGGGGTTAAAAACACCTTCTTCAGGACAGTTTCTAGATCAATAAAAACACATAATTATTATCGAGTACAAAACAATGTTATTTACAGTTACAAAAACAATGTGACAGTCAGAATGATTTTTATATATGACGGTGCAAAACATTTCTAGAAATTCAGCCTTCCACATTTTTAGTTTATACATTATGTTATGTTATGTTATGTTAAAATGGGACTTATATAGCGCAACGGCTACTCCAAAGGAGTGTCCCGGCGCTTTGAGCTCCAGACCTAAAAGGAGAACTAGATAACATAACAGTAAAAGAGCAGGGGCCTAAAAGAAGGACAAATTATCCAGCGAACAACCAGGTTTTTAAGTCTTTCCTGAAGACAAGCAGATTTGCGGTGTTTCGCAGGGACACCGGTAGAGAATTCCATAGCTGAGGAGCAAGGAAACTAAAGGACCGGCCGCCTAGCCGAGCCTTTTTGATGCGTGGCACCCGAGCCAACGCCAGAGCTTCTGACCTGAGGGATCGCGCAGGTCGATAAAAGTCCAGCCTCCTCTGAAGATATTTGGCACCATTGCCATGCAAGGCTTTATGGGCAAGAGTCATGGCCTTGAACAGTATCCTTTTCCGCACCGGAAGCCAGTGAAGGGATACAAGGAGATTGGAGGCACTAGTGCGGCGGTGCAGGCCAAAAATTGCACGCGCAGCAGCGTTCTGAGTGACCTGCAAACGCTGGAGGAGGTATTCAGGCAAGCCCAGATATAGGACATTTGCATAGTCCAATCTGGACCCTATGAGTGCCTGAACAGTGATCCTCCGATGTTGCTCCGAGAGAAGGGGAAAGAACTTGCGCAGCATTCTAAGAATCCCAAAACATGTTCCCGTGAGAGTAGAAACCTGGGATTTGAGCGAAAGCTCGTTGTCAATTTTAACTCCCAGGTTCTTAGCCCACTTAGAGGACTGAGTGGGAGGGAACATGTCAGCAGGCCACCATCCCTGCCAATCTGGTTCCGATGGGCATCCGAAGAATAGTATTTCAGATTTGTCCGAGTTGCACTTTAGGCTGTTGTGCGAGAACCAGCTAAAAACAGCCCCAAGGCACTCGCGGATCCTTTCTCCATCGAAATCTTCGCTCTTACGACAGGTGAAAAGGAGCTGGGTGTCGTCAGCATAAGAGACGATCCGGGCCCCATAGGACTCCGCCAATGTCGCCAGAGGGGTCATAAGGATGTTAAATAGAGTGGGGCTCATTATGTCTATACATTGTTACATTTCTACAAACTACAATAATTGAACATATCACACTTATACTTAGCTCATGTTCTTAACTTTTTGTATATGAGCTACCCAAGTCACTTTGGGGAAGATTTTTCTTACACATGAGCCTGATGCTCGTCATGTCACTCGGACAGTGTTTTCTTAAGCGAGATGACTCAGCATCATAGCAACATTTACTCTTTCTTAATAAAGATTAAAAGAAGAAGTGGTATATCACCACTACTGCATACCTTTCACTTAGCAGTGTATTAGGGACATTTCCATTTTCCCTCGTACCAATGATTCAGGGGCTCTAAGTATCACCTTACTCAATGCGGGTACTTTGTCAGGACTGTGACCTAGACATAAATGATCCCAATTAGTATAAACACCCCATGGAGGTTATCTTGCGCTAGGGTGTGGGGGTAATCTTGATAAATTACCTTAATTCACAAAGTCAATTCCCTTTGTCAACTACAGCGGAGCCACCGTTTTAAAATTACACTTGCTCTTTCATGGAGCTGAAAACAAACAGAGCTTGATATTAGCACTCTATGTTTCTTCATGAGTTTTTGTGAAGAAAACCCGACGAGATGATGCGCCTACCTGATTAAATGCACAGATGTGGTTAATCCAGTTTTAGGGTCTATTAAGATCCTCCCTCTGCATGGATTGCCTTCACGGAGGTAGCCTTCTAGGTTAGTCTCTCATCAATTTGGACCAGTTTCTGTAAATTCGATTGAACCATCTCTATGTTAGTCTTATGAGTTAGAGGCAGGTACTTTTTTAATTACGTCTCTGACATTGATTTAATTATCTGAGGTTTAAAGTATCCTTTAAGCTTGCTTTGCGCACCTCAAGTATGACAGAATTTGATAACTATTCAAGGTTTATCCCTAGTTATTAAAACAATAAAATATTGCAATTACGGTATCGGGGTTTTGAGCATTAAGATGCTAACAAAGCGCTAAGCTGTTCTACCGGATTCTAGTGGCGCGCTTACCTGAATACGTGGATACGGCCTCCCTGCTCCGTCTGTAGAGAAAAACCGCGTCTGACGTCACCGTTCGCCGACTTGAGTATCACGGAATCTGATTGGATATCCCGTTTGCTCTTTAAATATACGGTCACTTCCAATAGGCTGAGATTAATCCTATCACGTGTGGCCTTTCAATACATAGTGTGTCCGTTTTTGATGTTTGCACTCGTTTTTTTTAAATAAAGAAAGGATTTTAACACTCGTAAGGAATGAACTTTATTGTTCCATCCCTCTACGGAGTCTTACTTTGCGTCTCCTTAGTAACGACCAAATCTGTATGTGCTCGTTTGTCAATGATTATACCTGCTTATCTCTTCAACCAAAAAGTGTTGTGTTATTAAATACAACTCGTGTCAATAAACACTAACAAACCTAGGAAGCAATTTGCACACGATCTTACATTAGTGCTTTAGGCAAAACTGTTTTACTGATATGAATATTGTAGTGGTACTATTTGATTATGAGACACAATAAACATTTATCTAATGGCATAGGGTGACATCTGAAGCCTATATTAGGTTCAGGGCTGGCACTGTGTAAACCAGGTTTGAGGTTGGTAGATAGGCCAGTAGTCTGCTTTTCTCACGTACTTCTTCTTTGGTTCAGAATTATTTGATTCTGACTTCCAAGTCCTTTTCTTTCCGTTTTCACTTCCACCTTCCACGTCACTTTCTTCAGTTTCGTAGTCTGAAATTTCAATTGACTCAGGAACTTCTCTATTCGGCAATTTCACTCCTTCAGGAACTTCATTTTGTCTTCCATCACTGGTACTCGGTAATTCGTTCTCCTCCTCTTCTTCAATTACCTCTAGCTTCCCAGATTTCGGATTTCCGTTCCTTACTTCAGAGCTTGTTCTCTGCCTTTCGATACTCTCCTGGTCTGAAACTTCTTTTTGTTCAGCTTCTTTGTCTTCAATAGAGACAACCGAATCCTCAGTTATCTTTCCTTTTAACAGATTCTCTTCACCTTCAGAATCTATTTCAATAATCTCTAAGTCCTTTCTTGTCAGATTTCCATTCACTGGCACAGTTTCCAGATGTCGACTTTCTTGTCGATCTTCAGAATCTGGAATTACTTCACCTTCTGTTCTGTCTTCTGCTTCAGAATCAGAATCATCTGTGGTATCACTTTCAACATCAGAACTCTCAGGAGTTGGTATTGGAATAGTATGACTTGGATGAATCCAGCGCTTCAATCCTCTACACTTTACAGCATTAGTAGTGATCAAGATTATCTGCCTAGGTTTCTGCCATCTAGGAGATAGACAATTCCTTCTCCGATGTACTTTCGTTCTGACCCAGTCTCCAGGTCTCAGATCATGTGTCAAAACCTTGTCATTTGATTGAGCTTCAGTTCCCACCTGATTAGACACAGAAGTTACCATATCAGATAACCTTTTACAGTAATCCAAAATCGCACTGTCATTTATGCTCAACAATTTACCTACAGGTACAAAAGCTTGCCTCATAACTCTTCCCATTATAATTTCATGAGGACTCAGACCTGTCTTTTTATCTGGTGTACTTCTTAATGACATCAAAACAAGTGGAAGAGCATCAGTCCACTTAACTCCTGTCTCAAGACACATTTTTCCAATTCTGTTTTTGATAGTTCCATTTATTTGTTCAACTACACCTGATGCCTCTGGTCTGTATGCACAGTGTATTTTCTGCTCAATGCTCAAAGCTTCACAAATTAACTTCAACAGTTTGTTATCAAAATGGCTCCCTCCATCACTCTCAATAGTGACTGGAAAACCGTACCTTGGGATGATTTCTCTGAGCATTAGTTTTGCCACTGTAATTGAATCACAATGTCGTGTAGGGAAAGCCTCTACCCATCTCGAGAATAAGCATACAATTACAAGTACATATTTCAAACAGTTGTGTAAGGGCATTTCAATGAAATCTATTTGTAACCTGGTAAAAGGACCACCCTCTCGACCAATTATTCCTGTCCCCACCACTGATTTTCTGTTTGGATTCATTTGTTGGCATGACAAACACCTTTGACAAAAAGATTCTGCAATGGTTCTAAATTTGGTATTAAACCATGTTTCTCTAAAAAGTCTGACCATAGAATCTCTTCCTAAATGTGCAGGACCATGATATAATCTGGCCATGTCAGCAATCAAGCAATTTGGTAAGACTATTCTGCCATCTTTGTAAACCCACACTCCATCTTCTTCACGTGGTCTACAATCTGATCTTAACCATAGGTCTTTTTCCTCATCATCTGCTTCGTTTTGTAAATCTCTAATCTCATGCCATGTTTCTACAACAGTTGTTAGCATTAATGAATTTGAATCAGTTTCTGTACTTCTATTCCGATTGTAAGAATAATTTTTCCTTGCGCAGTACTTTGCTGTTTCGTCTGCGAAGGCATTTCCCTTGGAAATATAATCAGTACCTCTAGTGTGCGCTGCACACTTGACTATGGCAATTTCTTTTGGCAATTGTATTGCTTCAATTAATCTTCTAATGAAAACTGCATTTTTAATTGGTGATCCTGTTGATGTCATGTATCCTCTCTGTGACCAGAGTTGTCCATAATCATGCACAACTCCGTATCCATACTGACTATCAGTAATGATGGTAACTCTAATATCTTTTGATATTTCACATGCACGAATTAAAGCAATCAATTCAGCCACTTGTGCTGAACGAACTCCTTCAAGACATGATGCTTCTTTAATATCTTCGACTGTACAAACTGAGTATGAAGCTTTCAAGACACCTCCTTCGGATCTTAAGCATGAGCCATCTACAAAGTAGACAAAATCCGATTCAGACAAAGGTCTGTCTTTGATGTCTTTTCTGGGTTTAGTGCAGAATTCCATGACATCTAAACATTCGTGTTCAGTCTCAATGTCATCAACAATTTCGGAATCAGGCAGTAATGTAGAAGGATTCAGATTCAAACATCTTGAAATCGAAACATTATCTGCTCCCAGTATGATTTTCTCATACTTTGTCAATCTGCTACTTGTTAAATGTTGAGTCTTACCTCTTGTCAGTAATATTTCAACTGAATGAGGCACAAAAACTTTTACAGGAAATCCCATAATGATTCCTTCACTTTGTTCAAGGCTGATACTTGTAGCTGCAACTGCTTTTAAACAACCTGGTAATGCTTTTGCAATTGGATCAAGAACTGCAGAGAAGTATGCAATAGGTTTCTTTAAATTTCCATGTCTCTGAATTAACACAGATAATGCACATCCTTCTCTCTCACTGCAATACAGTTCAAAATCTTTCTCATAATTTGGCATACCCAAAGCAGGAGCTTGGCATAAGCTCTTTTTCAGGTTCTCAAAACATTCCATCTCAGCATCATTGAGGATAATTGGATCTTTTACATCTGATTTGGTCAGTCTTTGTAGTGGTTTTGCAATTACTGAAAATCCACTTATCCATTGTCGACAGTAACCTACCATTCCCAGGAACATTCTGACCTGTCTTTGTGTTTTTGGCGGTAACATTGCTTGAATCATTTTTATTCTCTCTATTGTTACTTGTCTTTTTCCTTTTGCAATTCTGTGACCAAGATATTTTACTTCTTGTTTGCAAAACTGTAGTTTCGCTGGGGACACTTTATGTCCTTCTTCTGCAAGGCGATTTAACAGAATTATTGTGTCTGTTACACAATTTTCTCTTGTCTTTGCAGCTATTAACAAATCATCAATATACTGCACCAGCGTAGACCTACCTGGTAAGTCTAAATCTTCTAATGATCTTTTTAACAATTCATTAAAGATTGAAGGACTTTCTGTATAGCCCTGAGGGATTCTTGTCCATCCAAGGGTCTTACCTTGGAATCTGAAAGCAAAGATTTCATAACTGTCTGGGTGTAAAGGAACAGTAAAGAATGCATTGCAAAGGTCAATGACTGTGTACCATTCAGCATCATGTGGAATCTGAAATAGAATTACTGCTGGATTTGGAACCACAGGACAGCATGGAATGACAATTTGATTAACCTTTCTCAAATCTTGTACGATCCTAAATGTTCCGTTAGACTTTTTAACTCCCATAATTGGTGAATTACAAGAGCTACTCTTCATTTCCTTTAATACACCTTGCTTGATTAATTTTTCAATTACAGGTGTAACACCTTCAATTGTCTCTGTTTTCATTTTATATTGTGGAGTGTTTGGAAATTCCATTCCCTGTTTCAATGCAATTTTAACAGGATCTACGTTTTTCATCAGACCCATCTCATTTCCAGTAAAATCCCATATTTCAGATTTCACTGTTTCCCTTAGCTCTTCAGGTAAATCCTTTTCTTCAAATGCAGGAAACAATTTTGTTTCCTCTGCTTCCATCATCATCATTGTCATTCTGTACAAACCATCTTCCTCCATTGTTTGTAACTCAACTCCTTCAGGAGAACAATATATTCTGCAATTCATTTTACATAGGATGTCTCTGCCTAATAGATTTACTGGACTACTATTACAAACCACAAATCTGTGTTTGTCTCTGTAATTTCCAATTTCAACTGGTACTGGATCAGTTAAGTCTGTTTTAATTTGCTGATTACTTACTCCCACAACTTGGATGGTATCCCCAGAGAGAGGTAGGTTTTCAATTTCCACTGATCTAACAGTAGAACGGGTAGCACCAGTGTCCACTAGAAAAGTGATGTCTACATCATTAACTTTCCCGTTTACATAAGGACCAGACTGGTCAACCTCAAGAGTGGCTCCAACAACACACTCTTCCTCCTCTCTCGGGCACCGTCAGCAATAATCATCAGAATCACTGTCTTGGCTTTCTGTTAATAAAAATTGTTGTGAAGCATTTTGCATTTGAACCCTTTGCTGCTTTTGCTGTTTTTGTGGTTTTATTACCTGTTCACATCCCTGAAATCCCACGTTTGGATTATATTTTTGAACTCCCCCACAATTCGGAAAAGGTGGTTGTGGCAACTGGTCTTGACGATTATTCACCTGTTGTTGTTGCTGTTGTTGTAACTGTCGCTGAATATTAAATTCATTTAACCCCTGTTGCATCTGTAGCTGTTGTTGCAGGTTAACACCATTCTGCATCTGTGGATTCAATAAGGGATTCTTTAAGTTTTTAGGAGGATGAGGACACTCGTCCCTCCAATGTCCAATTTCGCCACAATTAAAACAAGGTAATCTTTGTTTCAGTTCTTCTATCTTTGGGCTAAATTTCTTTGGGAAATTATTACCTTTAAACTTTCCTTGTATCTGGTTTGTATTTCCAGTTTGAACAAAATTAGTGTTCTTATTTCCCATGCTGGCAATCTGTTGCTCAGCCACCTTTACCTGAGCCCACATGGCTTTCTCCTTCAGCTTTTTCTGTTTTACTTCTAATTCATCGCTACAATATTTTGCTTTTCTCAGAATATCATCTATAGATAGTGCTTGCCATCCGACAATACTAGTTCTGATCATTTCTCCAATTTCGGGTTTTAGTCCATAAACAAATCTATAGATAAAATGACTCATGTCTTTTTCATCTAATTTTTCATAACCACTGTATTGTTTAAAGATTAACAATAGTCTTTCATAAAAAGAATGAACTGATTCTTTTGTTTCCTGTTCTGTTCTTTCTATTTTAACCCAATCAACTTCTTTGGGTGGAATTTTGTTTTTCATCCAAACAATTACTTTCTCATAGAAATCCATTACAAGTGGATTTGGGGCACCTGTTTCTTTGATTCGTTCAGGTTCTGCTTTTGGCCAACTAATCGATATTTTGCATTCTGTCCAAAGATCAGATGGAACTACAATGTCAAAAAATCCATCTAAATCAATCCACAGAACTTTTGACACTTTGATAAATCTATCTACTTGCCTGTACCACTCAACTGGTTTCTCTCTTAATTTTGGAAAGTCATTTGTGAATAACAGAATGTCTTGTCTTGACCATGGGACATGAACATATCCTCCACCTGCAACTTCTCTCATTGGAAATTGTTTTGACAATTTTTCCAATCTCTCATCTTCCTTCTTTTTGGTCCATTTCACTCTCCATTTGTTCAGTTCTCCTAACTTTTTGATATAGACAATCAAATCTTTAATGTGAACTATTCTTCCCATTGAGTTCAAACTCTCAATGTCACTTTCTGAAAAATCTAATCTGTAATGTTTTGCAAAATTCTTTTGTTTACTCACATCGATTTCAAGTTCTGCTGCTAGATCCTCTAATTGATCATATTTATTTTTCATTTTCCATTGGATGCTTTTGCAGATGAACAGTAGTTCATCATCTCGATAGTAATTTAAACTATCTGGACCAATTGTTCCAATTATTAACTCTTCAATATTAGCTTTTAATTTGGCCACATCAAGTTTTGGTGTGGTTACCCTGACTTCAGGACTTCCTACATCTGACATAGCACCCATTGGTGTTTTTGGAGATAAATCCTCATTAAAGGTTAAATCAGGCATTCTCGATCTAGAAGTGTTTAATTCAGTCAAGTCTGAATAAAATTTTTCAGCAGGCTTCTGAATTTCTGTATTTAAAGGAATAGTTAATCCATTTTTGTTTGTATCTCTTTGATCAAATACAGGCTGAACAGGGCCTATTGTTACTGGAACTGTGACAGCTTCCATGCCTTTTGTCATTCTTTTAATTAATTCTTCTTTAGACCTTAAATATTCATTATAATCAACATCCTCAACATTTCTTGTCTCTCTTGCATAATCTTTTGGAGGTTCTCTTGCTCTTGGAGTCATTGAAAAATGTCTACCTTCGTTTCGAACATTTTCGAATTCTGATCTTCTAGGAGTTTCAGTGATTTCACTATTATTTGGATAAAGTTTAGGAGCTTCACTAATTGGAGGTGCACTCGGTGAAGTTTCAGTAGAAACCACCGGAGTAGACCATGATCTAGGAGGTCTCAAAGGCTGATTAGGCTGTTTATTTCTAGCAGTTGTATATATTTCTTCCATAACTGCATCCTCAGATTCACTTTCCATAGATTTCCCTGTAGGAGAACCCATTACCATTTCATGAATTAAATACAATCCTTCACTCATGTTTCCCTGTCTCCACATTCGCAATCTATCTTCATGAGTTTCTCTTTTCCATGATGGATTTTTAGAAGGTCTTTTAATTCCACTAGCTTCTCTTTGTAACTGATACATCTCATCTTCCCACTCAACTAAAGCTTCAAATTGAGTTGGTCTCGGTTTTGGAACAAGAGCATTCATTTTCTCTCGTAAATTTCTTAAAACCCTTACATTAAATGAACCATCATCAGGCCAAGCTAAAACACCGTCGTTTTTAGTATAGCGTTTCCAACTGTCGAACCATAAGACAGTATGATATCCGTATTCACCTTCCATGTATGCTGCAGGTGTTTTATACTTATGAAGTAGTTTACCACCTCGCGTTTCGATTTTCTTGTCAGGTGAAAATAAATTCTTTAATTTCTGAAATAATGTTGTCTTTTTCTCAACATGTTTAAAATGATAACTCATTTTCAAAAGTTAAATTTAATTCACAAAATCGTTCATAAAATATTTCCGGGATGTTCCGCAAAACAACCAATCCTTGCGCGAAACACACCAACAAGCCAATGGCAGTTGAGCTACGTCAGTTTCCTGCTCAACCAATAAAATTGGAGTTTTTCCCAACGACCAATCAGCTCACAGGCCGTCAGAGACTCAAGAGCCAATCAGAATACAGTTTGTGACGTAGGTCACCCAATCCCAGCGCGGCTCTGTGACGTACACAGCAGCTGCGGTTTCTCGCTTCTCACTCCTGGCGCTTACCCCTCCTTCACAAAATCTTTTCACAGCGCCATTTTAAGAACACTTTTCAGTGTAAATTAATTCTTAACAATGACTTATAAAGACAACATCTGTTCGTTTCACTAATTAGGATAGTTTACATACATTCAAGTATCCACACTTCGGAATAGACGGTGCTATTCACACTAAGGATAATATTCAATTGTCAGTAGAGTAACCTTACCCCACCCTTCTAACACGTATAATTATGAACTCGTTTTGCTCTGAACCCACCGCGAAGTGAAAGTTCTAAGAGTTCCACTTGAACATAAAATACAATTCAAACTCGCACTTTTACACGGAAAATTCCCTAAATTCAAACACACATGAAATCCGTACAGGACTCTCACCTGTTTATAGAATTCATGCACCGTTAGCAAAATAACGACGTTATCCGTACAGGGCTTTCACCTGTTTATAGATATGAAACATGTACCCGTACAGGACTCTAACCTGTTTATAGATAATCATGCACCGACGCTAATTTTACCCTTCACTCAAGCTCGGAAATAACTAATACTCTCATCACAGTGAGTTTTATGGAAGGCGCTTTGTCCCTATTCTCATGCTGCTTTGATTTCTTAGAAAATCCTCACTATACAAGATTCAGACCTAGCCCTAAAACTGTGCTGCTCGGCGACAACACTATGGTACACGGCGATACCTCTTGTGATACTCGGCGATATCACTACAAACTGAACAGATGACTTGCGTGACTAATTTCTCGCCACACAATCTATACCGGTATAGCTTACAGATAGGCACGAAAAACGAACTTAACAAGTGTTAAAACATCGATCCTATTTGCATACCATGACGCAACCCTTAGCAACCAACATGTTACCTTGGTTACCTCTTAGCAACCATCAATTTCTGCTACCAGAGAATTGATCCAGCGGGCTATAGAAAATATATCATAAACTATGCTACCTAATTTCATAATCTATAAACAAAATTCTATACTAAATATGGACCCATTTATGAACCTGATATATTTCGGGCCTACTGAATCAGGTGGTCAGAATAAATCTATATATACATTATCTACACACTATATACATATTTATATATTTGCAGAAAGAATATTGTCATTAGAATAAAACCCAACCATTTAGACGACCACCATAGGCGACGTGATCTAGCTAAAGGTAACCTACACTTCTGAATAACCAAGACCAGCTTGTTTGTCAAAAGTAAGATTTTATTTTCTAAATTATGGTATATAAGTTGAAAGTTTTATAAATGAAATTTATTTGCAATATAGCAAGCATAATGGTAAGAAATATGAGAAAAATACAATTTAAGCAATTGAATCAATTTAAAGAAATTATATAAAGTTTAGCATTTCTAAAATCTATTTCCCTAACTGAGCTAAATAGACAGAAATTAAAGTAAAGATCTTTGAGGATTCTTACGTGCTCCACGCAAAGTCCAGCAGCACATCACCCTCATCGGAAAGTCAGAAAGCAGCAGCCAGCCCAACCCTAAGGGCATGACTTTTTATACCTTTCTACGCTAACTAAACTGGCAAAGGAAAGTTTTCAGAAATCTTCGACGTCCCATTGGCTGAGAGTGACAAGTGACATGTCACCCGATTTTTAAAAAGTTCCACAAAATCATGTCTTACAAAGACCATTGTCTCTTCCACGTGAAGCCAGAAGCTTCCTGCGATTGCAACTTTGTAATTTAGTCATCCTCGCAGCTTCCATAGCCTTTCAGTACAACTTCCGCGGATGCCAAGTTAAGGGCTGACAAAAAGTTCACTTTCGACCTTGGTCATGTCCGACAGAATGATGTCAGCTCATCAGTTTTTGCTTTGTGAATGCAGCCTCAATAAACGTTTTAATTCAGAATGGGCGTCTCGTGACTTTCTGCAGAATTATGGATCAGCTCTTTTTCTGAGGCTCAAATAACTAGGCCCAAAAAAGCAGGCAACTTATGTTTTCTAGTATAAAACAAACACAAGAAAAGTATTAATGTAAGAAATAATGTATATTCTGTATCCACCCCATGGTTTACTAATTAATTAACCCACCCGATTAATCAAAATGTTACCTAGCCAATGCAAACAAATAAAGCAGCGTTTATATTTACCAGTCTCCGTTTTTCTATGAGACCCATATGCACCTAGAATAGTAGAAATGACATCACACAGACAAGGAAAAGCAAAACAAGCACATGCTTATTTTAAGTTTGCAGCAGTTAGTAATGACAAAAACGAAAACAATAAATTATTTTATTATTTTGCACGAACAAAAAGATGCAACAAATATGCACGTTTATGAGCACACATGTTAATCCCCCCACGTGTAAAGTTTAATCTAAGTTGTATTAGTACGACATATCACAAATCATTAATAAATTTATTCATGTTATGGAAATGTGACTTTGCGAGTTTAAACAAAATTTTGTTTTCTATCTCGCTCCATCAATAGTTAAATTATCCGCTCCCAATCTTCTCTGCTGTTCAGCCCTGTTCTCACACTGTTAAAACGTGACATATAATATTGTTCACGTTTCTTTCTTTTGGCATTTATGTCTCCTCCTCTCTTGCACACCTCTACTATCTCGAGGCCACACCATTGAAGGTCAGCGATTTTATGACCAGCTTCCTTCCAGTGTTCTGTTAATGGGGCACCTCGTTTGTCTGTCCTGATTGCGGATCTATGTTCGTTGATTCTCAGTCTAATCTCTCTACTGGTTTCACCTATATATGCATAATTGCATGGGCATTTGATTAGATAGATGAGATTCTTAGTCCTGCAATTCATGAAGCTATTTATTTTTAATGTTGTGTTATTGTGATCAATACTGTTGCCTCTGATAATGGATTCACAATTCACACAGCCACTACATGGGAATGTCCCTGTAGGTAGTGGGGTATTGTTAACCCCTTCCACGCTCATGACGAGCTGGGCTCGTCATGCAGTAGCCTCCTGCTACACTGATGACGAGCCCAGCTCGTCATGAATAATGGTGTTCCTGTATTTACAGCACAGGGGAAAAATCCCCATAGCGTTCAAGTAGTTAATGCTCAGTTGTGTGTTCTTGTTACTAACTCTATATGTGTGTACCAGGCTATTCCTTAGGGTGCGGTTTCTCCTATAAGAGATCATAGGTTTTGGTAATTTCTCTCGTTTTTTGTTCGTTATCAAGTGCCAGTTTCTATTTATAATGTTTTTTATCTTATTACTGATGGTACTAAAATTGGTAACAAATATTAGAAGTTGTTGTACGTTATCATCTATGTTTGTATCCTTTCTCGTGAACAAGCAATCTCTATTATAATATCTGGCTCGTTTGTATGCCCGGCGGATTAACCGTTTAGGGTATCCACGTTCTGATAGTTTGTGTTTCAGGATTTCAGCATGCTTATCAAAGTCTCTTATAGTGGTGCAATTTCTTTTAATCCTTAAAAATTGCCCAAAAGGAATGTTGTCTTTTTGGCATGGGGGATGGTTGCTGTTATAATGGAGCATAGTGTTCCTGTCTGTTGGCTTGGTGTAGAGTTCCACAGTTAGTGCTCCTTCTGTATGTTTAATCATTATGTCTAAGAAGGCACATCTTTCTGTATCTATCTGGGAGGTGAATTTTAAGTTGACATCTCCCAGATTCAACCATTCAATAAATTCAGTCAATGTTTCCAAGGTCCCTGTCCATATAAAGAACACGTCGTCAATAAACCTTGACCATGCTGTGATGTTCTCATAAAAAGGTGCCATTACATTAAAAATATGGGTTTCTTCAAATGCAGCAACATATAAACAAGCTAGGCTCGGCGCACAGGTAGCCCCCATGCTCGTGCCCTTTGTTTGTTTATAGAATTGGTTTTCGAATAGGAATAGATTGTTTTTGAGCACCAGTGTGACACAATCTACTATGAATGTGTTATGAGAACTTAAATCTCTTTCATCTACACTTAAAAGGGATTCAACCATCTCAATGGTTCTATCCTGCGGGATATTTGTGTATAAGGCCTCTATATCAAGGCATACTTAGAATTGTGTTTCAGGGTTAAAATTGAGACCTTCAATCTTGTGAATCATATCCGTTGTGTCCTTGATATAGGCCTTTTGTTGAGTAACTAAAGGTTGTAAGAAGATATCTGCATATTTACTCAATGGTTCAGTACAGGAACCAATCCTCGATACTATCGGTCTCATAGGTGGATTATCAATATTTTTGTGCACTTTAGGCAAACCATAAAGTGCGGGTACCGTAGGGTTTTTATTAAGTAAAAAAGCAAATTCTTGGTCACAAATGAGGTTATCCTCTTTTGCTTGTAGTAATAATCTTTGTATGTTCTCCATTAATCCTGTCCATTCTTTTCTATTCGATAGTTGGTAGTGTTTCCTGTTGTCTAATAATCGGTGCATTCTTGTGTTGTAGTCTACAGTATCCATGAGAACAATACTACCGCCTTTGTCCGCGGGTTTTATTGTTAATTGTTCACAACTTTCTAAGTTTTTGAGGGCCTCTCTTTCTTCCTTATTTAAATTATTATTTATCCAGTTTTTTTGTTTAAGGAGATCATCTATACTTCTATCTACGCTTCTTTCGAACGCCTCAATATCTTTGTTGACCATGCCTATCTGGGGAGTCCACGATGATTTAGGTCTGAGGCCAGATTTATTATTGTTGGGTTGTCTATCTTTCCCTTCAAAAAAGGCATTAAGCCTTATTTTACTATAGAAACTTTGGAGGTCTCTTTCTAGGGTGTACCTGTCTATGGGTGAGCAGTAGGCAAAACCCAGACCTTTCTCTAGTAATTGTGTCTCTATTTGTGTAAGTGTTTGTTTAGAGAGGTTAATGATGGGCGCTTTATTTGTTAATCCCAATTCTTTTGGCTGCGTGTGCGAGGACGATGGGGTTGGGGATTGTAATTGCCTCGTCCTCGCCCCCTCCCTCTCTGTT
Organism: Lissotriton helveticus; assembly: GCF_964261635.1. NCBI lineage: Eukaryota > Metazoa > Chordata > Amphibia > Caudata > Salamandridae > Lissotriton > Lissotriton helveticus. The sequence continues at coordinate 156,909,982 of NC_136073.1, forward strand.
GGCCAGAGTTTGAGTGGCGCTGTTCCAAAAAAGATAGACCATCTCTGTTGGTATTGGTTGATGTGTCTCTATATTTTGTGTTTCTGGACTCTGCTTGTTGTTCAGGTTCAGAATCTGAACTAGTATAAGATGAGTCAAAGAACCTCACTTTCTTTTTTGGAAAATTTCTAGAGGGCTGCTGCCACTGTCTTCGGGGTTGGACATTTTCGCTAGGTCTATCGTAATAGTCTTTTTGTAGATACTGATATACATATTCTTGATTATAGTTTGCTATATCTTTCTTAAGTTTGTTAGTTTTTTTATTTACTAGGTAGTCATTATAGCCTATGATATCATTTTTGATCTCTTCTAGTTTTTGCTTAGCATCTTCTAAAGCTGTACTTTCTGTTAGTTTTAATTAGAGATCTTCAATGTCTTTCCGTTCTACAATTAAGACTTCATATGCTGTTTCGATAATGAGCAGCATCCAGTCGCGACTGCAACGGTTTGCTACTAGGGTCCAATTCTCGATAAATTTCTGATTCTGTATAAATATGCCCGGCTCATTGGTCACTTGTAAGCCTTTGGGGATTACGCCTTTTTTACAATACTCGACTAAAAAGTCAGCATGTAATTCTGCCCTTATGACATTTTTTTTAAGGTTCCACAGGGTCCTCCATTGTTCCTCGTCTGTTTTGTCTAATCTAACAGTAGTTACGTTTTTAGAGGGACCGTTAATGATTCTATTGAATTGGTCCTCTGTATAACTGAGGGTTTTAATTCCTTCCATGTTATATCTCTCTTGTTGACTTGAGACAAATTAAGGTTATTTACCAGATACACAAAAACCTCCCCAGCTCACAAGCTGTAAGTAACGAAAAAAAGGAAGGGAAGTCCCTAACTTATCCAATCTGGGACAAGGGGAAATACACAATGAAAAGATCAGAGGGTCCCAAGTAAGCATAAACCTCTTAGGTTTGCCTTTCAAGCATCTGTATGTACTCAGTTGTTAGTCCAACATCGAATGCATATAGGCTTCACTACCACTGATTATTCTATTCACTCATACATACATATATATAGATTTCACAATATGTGTATGTATGAGTGAATAGAATAATCAGTGGTAGTGAAGCCTATATGCATTCGATGTTGGACTAACAACTGAGTACATACAGATGCTTGAAAGGCAAACCTAAGAGGTTTATGCTTACTTGGGACCCTCTGATCTTTTCATTGTGTATTTCCCCTTGTCCCAGATTGGATAAGTTAGGGACTTCCCTTCCTTTTTTTCGTTACACACATTACATTGTCACATAGGGTCATGCATAGCCGAAATTGGTACTGTGAGACAGTGCCCCTGTCCCTGGCATCATGTGACAGATGCCCGTATTGAAGAGTGTGCCATCACAGTGTTCATGTGAATGACTACATGTCCATTATGTTACTCATGTGGCAAGTGTGAAGGTAATGTAAACCACATAGTGGCCCGTCACATATGTCATGTCTCCACAGCCCATTAGTCTTCATAAATGCCACTAGTTCACATGCCCTCTGCTATTTCAGTGTGTGCCACACCGGGGGCCTGCTAATGTAGGTCAGCCATGTAACTACATACATGGACATCCTCATGATGAACTCACACCCACATCCCTGCCATGTGTTTTCCTGTTGTCACTATAGTAATGGTGCCATGCGTGAGCCTGTGGAACGCACTGTACACATGCATTGACTGGAGCATGTGATACGCACACTAGCCCACTGGTGTGTGCAGGTGTACGGGTCGTCCCACCAATGCATTGTGCCCATACGTGTGTGCAGCGTACCCCATTGGTGCGTGCGGGTGTACGGGTCGTCTCACCAATGCATTGTGCCTATACGCGATACAAGTCAGGAGCGTACCCCACTGGTGCGTGCGGGTGTATGGGTCGTCCCACCAATGCATTGTGCCCATAGGCGTGTGCAGCGTATCCACTGGTGCATGCGGGTGTACGGGCCGTCTCACCAATGCATTGGGCCTATACGCGATACAAGTCAGGAGTGTACCCCACTGGTGCGTGCGGGTGTACGGGTCGTCCCACCAATACATTGTGCCTATTCGCGTGTGCAGTGTACCCCACTGGTGCGTGCGGGTGTACGCGTCGTCTCACCAATGCATTGTGCCTATACGCGATACAAGTCAGGAGCGTACCCCACTGGTGCGTGCCGGTGTATGGGTCGTCCCACCAATGCATTGTGCCCATACGCGTGTGCAGCGTACCCCACTGGTGTGTGCGGGTGTACGGGTCATCTCACCAATGCATTGTGCCTATAGGCGATACAAGTCAGGAGCGTACCCCACTGGTGCGTGCGGGTGTACGGGTCGTCCCACCAACGCATTGTGCCTATACGTGTGTGCAGCGTACCCCACTGGTGCGTGCGGGTGTACGGGTCGTCTCACCAATGCATTGTGCCTATATGCGATACAAGTCAGGAGCGTACCCCACTGGTGCGTGCGGGTGTACGGGTCGTCCCACCAATGCATTGTGCCCATACGCGTGTGCAGCGTACCCCACTGGTGCGTGCGGGTGTACGGGTCGTCTCACCAATGCATTGTGCCTATACGCGATACAAGTCAGGAGCGTACGCCACTGGTGCGTGCGGGAGTACGGGTCGTCCCACCAATGCATTGTGCCCATACACATGTGCAGCGTACCCCACTGGTGCGTGCAGGTGTACGGGTCGTCTCACCAATGCATTGTGCCTATACGCAATACAAGTCAGAAGCGTACCCCACTGGTGCGTGCGGGTGTACTGGTCGTCCCACCAATGCATTGTGCCCATACGCGTGTGCAGCGTACCCCACTGGTGCGTGCGGGTGTACGGGTTGTCCCCCCAATGCATTGTGCCCATACGCGTGTGCAGCGTACACCACTGGTGCGTGCGGGTGTACGGGTCGTCCCACCAATGCATTGTGCCCATACACGTGTGCAGCGTACCCCACTGGTGCGTGCGGGTGTACGGGTCGTCCCACCAATGCATTGTGCCCATACACTTGTGCAGCGTACCCCACTGGTGCGTGCGGGTGTACGAGTCGTATCACTATCGGATCATGGCGTTCGCAAAGATTCACGCACCGTACTTGTGTGTGGATGCCTGAAAATACATAGGGAACACCTAGGGGACGAGTTGGATGCACTGAATGTAGGCTGGTTGTCAGGGAAACTGATATTTAAAAGTGCTACAGGTGTCCTGCAAATTTCAGTTGGCCAAAAGAATACAATGTTGCTATGTTTGTTGTGTCGCTGCAGCTAAAATTTCAAACCATGCAAATGTGTGTCAGGGCCTTATGTGTAATGGGATTGAATGAAACATAGGATACAAAGTGATGTGCCTTATCACACTGTCTTCCTGAGAATGACAGCCCCTCAGCAGCAGAGATATAAGGCTGCATGTGGCTGTGAGATGGCACTTGCCTGCACAATATTTGAGTGGACAACACTGCTGCTGTCTCTGCATTCCCTGGACCCTGATTTTGCTGGACATGGAGAGGGCACCTGCATTCAGTGAGGGGGAGAACCAGGCACTGCTGGATGCCCTCCTACCCGACTACAGCAAGCTGTATGGGAAACCAGGGGATCAGGTGAGTGCTTAATGTGTGAGTGTGACTACAGCCATTTTGTATTGATGGGACAGAGAGAGATGCAATGTGCTTCAGAGTGAGTGCCTGGTGTGTACATCTAAATATCTACCATGCAGTGAATGATGTATCTAAATCGTGTGTACTGCTTACTGCCATTGTGCTAGTTACATTCACTTGAGAGTGTGTGGCCTGCTTAGAGTTCTTAGGTGTTGTGGGATATGTGCCAGCATGTCACGTGCTGGACACCACCATGAAAAAGCATAGCTTGTTCAGTGTTAGCCATGCTGAGTGAGTGTTTAGAAAGCCCTAGGGCATCAGTTGGCTTTCACAGGCATGTAGTGCATCGGTGTTTGCTCACAGGCCACATTCACATGAACAATGATACTAGTCCTGTATGCATCCTCTGCCCTGTTGTTATCATCATTGTGGGGCAAGTGTGGGTCTTTGGGACATGGAGCAGGTGTACTGATATACTTTCACTTTTGATTCGTGACAGGTATCTGCCTATGAGAAGGGTGAAATCTGGCTGGACATCACCAGGGCTGTCAGGAGTGAGGGGGGGCCTCACAGAAAGCTGAGTAACATCAGGAAGAGGTGGCAGGACATCCGGTGCTGGACCCGCCGCATCGCCAGGGTGCAGCTCAAGCTGGAAGCTCCACGCCGGCATGGCGGCAGCTGCCACCTCACCCCCCACATGCTCCAGGTCCTGGAAGTGGTGTTTCCAGACCTCCATAGGCAGTTGCAGGAGGGACAGCAGCAAGAAGGTGGTAGGTACATGTCTGTTTGTTGTCATGTGTGTCACATGCGACCTACAGTGCTCAGAGGCATGCTAACACTCCCACAGTTGGAGTGGTGTGGTCAGACAGGCACTTCATGCATTGGCATAAGTATGGCCCAGTTTCAGCAGATGCTTGCTTGTTTACATCCCTTGCCCTACTCCACATTTTAGCAGCGCTTTGACTATTGATCTTTTTTCACATGTACTCCTATGGTGCAATGTATTTATATTCCTTTAAACATCATCATGTTGGAGGGGGGTCCGTGGCACCTGTTGGTACCTTCCATGTGTCACCACATGTGCACTGTGTCTGGCCTTCTTCATATTTTAATTTACAACATATTTTGGCACTGATCTTGAGTCTCAACATGTGTTTATCGCACAATTCTGCCTCAGTGGCCTTTGTCCATGGTACACTTTCTAATTGTCATGTGTTAGCTACAGGTGCACACTGTACATGTGCACTAATTTGGGCTTGTGCATACTCACACTGGCCAGTGCGTGTGTGCATATCTTCAAATTATGTGGCATGTTCTTTGTAAATAATATTGATGGTGAGCCACACAATGTGAGTTTGGCTGTAGCCAGCTGTGATGGCAGTGTGAGGTGATGGAACAATAGTTTCAGGTCCCAGGATGGCATCACATGGCACTTTGGCCTGGACTTTTCCTATGTGGCACAGGGTGATAGCAAAACAAACATGACCAGGTCTGGATTTGGGTGGCAGGGTGGGCTAATGAACTGTGATTCATCATCAGCTAGCCTGTTGTCAGGCAGTGGCTCATGATTGTGTCTCTCATACAAGTGTTTACCTTGCCTGTTACTTGTATCCTACTATAGATTTTGCGTTGTGTCTCTTACAATTGCCCTAGACTAGACTTAGCATTGTGCATAGTTCTGTGCAATGTGACTCATTATGCATGCCATGTTTAGAAATGTCCCCAAATGATTTGTATGTGGTATGTCTGATGTGTACAGGTGACTGATATGTTTCTCTTCTTCTCCTTGCCAACAGCATCATCATCACAATCTGAAGGAGACACAGGCGCGGAGCAGGCAGAGGGACCCAGGGACAGTGCCACCTGCTTTGAGGAGTCAGAGGGAGGCAGTGGCACGGAGGGTGAGGAGAGTCAGACGGTCGTCCATCATGTGCACGACACCTCCTACATTGTGGACGGCTCCGAATCAGACTCTCCGGCGGAGGGGGAATATGCAGCGATGCCATCTTCAACATCTTTGGCTGTCCCCTCCTCCTCCATTACCATCTCCACCCTCCCAGTTGTTAGGGTCCCTAGGGTCCATGCTAGCCCCCGTGTCTCCTTTGTTCCCGGCACCGGAGCCCCTGCCCCTGTCTCCCCTGCTGCCCTCAGTGCTGAATGAGTGGACCTACTCCGGCAGATTACAGTAGGTCAGACATCCATGTTGACTGTCCTCCATGAACATACAAGAATAATGACACAGTTGTTGTCGTTCATGAAGGGCATGTCATCTGCCATGTCTGATCTACGTCGGAGTGTGGCTACCATAGAGTCATCACTGACGGCAGCAATGTCCACCGAGCAGCATCTCCCCCCCACCCTCATTCAGACCCATCCACCTCCGCCTCTCCCATACCTACCCAACATACACGCAGACGCCACAGATCAGGCACAACAACAGACACACCCAGCACACCCACACGCCAGAAGAAGCGCAAATCTCCACGCACCCAATCTCAAGGGGATGTAGGCACACACACAGGAAGAGGGGACACACGTCACACACGCATCCACAAACCCACGAGAACAGACTCACAGCCCTCTACCTCCACCCCCAATGTGTCCCCGGGTTCAGGTGGTAGTTTGTGTGAACTGGCTGCAGTGTGCAGCCAAGTCTATGTAGACACATTCGGCGAGGCACCGGCCAGTGTGGAGGGATCCACACCACCTGCACCCACTACACCTGTCCTTCCCTCTCCTGTCCCTGCGGTGCCAGTGGATTCCACAGATGATGCCGCCACTGCTTCCCAAGACAATTGAACTGTATGTGCAGGCAAGTGTGGGTGTGACAACATCCAAGATGCCACAACCTTGTTTGAACTTTACTTGGACTGGCAATTGGCCTACTATGTAAATGGACTTCAATTTTGTTTTTCTCTTTGGATGCGGCTGAATGAAGCTTTTTATTTTTGGTTCATCACTTTTGGTTTCTGATAATGGCTTTGACTGCTGTGTGCCTGGGAACTGGTGTGATGTTCACATTTGAGTATTGTTACATGGGTCTATTTCCTGATGGTAATAAGGTCAAGCATGGTATGTTTCTACTTTCACTGCTGGGGACTGCTGGGGGTCTTAGCCACACATACTGTAATGCTGGGCACTGCTGGGGGTCTTAGCCACACACACCCTATGCTGGTGGGCACTGCTGGGGGTCTTAGCCACACGCACTGTAATGCTGGGCACTGCTGGGGGTCTTAGCCACACACACTGTAATGCTGGGCACTGCTGGGGGTCTTAGCCACACACACCCTATGCTGCTGGACACCGCTGGGCACTGCTGGGGGTCTCAGCCACACACACCCTATGCTGGTGGGCACTGCTGGGGGTCTTAGCCACACACACCCTATGCTGCTGAATACTGCTGGGCACTGCTGGGGGTCTTAGCCACACACACCCTATGCTGGTGGGCACTGCTGGGGGTGTTAGCCACACACACCCTATGCTGGTGGGCACTGCTGGGGGTGTTAGCCACACACACCCTATGGTCGTGGGCACTGCTGGGGGTCTTAGCCACACACACTGTAATGCTGGGCACTGCTGGGGGTCTTAGCCACACACACCCTATGCTGCTGGACACTTCTGGGCACTGCTGGGGGTCTTAGCCACACACACCCTATGCTGGTGGGCACTGCTGGGGGTCTTAGCCACACACACTGTAACGCTGGTCACTGCTGGGGGTCTTAGCCACACACACCCTATGCTGGTGGGCACTGCTGGGGGTCTTAGCCACACACACCCTATGCTGCTGGACACTGCTGGGCACTGCTGGGGCTCTTATCCACACACACTGTAATGCTGGTCACTGCTGGGGGTCTTAGCCACACACACCCTATGCTGGTGGGCACTGCTGGGGGTCTTAGCCACACACATCCTATGCTGCTGGACACTGCTGGGCACAGCTGGGGGTCTTAGCCACACACACCCTATGCTGGTGGGCACTGCTGGGGGTCTTAGCCACACACACTGTAATGCTAGGCACTGCTGTGGGTCTTAGCCACACACACCCTATGCTGATGGACACTGCGGGGGGTCTTATCCACACACACCCTATGCTGGTGGGCGCTGCTGGGGGTCTTAGCCACACACACTGTAATGCTGGGCACTGCTGGGGGTCTTAGCCACACACACCCTATGCTGGTGGGCACTGCTGGGGGTCTTAGCCACACACACCCTATGCTGCTGGACACTGCTGGGCACTGCTGGGGGTCTTAACCACACACACCCTATGCTGGTGCGCACTGCTGGGGGTCTTAGCCACACACACCCTATGCTGGTGGGCACTGCTAGGCACTGCTGGGGGTCTTAGCCACACACACTGTAATGCTGGGCACTGCTGGGGGTCTTAGCCACACACACCCTATGCTGGTGGGCACTGCTGGGGGTCATCATAGCCACACACACTGTAATGCTGGGCACTGCTGGGGGTCTTAGCCACACACACTGTAATGCTGGGCACTGCTGGGGGTCTAAGCCACACACACCCTATGCTGGTGGGCACTGCTGGGGGTCTTAGCCACACACACTGTAATGCTGGGAACTGCTGGGGGTCTTAGCCACACACACACCTTATGCTGCTGGACACTACTGGGCACAGCTGGGGGTCTTAGCCACACACACCCTATGCTGGTGGGCACTGCTGGGGGTCCTAGCCACACACACCCTATGCTGGTGGGCACTGCTGGGCACTGCTGGGGGTCTTAGCCACACACACCCTATGCTGGTGGGCACTGCTGGGGGTCTTTTCCAACCACACCTCAGATGTGACGCACCGTACCCCGGGCTTTCTGACGTGTGTGCGGCGCGTATCACAATTGCAATGGTGATATGCGCTAGCGTGTGACGCACCGTACCCCGAGATTGATGACGTGTGTGCGGCGCGTATCTCTATTGCAATGGTGATATGCGCTAGCGTGTGACGCACCGTACCCCGAGATTAATGGTGTGTGGCATACCGTACAGGTATATTTCCATTGTTGCGGTGGGTTGTACTCACCGTCTGCGCCGTTGTCGGTTCCTATGTACGAGGTAGTAGGCGTACAGGGCTCAGATGACACGGTCGTTGGGGTTCATGTCGTGTATGTCGCGTACCGGGGTTCAGTTTGTGGCGGACTCTGGATTTACGGCAGTTTGCAGCGCTCGTAGGAAAAGTGCCGTATGGAGTGTCGTCAACACGGATCGTACTTCCTGGTTCGGAAATGGCTGCCGATTCACTTACGGACATGGCGTACAGCGTCGGATGGAGTGAATCCATAAGTAGTTTGTAGTTGTACGGTGTTTTGTACGAGTCGTACGGAGTGGAGCTTTGGGTGGGGATCGTACTTGCTAGTTCGTACGGGGACGTTGTTTGTGTACGAATCGTATGGGAAAAACGCTCCGTACAGCTAATCAGAGCGCTTTTTACCGGATTGGAATCGACCCCATTGTGTTTAAAGAAACTCCTTAGTTCTCCAACCAGCAGCTCTTTTTTTCCAGTATATTATCTTCATCATGTCCTTTTTTTACTCTCACATTTAAGAAGATAGTACCCTTTCTTAATGTTTGTTCTCCTTTCTGTCTTTCTCGTTATTATAAATACTTCTTTTTAAAAACCAATATGTATCTTACAAGCAAGTATTACATAGATTTAGCTTAAAATGTCATACTATTAGATTACGCACTATAAACAAGTGAGTAGCTACATAAGTGGCCATGTCAGTGTATAAGAGGGTGTGTACATTTCTGACTATGGGTGTATAAATGGTATATGAGTGGCTGTGCAGATTGGCAACTGGGTGTGTGAATAATTGAGTGCTATATGAGTGAGTTTATCAGTGCTTCTATCGGTATGTCACTGAATGTGTAAGTAGCTGTATTGGTGTGTAAATGGGTGTGTTAGTAACTGTATCAGTGTCAAAATGGGTGTGGAAGTGGCCATTTGGATTGGCAACTGGCTGTGTTAGTAGGTGTTTGGTGTGTAACTGTGTGTACAAGTGGCTCTTTTAGTCATGCATATATAAGTGTTGTGTGGCTGTTTGAGTGAATGTGTAACTGCCTCTGTCTCTGTCTGATTAGATGTATTAGTGGATGTATGGTTTTTTAAATCAGTATGTGAGTGTAAGTATAGGTGTGTGACTGGGTGTTTAACAGGATATATGGCTGTGAACATGCATGTGTAACTGACTTTCTAAGTGCTAGGTACCTGAATTGCTATATAGGTGTGTGAGTGGGTGCGACAGTACCAGCATGGGTACGGAATGAATATGTAAGTAGGAGTATAGGTGAGTAAATGGGGGTCTGAGTGGTTTTATGGGTGTGTCACGGAATGTGTCAGTGCCTGTCTGCCTATATGGGTGGTGGGAACATAACTGATTTTGTGAGAGTGTATCTAGCTGTGTAAGTGCCTGCCTGTCTCTATGAGTGGGTACATATGACATATTACATACTAAAAGCAAGCACCCACTTATAATTTCTAACACATTCATTCATACTGGCCGAATAAAATAATTATATTTTCAGTATACCAATTCCTCTTCCCCCCATTGCTGCTCACTATATTTTTAGCTAGTGTTGTCATCTAACTCCCCTTCTATTTTGCCTTTTACTGTACTGTCTAGAAGCTACACATATTTTTCAGCTTGTATATACTCATAGTTTTTTTTTAATTATAACTTTTTTTAGTACAACGTAATTAACATACCTGTAAAATCTCTTTGCTGTTGTCATAGCTTTATTTTAATATTTGTTCATATCTGTTTTCCACTACAAATCTGAAGTAAAAAATCTATCAATTGTCTTCCACTCTCAGTGCAAAAGTACCAATAATGGCTACCCATCCTACTCATACACCCATACTTAACAAATCACACAGTTCCTTTCATCCCTTATTTTCGTTATACCACTCCTACATGGTAGTTATTTTTCAACCCTTTCCATGTTACCTGTGAAGAAGCCCAATTCGGAACATGTTTTCACTGATCTGAGGATCCGCTGTGGTGCTCAGTGCAACCCCCATGCCAATCCGCAACAGATGCACGTTGAATGCCTAAAAAGCATTCAACAACCTGTGTTAATGTTTTTCATTTATATTTCAATTTGAAAAATATTGTGAATTAAAGCACGTACACACATGACTGAGCACATTTTGTACACCAGTCTGCTTTCATGTGTCCCACTGCAGTCTCCTTTTTTACCTCTCCCCCCCACACACTGTTTTGGCTAGATTTCCATAGTAACTACTTTTACAAAGCCTCTGCCTACCAGTAGGTCAAAAGTTCACTATCTTCATACTAGCTGTAGCCGGTGTGGTTGACTGATTGCGTTTCCAAGCATATTGCACACAACATATTTTTATTTTTCCAAAGCCAATCATGAATCAGTCACTTAATTTTTCTTAAAGTCACTACCTAATTTTAGTGCCCTGCACAGCTCCATAATCCAATTGAGTGTGTTCTTTTATATATTACTCGCTGTCTTCCATGTTAACTACCCTTTACCTTCAAAACTGACTCATTCTGCTGCAGCCTTTCCCTATCTGCTACTCCTGCATTGCTCCCAAATGGTTGTGTGATGGAACCATGCATGTCTTAACCATGAATATGCCTTTACCACGCATGCCTTTACAAAACATTATGCGTTAGGGAATGCATGGTGAACACGTATCCGTGGGTAAGACTTGACAGGTAAGTCTTTACCTCCCGACCCCTGCCCCCATCCTGAGTCCTAAAACTACACCCTCCCTCTTGAAAACTAACCCCTTTCCTCCAGCCCTAGATACTTCCCTGTCTCCAGTCCTAAAACCTACCCTGCCCTCCTCTAAGCCCTAAAAACTACTCTGGGAAGGAGATGAAACCACCGCCAGACATTTCCTATAATGGTTGAACTGCCAAAACCAATTTTTGAGATTCACAAGCACTATCTCAAATGAAAAACTTGTCTCCTTGATCTAAACATATATGCAAAAGAGGGAAAACTAACAACTACCACTCATTTCAAGGAAACCTCCAGAAACTGCCTACTATTGTACTACAGATTCCACCCTCAACATCTCCGTGATAACTTCCCTTATGGGCAAATTCCTACGCCTATGAAGGAACTGCACGGAAATCGAAGATTTAAAAAAACAATCAAACGATCTGAAAAGGAAATTGGAAAAACTCCAATATCCTAAAAAGGTGATTGATAATGCATACAAAAGGGCACGCAACAATTGCAGAGACAGCCTTGTGAGGAAGAGAACCGCCCAGTATGTATAAGAACTTTCAACACCAACTCCAATGGAATCACAAAAATAGTAAACAAACACTGGTGAATCCTCAACAGTGGAAGCATCAATCTACCAAAACCTATCTTCTCTCATAGAAGAGGTAAGAGTTTCCGTGATTTAGTGGTACACACCAGACCAAAAGAAAGAAGAGAAGAACAGACAATGCAAACCACTTTAATGCCCCCAATCTCTGGGCATCATCCCTGTGGAATGTGCAATGTGTGCAAACAACTAAAAAAAGAAAAGAAATCTTGTTCCATGATGGAACCAAAATGGGAACAAAGAAGATTCAAAAATGGCAATAAAAAAAATGTGGTTTATCTGATCACGTGCATGTGTCTTTTGGAATATGTAGGAATGACCACTCGTCATGTCAAGGTAAGGATAGGGGAACACAAAAGTAACATTAAATGCAAAAAGAGTACCACCAAAATGGCAGCCCATTTTCTGGAAAAAGATCATAAGTGGGGCGATCTTTTGTGGACAGTAATGAACAACTCCAGAACAAAGGGTATTTGTTTGCAAAAGAACAACGGTGGGTGTTCCATTTCAGAAAAATATGAGAAAGACCTGAACATTGAGATTCCTTGGAACCAGCTCTGATGTATACAAAATCTAACACAGGAATCCCCTGGCAATTAATGATCAACCAAAAAGTTGCCAGACTCATAAGGAGTATACAGTACTACAATCACCCTGAACAAAGAGGAGTTTTATGCCTTTGGAAATTGGTTTTCTTCCTTTTTTTCCTCTTTTTCCCCCTTTTCTTCTTTTTAGAGAAACTATAATTTTGGAACCCTGAGTGTACACACACTCTATTTGTAAATATACATGGTGGTTGGGCGTTCGGACTTGTAGACAGGCAATCATCACCTCCCTGCGCCCCGAAAATACAGCTCTAAATATTGCCTTCACAATCTACATTCGGCATGCATACAGCACCTTTACGTTTAAGGCGGTAGGACCAGTAACCCCTGTTCTCCCCTATCTAGCTGTCTAATTTAAGCTGCATTTTATCCTCAATTTTATTATTAACCCCAAAAAAAAAAATTATTCACAACCAGTCGCATTTTATCATATTTGTGTTACTGACTAGCGACCTATCCATTTGGACTGTGTATTTGCACAAGTAGTTCTCTCTTTTAAAATTGTTTGGCTTTTATGAATTGTAAGCCGCCAAATGACAGTACATCAAATTATTTTGCCCTAGTATTAAGTGTTTCTGTTGGCTACTATAAAATTGCTTCATTTTTAAAAGTACTACAGAAATAGAGCAACAGGCTTTGGACGACTTTTATTGATTAACTGTTGCAAAATATGCTCCGGAATTTCATATTATAATGCTGACCTGCTGATCTATTGCGAAATGCTTTTAAGGATATTTTCTTTTATTGTGAAATGCTTTTAAGGATATTTTCTTTTATTGTGAAATGCTTTTAAGGATATTTATTTTATCCAAATAAAGATTATTATTCAAGACATGGTTTTTGCATTTCAATTCTTATACTCTGACAGGAAAATGTTTCCAGTTAATATTTTTTCAGCCTCTAGCGTTTTGTTGCTGGGATTTATTCTTTAAATTTTTTTCCCTTTAGGTTTTCTATTTTTTATAATTTGGCCCCCGTGTTTTTTCAAAAAACCCACATACATAAATGCACGTCTGTGATGACTCCATCCGGGCATCTCTAAAACAACAATTTGTTTTTCTTTTTTGTTTAATAATTCCTTTAAATTCAACCTCCCGTTGGCTGCCTTTTGAAACTCCTCCTCAATAAGCGTCAAAACAAACAAACAAATATATGCTTGCCTTTTCAACAGATGCAGTGTTAATTGTTCCAACAGGAAGTGGATCCAAATGAACCCTGTTTTGATTCCATTTACTGGTGGCCATCTTTAAAATTTCAATGTCTAGTGTTTCCAGCCACACCTGTTTCCTAACAAGCATGCCTCCTAGCACTTTAAAACACCGGGCTCTGGCAAACCTCAGTTAGGTTCCGATGAGTCACGAGAAGGTACTTCCGTCGGTGATCGCGCTCCTTCCAGCATGTAAGAAGGACAATGGCATGTCCTTAAAAAGGCCAAAGAGACTACGCTTGTTTGTTTAAAATCGACCCTGGCATTAAAACTTTGTTTTTCATTCTGTTCTATTAAAATACCGACAGTGCCTATTTGAAGGCGCCCAACACCGTTCGTGTGAGCTCATGGAGCAATAACGATTACATTCTAAAGTATGTATTATTATGGTACGTCCTTTTGAGAGCATGAATACAATTTTTTATATAAAAAGACACACCATGAGATCACAGTTAAAAAGGACGAGTGCACAGACTTTTGCCAAACATCTCCCATTTTTTCCAAGGCTCATCATGGGAGTATGAATGTGAGTGCTCAGTTGCTCTGAACATCAATCTGTAACCTTTTAGGGGTACAATAGGAGTGTACAAATACTTCCTTTATGTATGAATGTATTGTAACATATGTATGAAAGAATGTTGAATAAGTTACTTCTCTGTCTTTGCACATAGACAGTTTGACTTCTTTGGAGAATGAACACCTAACATTCTCTCCTTATATATGTTTGTTCTGTTTTCCCCCCTTTTTATATCCACAGGTACTATTTGATCTCATTGGAATCAGGTTAATACATTGTGATTCAACTGGACCCTGATAATCCACGGTCTTAATTCACAGAGACACACATAGGGACCCATTAGGATGGCGGGCGGATTGCCCCCGCCAGGCTGGCGGCAGCCACCACCAGCCTGGCGGGGGCAATCGACCCGCAATCCGCACCTAAGTTCCCCCCCGCTATATTAGGATGGCGGGGGGACCGCGGCGGACGGAAAGACCATCCGCCGCTTTTCCGCCCCGGTCGCAAGGCGAAAAGGTTTAATATGGTGTCTAATAGACATCGCCAGCCATATTATGATGGGCTGCTTTAGATGCTTTTCTACAGAGGCGATGCCTCCACAGAAAGGCATGCGGTCTTCACTCTGGGGGGCCCCTGCGGGCCCCCAGAGTGAAGGAGAGGTGGGGGGTGCACATGTGGGGGTACCTGTGGTACCCCCCTGCATTTGCATAGACAAAGCGGCAGGCACCGCGCGGTGCCTGCTGCTTTATCTATGCAAATGCATTAATGCATTTTTAGCATTGTGCCGCCACAATGCTAAAAATGCAGGATGTGCCCGCCACTGTGGCGGGCACATCCTAATACCCTCCACGGTATCCCGGCCCTTATGGCGGGCAGTCCCATCCTACTGGGGGCCTTAGTCACCAACATTATCTTTTCACTCTAGGTCCTGAAGAATGCCCATCTAACCCGCATGGGCAAACACGAGGGCTGAAACATGTCGACCTTTTTTTATAGACATACTTGGTGTGGGAGATTCCTAATAAATCCCACTACGCACAAAACCTTATTTTAGAACACCTCGAATCCAGACTTAATAAAATTCCACATCTGGCTATACGAGTTTTTAACAATTTATTTATTTTTTCTTTTGAGACCCCTATATCACTGATCACTACTGCACTAACCAGGGGTACACCTCCGGGTGGAGGAAGCATGAGAACTAACCCTATGATGATGCTGTCACGTTTTTAAGAGTTAGGCGGAGAACCAAGATATACTGCCACCACCATCCTCTGTACGTGAATGAGGGGTTTTTATCGGTATACTACACAAAATATTAGAGAAAACCCTGGTTACGCAGCACAAGTGATCCATTCCCCACTTCATTTTTTGATGTGAATAGATAAAGATAAATGATGAAAGCCATGATTTATCCAAAATATTTTTCTTTTCAGGTTCTTAAGGTATACAAGTGGTATATCTTTCTACTCCAATACCAGGGAACAAAGGACAGTGTTTCTGACTATCAAGCATATGTACATTTATTCTATCACCCATTGAGGTGTAACAGGGATCGATTTTTGGTCCTGAGGAAGAAAGCCAAGGGGATGGCTTCTGAAACATGTTGACCTTGTACGAGGTGACTCATTATAGTACACCATCTACATCTCCCCATTTTTACTCCACTAGCCAGGGAATTTTTAACCATCTCACATTTTCTTTTCACAATCCCACGTACTACATATCCTCACCAATCACTGAATAAAGTGTTCCTGCCTCTACGTAAGTCGTAGCACGCCCCGTCCCGTAGAGGGGCAGGAAGACCCCAATGATGATCATGACACTGAATCAGGTTTCAGTGTGTGAGGGGTATTTTACAATGTTTTTAAACATTGCCCTTCCCACAAATTGAGAGAAGGAGCTCTGATCATTTTGCACCAATTTTCTCGTATGACAAAACATTTTAAATAAAAATAAAAAATAGCACACACATGGGTGCATGTATATTCACATAATACATGGAAGAATCCCTATGTTTGACAACAATATCAAGAGGAGGACGATTCTACCTTTTTCCTCTTCACTCCCTCCTTTGATTTTTTAATTAACCACAAATATGCCTTTACCATGCATGCCTTTACAACAAATTTTGCGTTAAGGAATGCATGGTGAACACATCTCCGTGGGTAAGACTTGACAGGTAGGTCTTATCCTCCCAACCCCTGTCATATAGTTACTGCTTATCTATATAGTGTGTTAAGTTAGCATGAGCTTATTAAATGTTTAAACGCCATTTTTCCTTTTGCTGCTTCTGCACACGACACTTAATTGTTGATTTAGCTTTCAACCTACAAGAGTGTTGTGATTTACATGAGAATAATATGTTATTGCTCTGATATCAGCTTTGCACAGTAAACTATGTCTGTACAGAGAGTGCTGAAGCTTCAAGGATATCTCGACACAGAATTGTTGTGAGGTCTGATCTCCGCACCTTCATAGACATAACAGAAGTGCAGCTCCTGCCAAATTCTGGTTTTAGGCGCGTTTTATATTGCTTTGCTTAGAGCACACATACACACTTGATGCGATTCGCATGCAGAGAGCTGGTGGAAGCTGATGTGATCTCTTCATACTAGGATCTTGAGGTATGGGCCCGCCCTGCTAAAACCCAAAGAGACCTTCTTAGATATTAATATAATATGCCAGTTATGGAGGGTGAGAATTAGGTGTTGTTAACCCTTATTCATTACAGCATCTTAGCATGCTGTCACCAATTGCTTTTTATGGGCTAGTAACTATGCTGATAACTTTGCTTCTGATAATATGTTTCCTTGTATTATCTAAGATACTGCGTTTGAGAAAACGGCATTAGTAAATAAATATTTCAATTGTGCACGTGTCCTCATTTACTCCACGTTCTGGTTTGAAATGATTGTATAACGAAAGAGTGCTCATGTGTTCCACGTGACCTGAGGTATCGTAAGTTCATGTTCTGGTTTATCTAAACATTGGGAGTTTGTTATGACCAATGAGACACTGTAGCTAGCCTGGTAAGGGGATTTTGGGTACGGAGGTGAGTTTTGGGTCACCCTAATTCACTGAGGTTCCAAATCACTATGCACAGTTCTGTAGGAGAATGGAATCCCTGCGACATGGCGCCCAACCGTTGGTGGTCTTATAGCATGACAATCGAGTAGTATATCATTCAAACCTTAACCCCTTCACTGCCGTTTCCGGAAAACGGTGGTGTCGGATAAAACCTACCTATTTTTGAAATAGGTCTTTTCAAGCTTGAATCTTTCTAAAACGGTTTCCTTGAATTACTACCCAGTTGTGCTACAAAGTTTACTTTGTTTTTCTAAAGTTCGTGTGCAGTCATGGCCCAGCCTGTGGACATTCCGCAACATAGTCGAGTTGCTGTGCGCAATCATTTGCAAACTTACAATGTACCCGTTGATGGCTTGGCTGTGATTTTGGTGGTGAGTGCGGAAGCAGCTTACCCGTACGAACTATTTTATTCGTGGGTGACGTTTCCGGCTGTGGACGCAAATTCTAACGTGTTCCACACTTACACTCCCTCACCTGTGCCGGCTGAATATACTCCGTACAGGGCACTGGAAATACCTATTGATCATTGGCAGCATCGCGTTTGGTTTGGTGGCGCCCTACCCCATTCTTTGACCGCTCCGGGGTTAGGTCCTTTGTCCATTCCGGGCGCAAATTGTCCTGTTTTGGCTGGATTTACTCCTCATCCACAACACCGCAGTTGTACCTTAGCGGAGGTTCGTAGACTACATGTAGTTTCTATTGCCGTGATTCGTGCATTAGTGCAATACATAGGTCGTCATCTCCCGGGTGGGCCCCCGGGGGGTCCGGCTCTTCCAGCGGGACAGGGCGGTTTGTAGCTCAGTCCTGTGATGGTCAATGCTGTGATGGGTAAGCGTCCCCAGGAAAATGATGATTTTCCTTTCTGGCTTGCTGAGAAATTTGACCAGCTGGAAGCAGTGTTTCCTAATACAACTCCTGGAGATAAACATAGGATCTTAACGATTAGTTTACCGAAGGATTTGGCCCCGAACTCGTTGACTGTGAGACCTGGGGAAAAACATTTGCGGCGGTCTATGCGAGGTGTTACGGCACTTCGTCTATGGCTGTCCTGCCTGCGATCGTTAAACGTGTTCAAGATGATCACGGACCGCAGGCAGCGGTTGAATTGGGTATGCGCCTATGTGGCTCCTTTGATATAGTTTGCGATCTCATTCTTGCTAATGTCAAGGGGGATGCAGTGAACTTTCAAGTGGCTAATGCTTTGGAGGCGATTCCCGATGCCGATAAGCACAGTAACGGCAATGCGAGTTTAAATGCCGGTAATCCAATACCAAACGATATGAACCGTCAGGCTTGGTCACAGTAAAAAGAGGGTTATTCCTCGGTGACACACATGTTTCAATAACTCCCTGACATTCCAATTGTTCAAGGATAGCCGCGACGGAAGCTTTTGCTTCACGCCGTATGGGATATTGAGGTTGAGGCTGCGGCTGAGACCGTAAAGGAATCTCGTGGCAAGAGGACAATTTATCCCAACCACATTGGTTGCGGTACAGAGCCGGTGCTAGAGCCCTAGCCCACTCTTCTGCAAAATGCTGTGCATGCTCCTTCGAGACAGTGTTCGCGAAACCCGGGAGGATTACCTCCTCCCTTCTCGGTGCTGCGAGCACAAAAGGTGGGGGCCAGTCAGCCTCCGAAAGCAAAATGTCATATGTAGACAAAAGATTTTCCCAAAATACCCCTTTGATGGTACATTGTATGTCACCTTCTATTAACAGGACAATTTCATAAAGTCTATCAGGGGGAGCAACTCTTGTATCGGCTGTTTCTATCACAACATAAATATCAGTCGCTGTCACCTTCAGGAGTGGACGCAGGGCCTCTCTCACAATGGTAATCTCCGCCGCGCTGTCCAGCAAAGTCAGAGCCCATGTCAGATTCCGAAGCAGCGTTCTCACTATCTGTGGCATATCGATGCGCTGTTAAAGCCGCGACTTTCTTTTTGGCAAACTGCGGTCTCTTCGGCGTTGAGCCGTCCTGCTGTCCTGTCTCTAACATTATCTTTTCACTCTAGGTCCTGAAGAATGCCCATCTAACCCGCATGGGCAAACAGTAGGGCTGAAACATGTCGACCCTTTTTATGGACATACTTGGTGTGGGAGATTCCTAATACATCCCACTGTGCACGGAACCTTATTTTAGAACACCTCGAATCCAGACTTAATAAAATTCCACATCTGGCCATATGAGTTTTTAACAATTTATTTATTTTTTCTTTTGAGACCCCTATATCACTGATCACTACTGCACTAACCAGGGGTACACCTCCGGGTGGAGGAAGCATGAGAACTAACCCTATGATGATGCTGTCACGTTTTTAAGAGTTAGGCGGAGAACCAAGATATACTGCCACCACCATCCTCTGTACGTGAATGAGGGGTTTTTATCGGTATACTACACGAAATATTAAAGAAAACCCTGGTTACGCAGGACAAGTGATCCATTCCCCACTTCATTTTTTGATGTGAATAGATAAAGATAAATGATGAAAGCCATGATTTATCCAAAATATTTTTCTTTTCAGGTTCTTAAGGTATACAAGTGGTATATCTTTCTACTCCAATACCAGGGAACAAAGGACAGTGTTTCTGACTATCAAGCATATGTACATTTATTCTATCACCCATTGAGGTGTAACAGGGATCGATTTTTGGTCCTGAGGAAGAAAGCCAAGGGGATGGCTTCTGAAACATGTTGACCTTGTACGAGGTGACTCATTATAGTACACCATCTACATCTCCCCATTTTTACTCCACTAGCCAGGGAATTTTTAACCATCTCACATTTTCTTTTCACAATCCCACGTACTACATATCCTCACCAATCACTGAATAAAGTGTTCCTGCCTCTACGTAAGTCGTAGCACGCCCCGTCCCGTAGAGGGGCAGGAAGACCCCAATGATGATCATGACACTGAATCAGGTTTCAGTGTGTGAGGGGTATTTTACAATGTTTTTAAACATTGCCCTTCCCACAAATTGAGAGAAGGAGCTCTGATCATTTTGCACCAATTTTCTCGTATGACAAAACATTTTAAATAAAAATAAAAAATAGCACACACATGGGTGCATGTATATTCACATAATACATGGAAGAATCCCTATGTTTGACAACAATATCAAGAGGAGGACGATTCTACCTTTTTCCTCTTCACTCCCTCCTTTGATTTTTTAATTAACCACAAATATGCCTTTACCATGCATGCCTTTACAACAAATTTTGCGTTAAGGAATGCATGGTGAACACATCTCCGTGGGTAAGACTTGACAGGTAGGTCTTATCCTCCCAACCCCTGTCATATAGTTACTGCTTATCTATATAGTGTGTTAAGTTAGCATGAGCTTATTAAATGTTTAAACGCCATTTTTCCTTTTGCTGCTTCTGCACACGACACTTAATTGTTGATTTAGCTTTCAACCTACAAGAGTGTTGTGATTTACATGAGAATAATATGTTATTGCTCTGATATCAGCTTTGCACAGTAAACTATGTCTGTACAGAGAGTGCTGAAGCTTCAAGGATAACTCGACACAGAATTGTTGTGAGGTCTGATCTCCGCACCTTCATAGACATAACAGAAGTGCAGCTCCTGCCAAATTCTGGTTTTAGGCGCGTTTTATATTGCTTTGCTTAGAGCACACATACACACTTGATGCGATTCGCATGCAGAGAGCTGGTGGAAGCTGATGTGATCTCTTCATACTAGGATCTTGAGGTATGGGCCCGCCCTGCTAAAACCCAAAGAGACCTTCTTAGATATTAATATAATATGCCAGTTATGGAGGGTGAGAATTAGGTGTTGTTAACCCTTATTCATTACAGCATCTTAGCATGCTGTCACCAATTGCTTTTTATGGGCTAGTAACTATGCTGATAACTTTGCTTCTGATAATATGTTTCCTTGTATTATCTAAGATACTGCGTTTGAGAAAACGGCATTAGTAAATAAATATTTCAATTGTGCACGTGTCCTCATTTACTCCACGTTCTGGTTTGAAATGATTGTATAACGAAAGAGTGCTCATGTGTTCCACGTGACCTGAGGTATCGTAAGTTCATGTTCTGGTTTATCTAAACATTGGGAGTTTGTTATGACCAATGAGACACTGTAGCTAGCCTGGTAAGGGGATTTTGGGTACGGAGGTGAGTTTTGGGTCACCCTAATTCACTGAGGTTCCAAATCACTATGCACAGTTCTGTAGGAGAATGGAATCCCTGCGACATGGCGCCCAACCGTTGGTGGTCTTATAGCATGACAATCGAGTAGTATATCATTCAAACCTTAACCCCTTCACTGCCGTTTCCGGAAAACGGTGGTGTCGGATAAAACCTACCTATTTTTGAAATAGGTCTTTTCAAGCTTGAATCTTTCTAAAACGGTTTCCTTGAATTACTACCCAGTTGTGCTACAAAGTTTACTTTGTTTTTCTAAAGTTCCTGTGCAGTCATGGCCCAGCCTGTGGACATTCCGCAACATAGTCGAGTTGCTGTGCGCAATCATTTGCAAACTTACAATGTACCCGTTGATGGCTTGGCTGTGATTTTGGTGGTGAGTGCGGAAGCAGCTTACCCGTACGAACTATTTTATTCGTGGGTGACGTTTCCGGCTGTGGACGCAAATTCTAACGTGTTCCACACTTACACTCCCTCACCTGTGCCGGCTGAATATACTCCGTACAGGGCACTGGAAATACCTATTGATCATTGGCAGCATCGCGTTTGGTTTGGTGGCGCCCTACCCCATTCTTTGACCGCTCCGGGGTTAGGTCCTTTGTCCATTCCGGGCGCAAATTGTCCTGTTTTGGCTGGATTTACTCCTCATCCACAACACCGCAGTTGTACCTTAGCGGAGGTTCGTAGACTACATGTAGTTTCTATTGCCGTGATTCGTGCATTAGTGCAATACATAGGTCGTCATCTCCCGGGTGGGCCCCCGGGGGGTCCGGCTCTTCCAGCGGGACAGGGCGGTTTGTAGCTCAGTCCTGTGATGGTCAATGCTGTGATGGGTAAGCGTCCCCAGGAAAATGATGATTTTCCTTTCTGGCTTGCTGAGAAATTTGACCAGCTGGAAGCAGTGTTTCCTAATACAACTCCTGGAGATAAACATAGGATCTTAACGATTAGTTTACCGAAGGATTTGGCCCCGAACTCGTTGACTGTGAGACCTGGGGAAAAACATTTGCGGCGGTCTATGCGAGGTGTTACGGCACTTCGTCTATGGCTGTCCTGCCTGCGATCGTTAAACGTGTTCAAGATGATCACGGACCGCAGGCAGCGGTTGAATTGGGTATGCGCCTATGTGGCTCCTTTGATATAGTTTGCGATCTCATTCTTGCTAATGTCAAGGGGGATGCAGTGAACTTTCAAGTGGCTAATGCTTTGGAGGCGATTCCCGATGCCGATAAGCACAGTAACGGCAATGCGAGTTTAAATGCCGGTAATCCAATACCAAACGATATGAACCGTCAGGCTTGGTCACAGTAAAAAGAGGGTTATTCCTCGGTGACACACATGTTTCAATAACTCCCTGACATTCCAATTGTTCAAGGATAGCCGCGACGGAAGCTTTTGCTTCACGCCGTATGGGATATTGAGGTTGAGGCTGCGGCTGAGACCGTAAAGGAATCTCGTGGCAAGAGGACAATTTATCCCAACCACATTGGTTGCGGTACAGAGCCGGTGCTAGAGCCCTAGCCCACTCTTCTGCAAAATGCTGTGCATGCTCCTTCGAGACAGTGTTCGCGAAACCCGGGAGGATTACCTCCTCCCTTCTCGGTGCTGCGAGCACAAAAGGTGGGGGCCAGTCAGCCTCCGAAAGCAAAATGTCATATGTAGACAAAAGATTTTCCCAAAATACCCCTTTGATGGTACATTGTATGTCACCTTCTATTAACAGGACAATTTCATAAAGTCTATCAGGGGGAGCAACTCTTGTATCGGCTGTTTCTATCACAACATAAATATCAGTCGCTGTCACCTTCAGGAGTGGACGCAGGGCCTCTCTCACAATGGTAATCTCCGCCGCGCTGTCCAGCAAAGTCAGAGCCCATGTCAGATTCCGAAGCAGCGTTCTCACTATCTGTGGCATATCGATGAGCTGTTAAAGCCGCGACTTTCTTTTTGGCAAACTGCGGTCTCTTCGGCGTTGAGCCGTCCTGCTGTCCTGTCTCTAACATTATCTTTTCACTCTAGGTCCTGAAGAATGCCCATCTAACCCGCATGGGCAAACAGTAGGGCTGAAACATGTCGACCCTTTTTATACTTGGTGTGGGAGATTCCTAATACATCCCACTGTGCACGGAACATTATTTTAGAACACCTCGAATCCAGACTTAATAAAATTCCACATCTGGCCATATGAGTTTTTAACAATTTATTTATTTTTTCTTTTGAGACCCCTATATCACTGATCACTACTGCACTAACCAGGGGTACACCTCCGGGTGGAGGAAGCATGAGAACTAACCCTATGATGATGCTGTCACGTTTTTAAGAGTTAGGCGGAGAACCAAGATATACTGCCACCACCATCCTCTGTACGTGAATGAGGGGTTTTTATCGGTATACTACACGAAATATTAAAGAAAACCCTGGTTACGCAGGACAAGTGATCCATTCCCCACTTCATTTTTTGATGTGAATAGATAAAGATAAATGATGAAAGCCATGATTTATCCAAAATATTTTTCTTTTCAGGTTCTTAAGGCATACAAGTGGTATATCTTTCTACTCCCTTAACAGGGAACAAAGAACAATGTTTGTGACTATCAAGCATATGTACATTTATTCTATCACCCATTGAGGTGTAACAGGGATCGATTTTTGGTCCTGAGGAAGAAAGCCAAGGGGATGGCTTCTGAAACATGTTGACCTTGTACGAGGTGACTCATTATAGTACACCATCTACACCTCCCCATTTTTACTCCACTAGCCAGGGAATTTTTAACCATCTCACATTTTCTTTTCACAATCCCACGTACTGCATATCCTCACCAATCACTGAATAAAGTGTTCCTGCCTCTACGTAAGTCGTAGCACGCCCCGTCCCATAGAGGGGCAGGAAGACCCCAATGATGATCATGACACTGAATCAGGTTTCAGTGTGTGAGGGGTATTTTACAATGTTTTTAAACATTGCCCTTCCCACAAATTGAGAGAAGGAGCTCTGATCATTTTGCACCAATGTTCTCGTATGACAAAACATTTTAAATAAAAATAAAAATAGCAGCACACACATGGGTGCATATATATTCACATAATACATGGAAGAATCCCTATATTTGACAACAATATCAAGAGGAGGACGATTCTACCTTTTTCCTCTTCACTCCCTCCTTTGATTTTTTAATTAACCACAAATATGCCTTTACCACGCATGCCTTTACAACAAATTTTGCGTTAAGGAATGCATGGTGAACACATCTCCGTGGGTAAGACTTGACAGGTAAGTCTTATCCTCCCATCCTTAGTCCTAAAACTACCCCTTGCCCCCTGAAAATGAACCCCCTCCCCCAGCCCTAGTTACGTCCCTGCCTCCAGTCCTAAAACCTACCCTGCCCTCCCATAAGCACTAAAAACTACCCTGACTCTCCCCTGAGCCCTAAAAACTAATCGCCTTCCCCAAATCCCTAAATATTACCCATCCCCCATGAGCCCTAATATCCGTTTTGCCCCCATGCTCTAAAAAGTATTACAATCCCTGTCCCCTGCCCTGAACCCTAAGTCGCCACCCAAGCCCCTGCTCTGACACATAAAACAATCCAATCCCTCCTAAAATACAACCCCCTCCCCAGCCCTGAAAACTACCCCCTGTCCTGAAAACAAACCTGAACCCCAGGCCTGAAAGATACCCCAAGCCCCCAGCCCAGAAAATTACTCCAAACCCTCAAGCCCCGAAAACTACCCCAAACCCCCAACCTTCAAAAATACCCCAAAACCCAAGTCCTGGAATTTACCCCAAACCATACAAGCTACACCCAAAACACAGCCCCTCTTACTTCACCATGTCACATCCCCTTCCCGATCCTTCCTGCTGCTTGGCTGCTTCTGCCAGCCAGCATCGAGACTGTGTGCTGCCTTAACTATGCATGTGAGTGGGTAAGGCATATGCATGGTTAAGGCAAGAGCAATAACGCTTGCGTAGTCTGAACATGCATGGCTGAGGCAGCAGTGTTCTGTCTGTTTCCCCTCCTAAAGAGTCAAACTTTGAATTCAGAGGTATAGCTTTGTATTTTGGGCCAGAGGGAGTGCTAGAAAGAGTGACATTGACAGGTAGCTATGTTTGCCAAACAAAAATACACATTCACAGGGTACAGCACCAGCCATGCTGTCGGTTCTGCCCCAGATGTATGGGGGACCTCTCAGGCCAGCATAGAACTTTGGATTGGTTATTCAAGAGACCAACTGCTACACATTGGTAACCAGTGTAGCAACCTCCCCATAAGGTCTACTATTTGCAAGGGATAGCTTGGCCCCACTTCTATGTATCAAAGTAAGAAGCCTGTGCTTTTCAGGTGTGGCCTAAATATGAGGTCACTAGTGAAACCTGCCGTGGATATCCATCTGCTACTAGAGTCTGGGGACTGGGATGCACTGCTTATAACAGAGACCTGGACCACCCCGGACTAAGCAGTAGATCTATGTTTAGCTTGCCCACCAGGGTTTAAAGAGTTCCATAAACCACAGGCTAATAAAAAGGGAAGAGAAGTAGGAGTCATCAATAATGAAACATTCAACATTTCTTCACTCTCGTTTGATTAGCTAGAAGTCCTGGAAATCAGTTTTTTTGCCCTGAAAAGAAAAAAAGGCAGTGCCTTTTCAAGTGTATTATGCTTTGGATTGCTAGGGCTTTGAAACGCTCACTTATATCCCCTGATAGAAGTTATTTCTAACATGTCACTCACACATTTGAATTATATTATCTTGGGGGATTTGAACCTGTGGGCGGAGGGGGATCTTTCCCCCCTTTTTAAAGAACTGTTGGGATCTTGTGAGCTTTTGGGTCTACAGCATCAAGTACATGGCCCTACTCATCAGTGCTGGACCTACTTTGGATCTTATTTTCACTGCAGATAGGCTGGTTTCTGTTAAAGAGACCATACCGCTAGGCTAATCAGGCCATTCCCTAGTTTTATTTCATATACTGATTAAGAAAACATTTTCCCCCAAGCTGGCTACTATGCCAAGAAGGAAACGAAGGGCATGGAATAAATGGCATAGGCCAAATATGAAGCCATTTTTCACACTTTCAAACACCTTCAACCCTAAGAGCTCATTGGAGGTAAATTATCCAGCCTATTAGCAGGAGACTCTAGCAACTTTGGATAAAGTGAATCCTCTCACCAGTCTAAAAGCTCGTCACAAACCCTCTTTACCCTGGTAAAACAAGTCATTCAAAACACTAATATTAACATGTAAGAAGCCAGAAAGAAAATGGCGGAGTGGCTACACTGAAGCAAGAAAAGAATAACAAAGACCTTGTTAGGTGATTACAAAAGAAATGTAAATAAATCTAAGGCTGAATATTATGCCAATACGATCTTTGCAGCTACAAATGGTACACAAACAGCAGGTAGTCACACCATCACAGGAGCTCTGTGATAATCTTGCTGCATTTTTCGATAAGATGATCAGCAAGATATTAGATGGCATTTGTGCTCCTGCGGAGATAACACCCTCAGAACTAAATAATTCATTGAACCCTGGAAAATGTAAACAGAGTGAGCAACTTTTAAGTATCTCTGCTAGGTCCCAAAATGAACCAACATTGAATAAACGTTCTTAAGAGCTAGGTAGGTAGGTTTAACTCCCTTATCAGAGGAATATTTTCAACTTAAACCTCATCGTGCTAGGGTGTGAAAAGAGCAAGTAGATGAACTGACTCTCCCCACACTACAGATATTCAATCAAACCTTGTAGGCAGGTGTTGTGCCACATACATGGAAGAATGTGATGGTCACCCCCCTTCCAAAGAAACCCTCAGTGGACCCCCAGGTTCTGAGTAGTTACAGGTCCATATCGCTCCTTCCATTCCCTGTGAAAATATTAGAGCGATAAGTAAGTAAGTAACTACCTGGAATCCCATTCTCTCCTTAAGGACGAATAATTCTGTTTCCAACCTGAACATGGCACTGAATCAGCTCTACTTGGTGCCATGGATGAGTTGCCTCAATTGGAGTGGGATGCACAGAGTTGAAGTGGATGGATTAATACCTGTTGGACCGGTGTCAGGGTGTTTTCTAGCCTCCACACCGCTTGGGTTTAAAAAGTCTGCTACAGGGGGTGCCGCTGGGGTCAGCACTCAACCCGGTCCTGTTCAACATCTATATGAGACCACTCATTACCCTCATAAAGGAACAAGACATCAGGCTTGTCAGTTATGTGGATGACACCCAGTTGATCCTATCTCTTACAAGCAACCAGGAGGAGACAGTGGTGGCTTTTCAGAAAGGCATCTCAGACATTGTTAGATGGATGAATGTAAATTCACTAAAGCTAAATGGGGACAAAACTGAATTCCTATGCTGTTTGGCTGGCAGAATTCCCATGACACTTCCTCATACATTTTTGCCCCTTTCATCTGGAGAGGAGCCACAATCATCCGACACAGTCCACAACTTTGGGGTTATATTTGAAGACACCTGTCTATGGAAAACCATGTTACAAAAGTACCAGGCACCTACTGTGCACTCCTTCATAGTTGAAGGAAGGGGCTATCACTGCTGTCCACCTAAGCCAAATTTCTGGTGATGCATAGTGTCATAATCAGCAGGTTGGGCTAATGCAATGCCCTGCTACTTGGAGATCCTGAATATCTGGTGAAGAGACTGTATAGAATTCAAGTGGCAGCGACAAAACTGGTGCTGAACAGATTGCCTACATCCTTACCTTCCAACAGCCTAAAGGAGTTGCATTGGCTTCCTCTGAAGTAGAGGATCATCTTTAAAGGCATGTACATTGTGTTCAAGGCACTACAGGGAAAAGGCCTTTACAATGCAAACTAAAAGGATATACTCCTGAGAGACATATTCGTTCTAGCTTTGCAAACTTATTTTGAATGAACACATTTTGGAAGTCTAAACAAGGAGGTCGGGCCATCATAGTCAAAGCAGCTTAGCTGTGGAATGATTCACCACCCTTACTTAGGTCCTGAATGGAAATATTGCATCTTTGAAAGGCCTTGAATGCATGGCTTTTTCCTAAATAAGTAGTACCACTACTGTGCCTGTGCATGTGCATATTATTGGAAGTATGGTACCTATATGTAAGCTTAAAGTCAGGATACCAATTTGGTGACATGTGTGCTCTATAAATGCAATAAATAAATCAATACAAAACAACAACACATGTATTACAATCATATTCTATTACAATTTATAATTTATATAATTGTATCACTACATGTTTGTGGGTGTTTGAGTAGCTGTGAAACTAACTGTGTGGGTGTGTGAGTTCCTGTATGGGTCTGTGACTAGGTGTGTGAGTGGTTTTGATGGTCTGATACTAGGCCTGTGAGTGGCTGTATAGATGTCTGACTGGGTGTGTGAGTGGCTGTGTAGGTCTGTAAGTGGGTGTGTGAGTGGAATTTAGGTCTGTGATTGGGTGTGTAACTGCTCCTATGCATATGTGAATGGGTGGGTCAGTGACTAGATGGATGTGTGAGTGGGTGTATGAGTGGCTGTGTGGGTACATAAGTAGGTATTATGAGTGGTTTTCTGGGTCTGTGAATAGGTGTGTGAGTGGCTGTATGAGTGTGTTAGAGAGTGTATGAGTAGGTCTGTGAGTTGGTGAATGTATATTAACTGACAAAATCATCTGTGTTGTCATGAATGTTGTCATAGAACATGTCATGAGGAATGTCATATGTAAGGTAATGAGCAGTGCATGGCTGTAGCGCAAGTTTTTGCAGTGAATTTCTAGTTGTTTTTAAAAAGTAAAAGGCTTTTGTAAGTGTATGTATTACTTTCGGATTTTTATGTAACAGGAAAAGGTGCACATTTAGCAAAATGTTTCTAAAAATGATGTTTGAGTATGAAACAGAGTGATATTTGTGCTGAAATTGTCTATCTCCTCAGTTCCTCCAGCCCGCAGGGTCATCTGGTCATGCAGCCAGGCGACCAGATGACCCAGGATGACCCAGCGCCCAGATGGCCTGGGAAGGTGCCGCACCCAGTCGCCTTAGCAGTCCGGCGATGGCGAGGGTGGCCAGGCGCACCGAGGCAGCCACTCGGGAGGCTCCTTCCCCCGGGGCTGCT